>NW_013530935.1:317476-424369 GCF_000836235.2 Papilio xuthus | reverse complement strand
AGTATCAATAACCCTGTACCAATGAAAATTAGTATAGTAAGGAGAAAATGATAGTGAAGTAACCCAACCAGAAATGTCCTTGATTTCAGAACCCATAACCCATAAATTCCTTTATATTACTTATATTTAATGTCATTATCTGTACATCATCGAATCATTCACTTCAAATGACGGTTAATAATATTTTTAACAAGATGTACATCTATTATGGAGGTATTTTTCTTCTAAAATATTTTATCTGCTCACCCTGGACTCGAGTTCCTCAGCGCGTGCTTCCGTGGTCTGCTTCTCCTCCTGGATAAGGCGGATCTCAGTGTTGATGGCGTCCAGCTGCTCCTGCAGCATCAGCGCCAGCGCCGCTGCGTCCGTGTGCCCTCCCTCCACTCCGCCCTCTGACTCGTCGTTCTGATACAACACAATACATCAGTAACAGCTGGGGAACAAGCTAATTGCTTGATGTATGTATAATACACTAGCTGTCGCCCGCGACCTCGTCCGCAGGATTAAGAAAAATCTTGATTAGTAACCTATATGTTCTTTCAGACTATGTTACACATCTTTCATCCAAATTTCAGCGAAATCCATGCAGCCATTCTGCAGATACCTTCTAACAAATATCCATCCAAACATTCGCATTATATAATATTAGTAAGATATACCTCAGCATCGCTGGAGACGTCGTACTGCTGCGCGGCGACTGCGGCCAGCGCGTGCGCCTGCTGCAGCTTCTCCCACGACCCCTCCAGCTGCAACACATCCCCCCCACATCAGTCACACACACCACTGTTTGCGTGAAGACGTATCGAAAACAAGCATTTTAAAACTTTTGTTGAAACAGATGTCTACATAAGTCTCGTTTGTGATGATATATTTGTCGTAATCAACGCAACACTAGCGCCACTGCGGCAGTCGAGTTTACTACGGAAAGTGACGCCAGCGCCGTCTGTCGCCGTTCGATGGGTCAACACCTTACCAGCCGAGGCACGGCAGCAGAACACTTCTCCTGTGGCTGCCGACTGGAACGGACATTGAACCACCGCGCGTTACCTACGTTATTATAATTGTAATTTGAAGATTGGAAAGTGCACCATGAACCCCTCTGCAAGCGGCAACCCACCTCCGCCGTCATATTTGTAACCTTATGTGTATAGTAATAGAGCTCACTTTGGGCTGGAAGATGGGTACGGGTGGCTGCGGCGCTCCGGGCGACAGCGAGCGCGTGAGGGCGTCCGTCTGCTGGATGTTGAAGGCGATCTCCTGCTGCAGCATCTGACGCTTCAGCTACAACACGAAAAATGTCTAACTATACACCTTGCTATTTTGTGCCTACTTCTTTAAAAGCAGTATTATTTTATTGCTGTGTTTTCTAGATGTGGTTCCCCCCCCACCTGCTCAGTCTCCATGCGCCACTTGGCGAGCTCTTTAAGGATGTCTTGCTTCTCCGCCACCAGCTCGTCCGCGTACTTGCGCGTCTTCTCCAGCTCCTGGGTCAGGGCGTTCTTCTCATCCAGCGCGTGCATGCGCTCCTTCAGGTGCACTTGTAACCTGCACACACAACATATTTAGAAAACAAAATGTTAAAGCTAGACTTAACTACTTTTCCGGTGACATTCGTGACTTTGAATTAACTCTTGATTTCATATAAACGTTTTTTTTTGTTATTTTCATGAAATAAACACGAGAAAACAATGAAAATATTCTTGAAGCATGAAATGATGAAGCAGATGATAGTATTGACCTCTCGTTGGACTCGGAGAGCAGCTTGTCGACGGTGGCGGAGAGGCGCGTGTTGTGCTCCTCGTTCATGCGCAGACGCTGGTTGAGACGCATCAGCTCCGCGTTCTTCTCCTCCACGCTCGCCTCCAGCCGCTGGATGCGGTCCTCCGCCGACCCGTGCCGCTCCTGCGCCTGTCCGCAACACAACAACCACCTCTTACTTACACATACAACTACCACCCTCCTACACACATGTACGTTTGTGACAAATTGAAGCTCTACTGAAAAGGAAGGCGTCATTCCCTTAAATACGAGCAAAATTTTCATTGCATGGTTACACTAAACAATACAAAAGCAACTAACAACACAAATATAGTCTCACATATTATACATATTTTAATAAGAATACAACAACATAACTCATACTTGTATCCCAGAGGGGTAGACAGAGACCACAGATTACTGCATTTTGATAAAAATACTTTAAAATATGCCTAAAGCTTAGATAATTTCAATATTCACATCATCACAAAGTATGTAGTATAGTTAATGTTTTAAACCAAACCCCGTAAACGATAAAGCAAATGAAACATGGAAAATGAACCTTAAAACCTTTAAATTAAAGTTGATTATAGAACAGCAATATGTCAATGAATATACCTGGTTGAGAGCCTCCATCCTGGCCTTGAGCTGCTCCTCCATCTCCGGCAGCGAGGACATCTGCGCCAACTTCTGCGTGGACAGCTCCAGCTTCTCCTCTATAGCTGCGATCTTCTCTTCTTGAAGCTGTTGGGAATTATTTACATGTGTCATGGCGGTGGAATGCTGTTAAATGATTGTCATCTGTGATACCATGAACTGCTCTCCAATCGAGGTACTGAAAATTTACTAAAGCTAAAGCTATTGAATTGTTATTAAAACTATTTTTGCCTTAACTCAAATATATTATAATAAAAGTAAAAAAATATATATTTTAAAATTTGGGAAAAATATGACTTCGCTTTATTTGAATTAAGGCGATGTATATTGTTGAAGGTGAATGTGATGTGATGTGAGGTTGATGCACCAGTTATTGGCCAGTATACCTTGAGCTGCGCCTGCTTGTGCTGCAGCTCCTGCTCCAGCTTCTCATTGAGGTCGTGCAGCGAAGTGGACTCGCGCTGCGCGTTCAGGTACCGCTTCTCGAGAGTAGCTATTCTCTCCTCCTGAAACAATCATTACCTCAATGACGAATATCTTGAAGTTACGACGGACTTTAGATTCTTCAAGTTATACAAAACAAAAGTTAATAATATCCTGCTCGAAGGACCAACTTTCTTACGATACATTCAAAAAATACACGTAATGTTTGAGATATCTTTTTTCACACTTCAGTAAGTTCCATAATCTACAATTTAAATAACAAATAATAATCTTTTTGTTAATTTCCCTAAAATAAAATTACATCCAATTTCAATTTTCTTAGTTAAGTTTGTTATTTTTTTAAACACTTGAGTTAATTACCAAACATACCTGGTCTTCCTTCTGCGCGACATTCTCCCTCAGATCTCGCTGCAGTTTGGCGCACTCCTCCTGTTTCTTGGTGAGTTCCTTCTCACCCTTGGAGAGCCTCTCCTCCAGCTCCGTCACCTTGTTGTTCAGTTCTGCCACACGCCGTTGCCACGAGCTCAGCTCTGCAGACTGGTGGTCAACATTTACACCTCAAGTTATATTAACACATTCCATGACAACACGATTTTAAAACATGAAGTCGCTAAAGTCGGCACTGAACGTGTTAAAGATGGGTGTTAGATTTTATTATACATTAACAGGTTATTTACGATGTTTGTGTGAATTATTTGTGATTAATTCAAATTTTTACATACATTTATTTTCATGTATTAATGGTAAGTACCTGAATGACCGAGCTTTGCTCGGTATTTTTTTTATTGTGTTTTTTTGGAAATGATATTTAAGTACGAATTACTAATAAAATGATGAAATATGAATAATATTTTTCGATCTTACCGATAGAAAAAGTTAAGTTTATGTTTAAGTTTAACACGAATAAAATGACATTTTCTAAAAATGATTCTTAGCTAGATCGATTTATCACCCCCGAAACCCTCTATATACAAAATTTTATGAAAATCGTTGGAGCTGATTCCGAGATTTCAATTATATATATACAAGAATTGCTCATTTAAAGATTTATGTAGCATGTTTATGTATGAAAATGTACATATGAATTATGTGACTATACTTTAATCGAGATGAATTAATCATGCAAGCTATAAAAATAAAATAAAAACATATCAAAATATTATATTAGTTACGTTTTTGTTACTACAAAATTCTTGAATTCAATTTTTATATCAATAATTTCTTTTAGACGTCAAGATTTTAAAATCTATACATAAATTATACTTTACTTTGAATTTTCATGTGTCATATCTATTTAAAATCTATTCCATGACATAGAAATGCTTTCAGTCACCTAAACTAAACTATCCATTGTTATTAACTACATTTATTCTCTTTTATCAGGCGAACATGAATCTATGCAACCGTGTAAACATAAAACATATGGATTAAAAAAAAATCATGCAATGTTTGTCAACCATAGACTAAAATTATTCATTTGGACAATAAAACATAGACAAAAAATGTTTATTTTTAATTTATTGTTATTTCGCGTCATGCAATAATTTTATATGATTATTCTTTCACCACCCAATACTTTAAATTACATATATTTTTTTTAATATGTTATTGTATATTAGCCATAGCAATCAATTGCTATTACGATACTTAATGGTTATGAGATGATATTATTTATGCAATTAAATATATGCTTTAATCAGTTATAAATAAGGTAGACTCTGGTCTGACCTGCTTGGCGATCGTATTTTGAAGCTCAGTGAGTTTCTTGTTGCTTTCCGATTCGCCGTTAACACTACTTTGCTCCTGCGCACACAGAGACAAACAAACACACAAAAATATAGTGAACATGCCCAACTAGATATTTAAAATAATCTCTCTTACAACTCCATGGCGTAATATTACTAACTTAATTTTTTTTTTATGCTTGAAATTATTAGTAAAAAAAAAAACTACATATTAGTTTTTAATTTTGAAAGAAATGTTTGATTTTAAATTTGATAATGTTCTCATACAATATAAGAGTCAATGTACTATAAACATTTTAAACAAATGTTTTGATGCGGTTATTTTTAATTAAAACACAAAAAACCGCAAAACCAAATATAGTTTTGAGAACTTTGTGAACAAAATAAACTATTTTCATAATGAAATAGTTAATTATTTTAGAATATAACGCCATTGAGTTTATCAAACAATGTCTTTCCCTAAATTATAACCAAATAATTAATTAACGCTTTTGTTTAGAGAAAGACATTTCTATAAACGATAATGTAAAAAATCTATAAAAAAATATCGCACAAAAAACATTCACAAAGCGTCTAAATAATTTAAAAACTATTAAATTTTGTTACTGTATTTTAAATATAAAACATAACAAAATCGCCA
Organism: Papilio xuthus; assembly: GCF_000836235.2. Classification (NCBI taxonomy): domain Eukaryota; kingdom Metazoa; phylum Arthropoda; class Insecta; order Lepidoptera; family Papilionidae; genus Papilio; species Papilio xuthus. The sequence goes on along the minus strand of NW_013530935.1, from coordinate 419,125 downwards.
ATATGTTCAGTTGTTTTGGTACAGTGTGAATGTATTGTGTGAGTAAGTCTCAGGTTAGACCTATCTATCTATTCATTACAAAACATTTTAAAATAAAAAAAGAACTGAGAAGGTCATGGATATCTTCTCGGTTAATTGAATCCACTACGACTTAAGGTCACGGGTTCGAATTTACCGTAAGATTATAATCAATAAATATTGGTTTAAAATATCCTTTTGCTATGAAAAAAAAATTAACAGTAATTTAATTAGGACCTATAATGTAATCATCTATAATATATTGTTAGGAAGAAAATCCGACAGGTTGCCGGTGTAGTGGCGCAACACTAGCTATACTAAAATGTCGACGTTTATGTCCCCTCACTAATCATTCTGACACTTCACTTTGTAAAGAAAGTCTAATTAATAATGTATAAAAAAGTTACCATAATTGTTTGACCTCTATATAATATTATTTGTAATCTAAGAGTTAGCTGTTGTCTTTTTAAAGGTCATAGCACATTTATCAACACATCAATCCGTTGAAACATCTACGAGTAGTCTACTCGCGTTTGGATAATTATAGGGCTTGTGTTTGGTGTATGTACCTTGGTCTGTTGCTGTTCACCATTCTGCTCCGGTGATCCTCCAACGCTGCCGTTCTCTTTTGGTTTCTCACTCTCCTGCGCGTTCGATGACTTATACTGCTGTAACTGATAACAAGGGGCATACGAATTATTATTTGTGACATTGCGGCATTTACTGCGGTATTTGCTGTTTGGTATTTTGAAGGTCTCAGTAATACCATGTTCTTGTTGTTTTTCCTTAGATAGTAATGTCGTAACAATGAAGAATTATTATAAAACATTTTTAATTTGAAGCTCTGTTTGGAATGCGTGAGATTTGAAGAATGGAGATATTTTTGTTCGACATGCTCTATTCTAGAATAAACAAACATCATTCGGTACATAAAATTTATCTTAAGATGTAGTTATAATAAGCTACTTACTTCCTCTTTGGTTAAGGCTAACTCTTCTTCTAACGCCGTGTTCCTTTCTAACGCAACGCGAAGTCTTTCTCGAACCTGTAATTCATTATTTCATTCCAAATCAACAAAAACAATTCAAAAATATATTTTGTAATTTATTCCAAAACAGGATAAAACTTTGTTTCATTATAGAACCATATAGGAAACTGACAGAACTTTTTGGTGTTCTATGAATTGGCTATATCTATTGTCACATTTTTATATTAAGTTCATGACAAATAGATCTAATTACTACAACTTATCATTATAGATGACCTCATTTGATTACTCGGTAGGGTCTCGTACCTTCTCGTCGAGGGCCTTGTGGTGCTCGAAGAGGCTCTTGAGGGCCTTGAGCACTTCCACCTCGGAGGAGACGCCGGACTGCGCTGCCGCCTGCCTCTTCACCACCGTCATGCGCAGAGAGCGCTCGTGTCGCGACACAAGACATTCTAGGTGCTCTAGTAATAACTGCAAATACATATTCAATATTTAAATAAATCTATACGAATAATATATACGGTGAAGGAAAACATCAATGCAACCTGCACATATCTGTGATGAAATTCAAAGATATGCGGGATCGTCAAACTGCACTGGGCTGTGAATGACTATTGCTTAGTCACCCCTAACTTAGGGTAGGCTCCGAGTCAGTTGAAGTAAAGACAATAACGTAATACCCTTTACAAGTATATAAAACTCGTAATTTTTCACAAATCGTAAGGAAACTTGTAATACTCAAAGCGACGGTGTGATATAACAAGCCATTCTGCTTTGAAAACTGGAAATTACGTAGAAATATGTGCCGTAAATTTGGTCGGTGAAATAAAAGTTCACGGCAAGGTCTATAGGCCTTATAAATAAAGTTTTATTGCGCGCCACGGTGGTCCCGCTTTGCCAAATTGTTTGTTTTTTGCAGAGCACTTAATATTGAAACGGCGGGACCTCGAAACTCAAGATCTTGGGATCTCGCATATATTGAAGTTGTTTTGAGTTTTTTTAGCATAATAATAATTAGAAAGCATTCTTAAAGCTCCTACTTTTGGTTCTGTTGAAATGAATATGTTCCAAAGATATAAGAGCAGTATAAATACTGGAGTAAAATCGTCGTGAACATTAAGAGGTTTCCGCAGTGCAAATGTTTGTAACACTCTCGCCACGACAATGTTCAGTCGTAATGCAACACGCCAGATTGTCGACTACGACTGCATTAAGACGCGCTACAAACTTATATTAAATTGCAAAGAACATTTGAAACAACTGAAACATTCACACGCTCGAAACACTTTAACTATTTCTATTATCAAAGCAAGTGATTTAAGAAAATTTTATATCAAATATTCAAACTATTACTATAGTGTACAGTCGAGGACATTAATTTCCTACCCGTTTCGGTAAAACACTTGACACTCACAATGTAATTAGCTCAAAGGAAAAAACGTGGTAGTTCTTATTATCTTCCTGTATCACTTGATCCTAAGTATGAAGCTTTAATTTTTTTTATTATATTCACTCACTAGATATGTAATTTTAATCTTGGATTGTTCGGCTTTATGTTTAGGTCATTATAAATTCATCTGTGGCCGGTTGTGGGTACGGCATTCAGTTTACGACTTTGCATTCACAATTCATGTAATATGCGGTCAATTTTCTATTCACTGTTTTGTTGTAGGTCTACGCCGTAGGATGTCTACGATGACCGTTGGGGTTACAGAATAACCTAAACTGTAACCTAGAGAGGAAGTCAAGAGAAGAGGCCTGGTACACTTTTCTCCCTTGATCTACAAATCTGACACTCGGTAACGATTGCCTTTAATACACTTCCTTATCATCGTATCATCTTCGTCGTTAAGTCAGTCTTCAACATTCCCTACCAATAGGGGGTTACTGAAACGGTAGGGGCATATCCTTACCCTGGTATTGTTCCTTTCCGCCTTGAGCTCTGAGATCTCCTCCTCTCTCTCCAGCAGCTGCTCTCGAGCCTGGTTCAACTCTTTCGTAAGAGTTGCAAACTCCTGAAAACCAAAACGAGGCATTAGATAATAGTAATTTTAAAAATAACCAAGCTTTTGTAAAAAAAAATAAAAACTTGGATGCTACATTGAAAAAGTACTTTATTATTTTTTTATTTCATAATATCCATTTGATATCTCCTGGGTAACCGCGAAACACATCCCTTCTGATTTGATGGACACAAACAAAAATTGTGTATTATTTTGTAAAGAAGGCCTTTGCTAAGCAAAGAAACGCCATAATACTTTTACTGATAAAAGATTGTTTACATCTAAAGTAGGCATTGTTACAGACAAAAACGTTGCGTTAGCTCAAAACAATCTCATTTCGTTACAAAATACAAAACATTTACAAACTTATATCGACATTAATTTGATGTAACTGTAATATCTAAATCGCAAGGAAAAAAAGGCAACAAAAAGTAGCAAAATAAAGCTCGGTCACTGACGTCGTTGAGAGCGCTCTGTTGTGGCGCGAACCTTATCTGATGACCGCCGACGTTCGGAACGTGCTGAAAGAAACCTCTTTTGTCGTCAGTTATTAGTGGTGGACGCATTCTAGGTCGTAGAACTTGAAATATATATGCGAAGAATAATACTAAGCTTTCGTTGCTGACAATGTTATTATAATTGTAAAGTATGTAATCAAGTCGACAATTTGCCGATCCCTCATTGATGTGAGGCAATCAAGTCGCCGTGCTCGCGGGAATGTAAATGAAATACCGTGAACTTTGTAGAGTGGTCGGGCGCTCGGACGTGCCCCGCCTCAACAACACTCTGTCACAATGTGACAGTGAAAGTAATAATATAACTTGCTTATAACTTTAGTCACAGAGATGTGATAGGTGTTACATGAATTATGTGACATGACAAGTTTAATTGAAGAAACATGTCCACAAAACGGGTGAAATATAATTGACATAAATATAACTAATTTACAATGAGATTTCGTAATAAAAAAATGTTTCCCTTTCCTAGCTATGATACCATTTCACACGTAACTATAGAATCAAGACGTGTACTGCGCTGTACCGACTGCATACCACAGTACGTACAACTTTATTGTTCCAACAATTGTGCCTGTAAGTCAGTAGCAACCCAGTTCTGTTCATTGTCCGTCGAGTCACGTAACCTATTGACGGGGCGGAGTGAGCAGGCCGGAGGGTATGACTTTGTTCTCACGGCAAACCCTCCACCGACACGTTAAATGTTAATTTTTAGCACCGACAATGTACAAGGAACAAATTCCGATGACGATACGACTGCTCTACTTGAAGATGAGATGTGAGTTAAGAAGTCCATTTAGTGTTTTATTTAAACAATCATAAACATAATAACAAGAATTGTTTAATTAACGTTCAGTAATGAATTAACTAAATTAATTAAACTGTAAATTGACCTATCGAAATATTGTGTTGTCTTGGTCAATATCATTGTTTGATTACACATTTATTTAAGCTTCAGTAACTTAGTCTGTTTATTAAATTACAATATCTAGTACTGCTTATAAAATGCTGAAATAAAAGTAGAGCTACAAGAGCAAACGGGCAATAGGTTTCCATTACGTGTATTGTCGCCGCAAGATGGCGCCCCGCGGGGCATAACATTGTATTGACAGACTTACGAGCGGCATTGTTTACGGATATTTTGTCCTGTCTACTGCTGTAGTGTCGTGGCTAAAGGCTCGGTTATATTGTTTATTGTTTATGTCTATTACGTAAATAGGTTGAGTACATTCGAGAATTGTTCTACTTTATTAAAATAATCGCAATGCCATTCAATACAAGAAATTATCATGTGAAGGTCGACGGCAATTTCTCTAAGTAATTTTTTTTTCTGGAAAATATATTATTTTTGTATATATTTTGGTATAACCTAATCTTTTTTAGATATCAATTTCGTAAGTGTCACCGCAAACATTATTCTTCGAAACGTGCAAAGTAATCGAACATAATAAGTTTCCACTCCCCCCCCCCTCCACCAGCGCCATCTCGTTTCATCTTCAGCCGCTCGCTATCTTATCATGTTTTCATTCAATTACTTGACGCGATTATGTTTATTCAATCAAAAGAAAATCTATCACATTGTTTACTTTACACAGCCTCGTCTTTCAATCGACGATAGATAATTAAAAGCTTTAACTTTAACAAAAGTCTTTTTTAAATTAACTTATTTATTTATTGAACAAACAAATTTCATACCTATAATCTATTTTAATTAGGGTAAAATTACTGCTCTAATATCATTCCTTTGAAAACTCTTTTATCTTTCTCCTTTGAACTGCTATATCTTCAGTTAATTAAGCCTCATGACCGAGTCAACGGGAACCTCGTATCTAGTTAATATTTTTCCTCGGCTTCGGGAAATTGATTGGGTCCACGGCTGCCCCAATTTCATATCCGCGATAATTCCTTCTTTGTTTGTTTTGCTCGCTGTACGATTGTGTGCTTTCAATTCATATCTGCCAAATATCTGTATATTCAGCTGCAACTTTGGTTTATTTTTAAACTAGAAATTGAACATCAATCGATGCGATGACTTAAATATGTAAGATCTTTCATTTCAGAGATCCTAAACATGTTTCAGAGAATTTGAAACCTTTTAAAGAAAGACAGGAAGTCGCTAAATGCGGTGGGTCCTTACTGTGGAAGGCCTTTTTAACGGGGAAGGAGGAAGATACCCTATCTTCTGGGGGTAAACAGGGTTATGTGGGACTTGTCACACGAAAAGCCCTTTGGTGGGCGATCGAAGAAGGTCTCGGATTGCCCAAAAGGACGCAACAGGACAACACTGAATGTATGATGTCTAGGTCTGTAATTAATTGACCTAATATATGATTAGCTATAAACATTTTTAGTCATTTCAATATACATTTGTTGTATGTAGCTATGTGATTATGTCTTAAGATTTGTTACATGCGTACCGGCGCACATCATGCGCTTCTCTGAGTTCGTAAGACGTCGCGCGTCTGGAAGCGTCCTACACGTACCTGTCTCTAAATACATTTACATATCATTTTACATACAATACTCAACTTGGATACAACCGCATACATTGCAATACATTTATCATAACTCATTTCTCGTGAAGAACTTACTATAGAAATGATCCTATGAAGTAAGGTCTTTCATAACTCATTTCAGAAATAAACTAAGCTCAAACAAGATTTATTTCATAGCTAACTAACATATGTACATATATTTATTAGAATGTTGGAAATAAAAAAAAAAATACACGATAATATTAATGTTAAAAATGCGAATGTTTAGATGGATGGATATTTGATGTACACATAAACAGATGATGAAATTTGATATAGATGTACAACATGGTCTGGAAGAACATACAAGCTACTTATTAACTTTAATTCCGCGTATGATAGTTAGTTAATCAATAAAACTAACAGGAATATTATAATGATTAATGTTTGATTATTACAAGCTTGCTGTACCCCCTCCCTGAGGGTGGAAGGAGGGTATTAACGAGCGCGATCCTGCAGGACCCTCATTACCCGCCGACAACAATGGCCCAGTAATTGCTGACTGCGACCCGCGCAGATTAAAACATCCAGAAAAATAAACACAGCCTAGCATCAGTAATGCGGTTAAACCTATAGTTCAAACTGTCATCTTGAAATAGGCTTCCGATCAAAGTTATTGTGTCTTTCATATACTATTCCATCCATTTAATTAATATTACAATTGAAAAAGATTTTAAACTTTTAAAAACAAAATTTTCACGTATCGAAATACGTCGACTAAACAATCAACTCTAATTTGGGTCATCTGATTTAGATTATCGATTTGGAATCGTGCTATACGATTGCAAAATGTCTGATACAAAAGCTAATTGGAGTGTTGAATGGAAATGTCTGTGATAACTGCGCTACTCTAATTCTAATACAAGCTCAATAAACTTATAGATATTAAACATCGGCTGTTTTATTGCCAAGAGTTTTATTTATTCCATGTTGTTTCAGAACTTTTAGAGCTTTATAATTTTTTTTTTTATCATAAGGTGGCAAACGAGCGAGCGGTCACCTGAAATCGCTGAAATAGCGAAGCGACCGTTACCCATAGACATATGCAATTGCATATGCGTTGCCTACCTTTAATCGACGGAGGAGAAGATGCACAGAAAGAAAATATTTTCCCTTTCCATGCATCCTCTCATCCGGAAAGTCCACTTCCACTACCCATCCTTTCCTTATAAGAAAAAGGGTGGGCAGGGAAAGAGGACTAATTTTGGCCTCCGGGACGCAAACTCATCAGACGAAACGAGGAATTGCTCCCACTTCACGCCTGTCTTCCGTGTGGTCGTGGTATTTCACCGGGCGAGCCGGGCCGATTCGTGCGAACATGTTAAAGCGGGCTCTACCACTGTTAAAAACGTGTTACGATAACGTAACTGTAATACGTTATTAATCGTATTTCCTATGATTTAAAGCCTTTTAATATAGAAGAAAAGAATACTTCCGAAACTATTAAATTAGGCCCAGTATCCAAACACCAGCTAATTAGCTTATTATATCATTAAATTTTCATTAACATTGAGATTATCATCAATCGAAATGTGATTTAAATCAGTTCTGATATAGTTTGCGATCTCATATGTCATATATAAAGTAATTAATACACTATACGATGACATTAATTGGAGCCACTCATTTACTTCTAGTTGGATGAAACTGCCACTAACATTCACTAATTGCAATGTTGTATACTTAGATCCTTTTTCAAATAGATGTAGACAGAAAATCACATAACACTATCCGCGCTTTTTAAAGTTCGCTGTATCAATGGTAGACACATTAACGTATGAATTTTTTCCGTTATCAGTATATTTCATTCTTATATTATAAGACGTACGTATTACCTGTAGTAGCGCGGTGTGAACGCGGCACGAGCAGACGGCGCCGTTCTTGCGCGAGCACGGCGCGCCCAACCACGCGCACGCGCCGCCGCGCAGCATCGTGCGCGCTCATGCCGCCTCCCGACCCCCAAGCGATCACCTGCCCACCCCCCGCGTAAACATGACGCTCACAGAACACCCCACACTCAGCCACTCACTATAGTCACTATTGTTGTTACACTATATGGGGTACATGTCAGTTCACGGACCCCCCTATTTTCTTCCTATAGTTTCGTATTTGCGCACACTTAATCTTTTGTATTACAAATGATTAAAAAATGTTACATTAATATTTACAACATTACAACTACTTCAACACGATTGTGTTATCAAAATTACGAAGAAGATCACTGTTCACTTTTAATATTATTATAAAACTGTGGACGTTAAAACATATATATTTCGTAGATAAAATACTATCCTAAGATCAACGGTTCCACGATATTATAGTGTTCGCAATCTCGTTAAAGGCTACAATAAAAAGCGAAACATAACACGAAGGCTCCATCACCGTTAATGCTTCGCGAATTCCCACCGGCTTTGCTATACGCGAAATGTCGTACGGTGGAATTAGTGCTAGAGTGTAAGGCAGTCGTGGCGCAATAAGATTTCTCAGACACGCCACCACACAGACAAGAGATTAAAACATAACACAGGAAAGTGTCGATAGATTGTAGTCGGTTTTATTGATTTTATTTATGTCGGAACTCATGGTGAGTCGCAAGCAAATGTTGGTTGGGGTCTAAAACATAAGATACACCAATGACGACCCGACATATGGGGCTGACAATCGGACCAGTATTTAATGGTTAAGTAGGTTTGAAATTAGTATGTTTTTTAAATATATTACAGAAAATTTCAAATATTGTGACTTTTACGTTGAACAGAGTAACGTAACGTAATACGGTCTCAGTGAAACTATATTTACGAAGTCAACAGAGCTAAATTTATCCGTCTACCCCCGGACATTGGGATCGTAAAGCAGGCCAATTATCCGTCGGGGCTCCCGGGGCTCCCGTGGCCGCATGCCGCGACTTGATTATGATTTATGTACACTCGCAACATCATATCATAGCTATTGATTAGTCTCTATTGCTATTCAGTTCCTACACTACATGGAGTATGCCGACATATAGCTCCCAAAATAGAGAATGTTTACTGCTCCATTCATGATTTTTAATTGATCACTTAAAGCGCTCCTTAGTGTAGATTTAGATGAGGGAAATTCACACTAAGGGACAGCTTAAGTTACCATCATTCGACTGTGCAATTAGTCATGCAAAAAGCATACAAACATATCTGCTTATTTTTTAATAAGAAGTGATAGATAAATATAGTAAGTCCGTGTTAATTGTTTTTAACTTTTTAAAAGTACAACGCTGTTTGCAGTCAAAAGAATAATTTTATTATGACATAAAAGCTATAAAAAGAAATAAATGTTAAAAGCCACATTGTGCAGTAAAAGTAACACAGCGTATTAATTAAGAGGAAAAGATATGTACAATTTATGTCACCTGCTGGCTTATTGTAAATAATTGTGAAGAAAGGCGTCTGCCAAATAGCAGACACGGCTTCGCTTTTACCTTCTGCCGGGTTGCAGACTACAATAATGCTATTTCTACCCGCCGTCGATTTTATACTATTATTAATTTTAAAAGCTCTTTATGTGTACAAAATCATATTTTTATTGATAATATAATAAAATAGAAACTTAAATATTTAAAATCTATTTGAAATATTATAGCATGAGGTATAAGTTCTTAACCAATTAAAGTTGAATCCTCAATTAGGGTCCCAATCCAACATAGAACAAATAAGCATAACAATTCATTGATCCTAAGAAGTATAGAATCATCGTTATATCATAAAAGGATTCTTGTTAGAATATAATTGCGACATAAATCTAGTTCATACATCGTCTTCCGAGCCTCATTATTGTCTGACAATTTCACTGAAATACGTCTTACGTATGCTCCAAATATTCTCAGCTGCCGAAACGTTAGCTCAGCTATTCTCAAGTTTTGCGAGATTTCTTCAATAATACTTAGCTACATTTTCCTTTAAAACTCGTATAACTTTCTTTTGTTATATACTAGCAACTGCAAGAGACTTCGTACGCGCGGAATTAAAATAATCTAGTAATATTCACTCGGTATAGTGTAAATTGCCAACAAGAACTTTCAAATCGGTTCAGTAGAATCGAAGTCTATTTAATGCAAACAAACAATCAAATTATTTATCTTTATAATATTATAATAGTAAAGACTAAAACTTTATAAATATTCTGTTGACCTACGAGTACTTAGCGATCAATATATTGTACATTTAGTAAAATTTAATACGTGAATTGTGAATTAAAATATCATTACATCATTCATCTGTATGTCATCATGTTCTTGCGTGGATATCGGTTTAATGTAATTTGTTGGTAGACTGAAAATATATGTACGTCTGATCAGGAAGAAACGGTTGAGGCTTACAGAGCTCAAGGTGAAAAGTAGAAAGCGTCCGCTATCAGCGTATCCGTCAATTTATAACATCACGAGGATACGCTTATCTCGTTTTTCCCTTTAAAATGTAACAACGAAACGTATACCAGAGATATCTTAAACTCTGGAGTATAAAATGCTTTTCAGTAGCATTATTTGTATTGAACACAATCGCTTTAGATAGTTTAAGTTTTTCTTTAGCTTTCATTGTAAATTTTAATAGCCTGAACTTTATTAATAATACTCAAAGAGTTTGGTTACGCACGACAGTGTACAGGCAAACAAAAACCCGACAAAATGGGACTTTTTGGGGAGTACACATTTTTATCTGAAGCTTTTAGTTCTAAAATACAGACAGATTTTCACAATAACAAAGCCGAATAGTTTAAGCCTCAGTGCGTGTGACGTTAAATCTCTGTGATAGCAACTATGATTATTTCCAGTGACGTATACAGGGTGATAACACAGGACGTAAGCTAATCTGTGTTACATTTCAACAACAACATAACTCACGCCCGTGATCCAGAGAGCCATCCAGCTAGAGATTACAGATCTTCATTTAACATCTTTAGTTCTTTAGTTACAAAAAAATCTTACTAATACTATCAATGCCTATGTTTAGATGGATGGATGTTTGTTAGGAAGGTATCTCCAGCATAGCTCCACGGATCTTGATGAAAATCGTCATAGACATAAAAGTCTAAGAACACCCATAGGTGCTTATTAAGTTTTTTATATGAAAAATAAACTTTTTGATATTTACAATTGTTTTGAACAAAATTTTTAATTAATTACATTGCAAGCCTTCCTTCATTTTTGTCTGTGTACGGGTCATGTTAAATTTCGTATCCTGTACGTAGGCCGCGTACTAGCTACAATGGCCCACGCTGCGCCGGTCTCAAGATGTCCTCGAGGCCAACACAATGCGTCCTCGGGCTCATTATGTCATTGACATATGCTTATATTTTATTTACCACCACTAATGTTCATACGAAGAAAAGTTTCTTAGTAAGAGAGTTTTGAGGCAGAGCTTTATCCTGATGTCCATTGATAAAAATTTTTCGTTCCGTTCGTTTCTACTTCAAAAAAAACTTGTATAATTACGTATTATTAAAAACATAGTAATTATGTTTTTATAGAGTTATTTCCGCTGAGTTACTGAAACTCATGGTTTGGTTTGACCCATAATATTAATAACCTGGAACGGTGACTAATACCGTGTCCTCGTTTGAGAATTTTCGAGTAATAAACACTAGCTACCTTTGTTACAAAAATATTTATTCCTTCTCGCAAACTTAATATGCAAATGTAATACTTATTTAGTACAAAACTTTGTTATGTCGAGGAAAACGACAGCCAGATTTAAGGCAACCTGGTTTCAAGTTTCAAATATCATAAAAATTCCAAATTTCTGTACTCGTAGACAGCCTAAAACTCGTTAAATAAAAAAAAAAACTTTTAATTACTTATTACCTGTGCCATATTTGAAGATTTTATTTTAGAAAATGTTTTACCTTTTTATTTTTTTTATCTACTTGGATAAAATATAGTCATACAAAACTTTTTTAAAATACAATTTATAAATTGTTATAACATTTAGATGCGTATAACATAAAATAAATATAGAAGTAAAAAAAAATGCATGCATTATAATATACCTTTCACTCAACGTCCGTTTAGTTTAATTGACGTAGATTATATTCTTGTATGGATCAAACTACTTGTAATGCTTACGACCTAATTACAGATAGAATAATTAAATCGCTATCGTGAGGGTAAAAACAATGGGTAAAGCTAATTGTACACCGTAATTAGATTTAACTAGACATTTACCTTATATTATAGGAAAACTCTGACCTTAAGTAAGGTAATAATTAAAGCAAAAAATACTTCAATAGTTTGTTTTCCTCGACTTGGAAGAGGATTTGATTATACACGGGTTGTGTTTCGTGGGTATGGGTATATATTTATTCATATATTGTGACCTACACGGCTGAATCGATTTCAGCCAGTGAGTTGTTGGACCTTTTTGTTTTTTATAAAAACAAAATATAAACTACTAGTTATTATGACCAAAGAAATGATTATATTTCTTTTGGTTACATGAACAAAAACATACAATTACAATATCAATTAACTTTAGCGTATAATTTCCTTGCTCATATTTCCATCTATGTCTTCCAGGCGAACGCTTACAAAAGCCTTAACGTGAAAGCCTTCGCCAGTTGGCGCGTATCCGAGAAGCTCTCTAAAGCAGAGTGATATTACAACTCAACAGGATTAGGACTTTGCTGGTATGCAAACGTACGAGAACCTTTGATGGAAATATTTGAAAGACGGCCATGAAAAAAAACTAAGAGATGGCCTGAATGAAAATAATTAATCAATCTTTTTTTGACCATGATTTGCTAAGACGTATAATAGTACCGTAAATAATAGGTCAGTGCTTACAGTTGCTACACTTTTTCTTCTAGTACAAGTGTGGTTAGTTTAATTATTGCTTTATTGTCTTTATGTATTCCACTGTGACCACCGCCGACCTATAAGTGATTGTAATTAGCAACAATAGATATTGCTTGATTGTAGGTCAATTGCCACACCCACAGATATGTAGATTCAACTTACACGCTTAAAACATTAGGAAACAATTACATTTTTAATAAGTAGGATTAGCACAAGCTTTACGACTTAAATTACTAACAGAATACGCGAAAAATAGACTAAAGCGATTAATTTGGTTTTATCTCCAACTCGATAAGCGTGAAAGCACTTTATTTATTAAATAAAACATAAAATTTATAAATTTAATTAAAACTATTCGCTCACCGTCAATAATTGGTCCCTTTAGCATGAGAAAACTTCACTAAGGGCCCCGTTTAGTGCTCAATTTACAGCTTAGAAACCGGAAAAAGGACTTTACTCGTATTAAATTTAACTACACTGCCCCTATACTATATATTTCACATCGTATATTAACTAGATAACTAAGTTAATATTTAAACGAGTTACTAACCGCAGGCTCCGTGCCGTCCTATCTCTGCTCGTATCTTCTAATCCTATATGAAAACTCGGGTAGAGACATTAAGGCAATTTGCCGTCCACAGTAGTGTTGAGGCTTTCGCGCAAAGTGATAAATAGGAACAGATAGTGTGAAGCCCGGTCTCAACTTTAAGGTAACTTAGTAACTTCCTTTTAAGAAATGAGCTTTATAAAAGTAATAATAATGATTTTCTATTTGCTGGACACGAGAACAAAGTTGTATTTTTCTAAACAAGACTATTTGTGCAACTTTTTCAAAAGTTCACCTTTTATTGCTCTACTTTTGAATGCGCTATATCTTAAGAAAAAGAATATTAAACACAACGTAAAGATAGTTTGAAGGCATACAATTAGAAATAAACAGAATTTTTAAGCTTACTTTTGCTTCTAGAAAGACTAAATAACTAACTTTTTTAACAGCTATAGAATGGTAATATATTTAATAGAACGTATAGATACGTAGATAAATTCCAACATTCCTGCATTCCCGGTTAATGTAATAATAATAGTGGTGACGCGTGATCTCGGAAGCCATTGCACTGGACAGCAATTAGTCTCGCAAGTGAAGCACTCGATACCATTTGATTCCGATAGAGAAATAAGCATCAACACAATTCAATTTTGTAACCCAGTGGGGCAAGACAAAGAATGCGGATTTAAATAAGACGCGGTCCTGACTTCTGTCGCCTGTTTGACAGAAAGAGGATAGATGACAGGGGCAGCGCGTTGTTGTTTTAAAAGCAAAACTTTCAATAAGAGACTGACAAAAAATCTAAGAATAATTTCCGAGACTCAATATATACTAGACTTGCTCCTTTAATGACTTAAGTAATGTGACCCCTAAGTTAAGGTAAGATTAGACCTTGCACTTACTTGACTAGTCACTTTGCGAGGAATAATGAGTTTACGAAAAGTAATATAGATGGGAAATGTTTCTGTTTTATTTACTTAGACTCTATTGTTATCCAAAACACTGAAATCATGCAACATAATACCTAAAATAAATCAACATGTTTACACTGTATATTCAATTGACTACAATTGTCATTCTGATGATCAAGATTCAAGAAAATTACTCTTTCATTTTAACTAAGAGAATGTTCCTGTCGAACAGTGCAACTTCAATGTTCAGGCCGTTCAGTTAAAGCTCTCTAGCGGGAAATGTGCGAACTACTTTCTATCCTGCGCCGTACCGAGTTTAATTGGCGAGCGCGGCCGCAGGCGGACTTTTGTCGCAATTGTAACATTGCGCGCTTTGTTATAGCAAACTGTAACGTCTTCCTACCACGCCAGCAATGGACTTTAATCAAAGGAATTTCAAAGTAATATCCTTCGGGTTCAGTGCGGTTATAACTAGAAAATACCGGTAAAGAATGAAGAGTTATCAAAATTATTTTACTTATTTATCAATTAGCTTAAATTTTATTATCGGTTTTGAAGATAAGGAATGTGAAAGTTGTTAAAAATCAATTTTATTATGTTCGATTTTTAAAATCCATTATTACTATAAATTAAGAAACTCAAGCTATCTTCAGCTTCCAGCTTTGTCCTAGGTCAGGCAGGTAAGAAAAAGAAAAAATTGTCGTGACATGAATAGGCGTCATTTGCAATAATTTATTCCATCTAAATGAACCTTGGCCTGTTTCATGAAATGAGGCGCGAAACTGTGAGATCCATTCAAGCCATACATCAGACTTGTATATTAAAGATTTCTATACATGTCGGTCAATGCCGTGTAAACCCACCACTCTACCTGAGGCGGTTTCCTTGGCCCGATATTTTTGATTTCAGTCACTTATTAGTTGCTCAAGGTAGAGTAATCATAGCCTATTCAAGATATCTTGCCATTTTTTACGAAGAAAAATTGTATCAATTTAAAAAATACTTCTTATAAGTATTCAAGAGACATTTGTAATACACCTCGATACATTTTTTTATAAATTTACAGATTCCTAAAGCGCGACTACAAAAACAGGAAGGAGCCATTCTCTGGGGGACAGTTGTTAGGATTCCCGGAAAGGGTGCCGGTTGTATAGTGCTTCACATTTAACATTGTTCCTTAATTATCAAAGAAACATGTTAAAAAACAACATTTTAAAATATTTTAGTATAAAGCTGGTTATAACGACGAAAAAGGGACAGACGATAATCAGTCTTTATATGACAGTTTAATGGCCTTTAATACAAATTAACGGGCTTCGTTATACTTATGTAGTTATTGATTATTTACTTTAGTTGCAATTTAAAAACATTATGCCCAAGACACATATAAGAAAAGCTGGTGGCAATTTAGTCACTCGTGTGGTGCGGTTTGTTTGGGGGTCCTCGAGATGTGTGCCGAGTGAGCGCTAATATGCCGCGTCGACGTCACCCGAGCACGCTCGCACCTAACACCAGCCTCCAGCCACCTCATACGGACATTTTAATGAACGTCCGCACAGGTCGAGTTAATTTGTATCCAGGTCATAGGGCATGCATGTTTTTATGTTACATATAAATGTAGGCTTCTACTGCCGATACACGTCTATTCAAACATATTGACATCCCTCTCATTATCTTCAACAAAACAGGGGCAATAACTTGTTTCTTTTAGTTGTTGTTTTTATATAACGTTTTACCCTTTTTAAAACTAAAGTAAAATTCTCTGTGTCTGCTTCCCAAGTCAAGAGGTAATACGCTTTACATAACTGCTTAAACTTCGTAATTATGACGATTCGATATAAACATTCTTGGACTAAAAAAATTTAAATGAAACTTACATATTCATGTTTACGAGTATTTATATGAAAAAGTAGTTTCAAGTATCAATTAACTGAAGTAGATTGGCAAGAGTCAGGATCGCGAGTTTTAATTGATTGGAAACATTTCTGCGGTCCACCGCTTACAGAATGCAACAACAAACAAATTGAAAGCTTTGACACAACAATGGAATCATTTAAGACAAAGCTAAACTACGAAATATCGCGATTTCTCCGCCAAAAACCGCAACAAAACATAGTCAACTGTTAGGTCTTTAAATATGAAAATTACTAAAATGGTTTAACCTTAAAAATATATTCTCACAAACAAACTGAATCCATCAGTTTATGAATGAATTCGTTCGATATGCAATTTGCCGAGTCTTAACGATTTACCGGGACAAATTACAAACGGGCGGCGTATACAATTTGCCGGTGACATATCAAAGGTACAAAGCCACACGTCACTAGAGCCACTACGCCACGCGACGTATTCAAACTTTGCACAGATTATATAGACCCGTATTGACTACGATATTGCTGGAAATACATTTAGACATTAGCTGTGTATCAGTTTTAAAAGGTAAAGCCTGGAATTCTGTCTGGTTGCCAACTAATCCGATTTATGTGTGAATCAGTGGTAACTATGATACGTAACGTAATGCTCAAAATGCTGACAGAGGATTTTGATAGAACGAAAATGTATACAACACATTATACAATTTTTGTAAAGCGTAAATAATTAGAATATTTTTAACTTTTCGATACTGTTAAAATGATATATAGTTGTTTTTCGGTTGCAAGACAAGGTAATTGCTATATACCAGCCACAGGAGACACGCGAACAAATATTAAAATACCAAGAATAAAGCAAAATTTGGCGAAGTAAAAACGTCGACATGCACGTTGAAAAACAGATGTCAAAAAGAATTCAACACGATAAGAAAACATGGATAAGACAAATAAGCATCTACAGTCGAACCGGGATAAGGGAAAAACCTCTACGAGGGGCATTTTCCGGTCCACAGGCGAGAAACTCGGGTGATAAGAAAACCTCTACAAGAGAAAAATATTGCGGTCCCCTGGACCCTCGCTTGTCCACGTTCGACTGTATTTAGTCTATATAATTACATCTTAAGTTCCATATTTAGTACAGTAATGTAGACTGTTTCCTTGTTCATGCTAAAAAAATCTAATATGCTTTACTTTATCTAAGCTTATACTCTACTTCAATTTCAATAGATATCTTATAAATTATTCATGAACAGAACTATTGAATATTAGAAATCAAAATTCATATGAAGTTGCCCAACTGTGCGGTCAAAATTGCCTATGTAAAGTTCATAAGAGTACATTGAGGCGAGGAATAACTAAAATTAAATTTGGAACTCATCTAAAAGTACAAACATAGAAAAAGTTTGGTGGAACGGAACGGGCAGACAATTTAAATTGAATTGATAGAAAAGGGACCAATGTCGAGAAAGGAGATGAAAATCGGAAGTAGGTGACGCATTGTCACACGAGGGCAGAAAAACGTACGCTTCGACATGTGTAGTGTGTCCCGAAAACTTTACATTGTCACAATAAGATATGAAGAATATTTTGTATTTCAGAGAAGGAATCTAATTGTCAGCGAAAGTATTTTTAGCAATTACGTAATGTTAAAGCCATGAATAACCAAGAGGTAATATATTCGGCAACTTTATTAGATAAAAATCTAATTGACGAAATAATTCTAAATAGCAAAAGTACGGTGCTGAAGTTTAAGTTGTTCAGTAAAATTAAGCCTAGGTAAAAACTAGGTTAAAAAATCTAATGTTCAAAGCAGTTACCGAATAGAGGTTTAATGAGCGTGCTTTGGTGGGCGGGCGGCTAGCCAAAGTATTATGACCGACCAGGTGGAAACGGACGTAGGCCTCTACTGGATATTAGGTTTGTTGGCCACGTGTGCGGCATAGGCGTAGCGCTAAACATTTCCTAACACACATTTGCTTTACAAAAATGTGATACAAATGTATCAGAATAAAATAATAAATATAAAGTTATGTTTTATCGAGTTTTTTTTAATTGAATAATAATTTGTAGCGATTTGAATAAAGTAACATTTATACAAATAAATAGTTTCGTTATTAAAAGTTTATCTTGGTATCTCCATACTTGTGTTGAAAGCTTTAATCTGGATGAATGTAGGTGTGACAGGATCGAAATTACAAATAAAGTGTTAACCCAATGATTCTCAAAGTGGCCCATTCTGTTTCATAAAAGCCCCAGTGGAGGCGTGTAAACGCAAACAGTAAAGTTGAGGGTTCACAATTTGTAGAAGACATGGCAACAGGGGGTGTCACATTAACCAAAAAAAATTAAGGGGTTTATGACGAAAATAAGTTTGTGAATATCTGTGTTAACCAAAGCGGCCGCAACTGAAATAGGAATTTGTTCCCACATCTCTGACACGGCCGCCATTATTAATCTTATCTGTGGACTGTCCGTTTACTCCGGGAGTGAGGTGGGGAAAGGATAAGGCGGAGGAGGGGAAAGGTGAGGTTAGAATTAAATATATTACGACTTCCAATCGATTGAAAGCTTTACTTTCTTCTAAAGATTGAAATTACCGAATTCTTTTAAGTAACCTAAAATAAGGTTAAATACACTGACATTCGGAGCACAGTGAGGCTTATTTCATTAAGCAAAATCTTCCATATAATTCAAGTAAACATATTGTAAATTCATCAATTAATCCTGTTGGCTTTCAACGAATGGGTATGTTTGAGTAGAAGTCTGAATGTGGAAAAGACGAAAAGGATGAAACGCGGATTGACATTCGTAATCTTCCAACCCCTCTGGGTTACAAGCGTGAGTGATTAGCATTCAAAACAAACGTAATAAATTGAGATATAGCTTACATCCAATATATTCAAAGTAGAATTGGTCATTTTCATCTAAAATAGAATACAGTTTTATCAATAACCCGCGGCGATGTGGCAGACGACCGCCGGCATTCCGACTTTGATTTAAACCGTCCAAAGTCAACGTTGAATAATTTAATGAATCGGAAACGGAAACACTAAAATTGAGTCTTCAAATTTAACTGCTGTTACATTTTATCACGTGCAGTTAAACTTGAAATGTTAAAAGCTTGACATTTATTAAATTATAGCGTATAAAAAATCGTTGCTTTAATTTTATGAAAGTTAAAATGAGTTGCACATTCAGAAATGTTAATTAATCACATAGAACCTTCTTAGTTGGTTTAATATGGAAAACTTACACTAAGGATCAGTTTAAGTAAACATTAGTAATTCTGAGTGTGGCAGTAAATTATGTTTTGCTTAGTAAATCTAATAACCAAAGTAGTGTCGAGTTTAAGATATTGTATGTATAATAACTTGAACCAAACGAAATTCAATAGAACTAGTAACAGGAATCCAATCAAATACATTTAAAACGAATTCAATCTTATCATGAAACCTAAAGATGTTTAAAAATTCATCACGTATTTATTTCGTAACTTTACTCAGACCGTAATAATGTTAGAGTGGCACGAACCTTTACCTGCTCAAGTAAAAAAGCCGATACACTTTGCTAGAAATCGTTTTACACAAACTTATTCCAGCTGCTTTTTGCTAGTTGGCTTGTTGCTTTAAATATAGAATTATATAAGAAACACAACATAATACTTAAAATAACTGTTATTTTAAATTCTCTAATACCGTCCATATTTCAGTAAAATATTATACTATTTATAAGGATAATTGAAATTGAATACAATCGTAGCTTCCTGACTTTCCAACATTATCAACTTAGGTTAGTTTTTGCCTTCGTAGAATTTTTGCAAAATTTACGATAATTTAATGCTTAAAACTCTTGACAGTAGAGGTTGGTAAGAGGTTTAATCAACTTAGAGCCTGTTTATCTTTGCATTTTATTTTCTCTTGTACTTTTTCATCTAACGTTAAAAATGTTTGTTGTCGTTGTAGTTCATTTAAAATTATAACATTAATATAAAAGCAATTTTGTGATAATCAGACAAAATATTTTAAATTAGGAGTAAATGACAACATTGTATCCTAAAAAAGAATCAGAAAAATAAATTTACACATATACGGTATAACACTTTCGACGCTTATAATTAAATACATACTCAATAATAAAGTAAATCCAGGAAATAAATCAAAACTTGTTTTTATATCCAACACAAACAAATTATTCACATTTCGACGCCCACAGATTAAAACTGGCAGGTGCACTCGAAGCGTAACCGAAGGCGCACAATTAAAAGAAAAAACAAAAGCTTAATTTATTCCATATTCGAAATCCAATTTCGAAATTCCGCATTGGTACGGCGCGTTTATTCCGTGCGATGAGCGACGGCCGCTCCGCGCTCTCTTGCCGCGCGTCTGCCGGCTACGGCGCTACGACGTAGCGCGGGGACGTAGCGCTCAGCGCCTACAGTCCTCTCAGATGGCAACACCCGTTGAAATATTAATAAAAATGTTTGTAAATTGCGCAAAGAAATACCATTTTCTATTCAAGCCGTTTTAATAATATTTAAATGAGAGATAGAGAAAACCACTGCTTTTATAAATATCAGATCTGAATGTAAACAAATTTATCTTTAATTTAATTTCAAATAGCGAAAATGGTTTTTATTATTTTTTTAAAATTTAACAGAGTTATCTAATTTAATTTATTAATAGATAAATAACTGCAGGCTCGATTTTCAGGAAACGTAATCTCTATCTAATATATCTAAGTTTTAAAAAGCGGAAATGGAACAAAATTTCACATTATCAATATCTAGAGACGCGGCATTGCAACTGTCGTGGTAAGAGTGATGTTCAATGAAGGTAAACATTTATCGCTGTCACGGTAATTTTATCGTTTTAATTGATGTGACCAGAGCTGCTGCTGTAGGTACTGTGTACTGTAATTAAGACAAGAATCGGCAGATTATCATTAACAACCCACCCGCTGTGATTCGTACACAAGGAAATTGTTACGTTATAATCTAAATAGGGTTGTCAAAAAACCATATGCAATTTTATATACTTAATGATTTTAGTTAATACATATTCTCAGAGTTGTTAATTAGTTACTAAGGCAAATGCACTCAATTATACTCGTATACATATATACAAAATGGCAATAGCTTCACTGACTTGTATCCTAGGGAAATATTTACTAAATAAAACTGTAATATTTTAATAGACAACCCTTTATATGTAAAACGTGCATAGTCACGAAGTTACCGGAGCGTTCCGGCGCCTCTCCCTCCCCCCCACGTAGCAATAACCCATACTTCCGGTCGCCTGTTGCTTTCATTATTAAATAGTTTAGCTAAAATCTATGCTATCTACTATACATAACATACAAGCTTCGTCGAACGAGCAAAGTAATTCTAAAATAAAATAGCTGAATAAACCCGACCGGCAGACCTACAAAACTCCAGCGAAAAATACGAATTGAATTCTCAGTCAAATCATGTTCAACTGTTTAGAGCTCCAAAAAGACACAGTGAAATGACCTACCTATAACCTTACATGTAAAACACACTTTATTTAATTTAAAAGTAAATATATTTCACGTGAAACTTTGTGGTTAATTGGTGAAAAAAGTTTGTAATGCAAGTGGCCGGCGAGCTCGCCTATAATTTGCAAAACTCGCACGTTAATGAACTGACATTTGCACTAACACGGTATAAACATTTTAGGCAACTAATGGATATCACATAGTTGAATATTTAATTCCAATTCCTTAATAAATCTAAATATTCGTAAGTAAATGTAACAACTTTTTTATTTACTTATAATAACATATACCAGCTGTATATATTCTTACAAAAGGCTTTACTATTACATATCTGTCTAACTTCATTGTTAGAACCACACTACAAAGTTATGTCATAGACGTTGTAGTAGCAGCTAGAATCTTGCATAGCCGACTACAATGGCCGCAGATTAATTAAATTTATCAGAGAACTAACAGTCGAAGTGGCTGCTCCTATTGGACCATGAATACATATGCTATTTCACACGAGGGAAGAGCAGTAGGTGCAGAACTGCAATTGTTTAAACGTACACTTACTATCTGTACAATCTAAGTGTACTATTCTGTTTACAGATGCGTTCAAAAATAGCAGTACACTCATACTGTTCTACCCTCGTGTGAAACTAGTAGTAGTGTTGCTAGCAAGTAGATTTACAAACAATGAGAGCAATATTAATTGCAACCATTCATACGAGACAGTCATGCAAGACTGTACTCGTGTGATATTAATGATTAATTTCCTAACATTTTGTTAAAGTCTAAAGGACCTACATATTTTCTACAGCATTTT
Source organism: Papilio xuthus (assembly GCF_000836235.2). NCBI lineage: Eukaryota > Metazoa > Arthropoda > Insecta > Lepidoptera > Papilionidae > Papilio > Papilio xuthus. The sequence continues at coordinate 396,593 of NW_013530935.1, read as the reverse complement.
ATTTAAAAAGAATTAATTGAAAATTTAAGACAAGAAGAAATTGTACTGACATGAAACTTTTTCATCTTCACTTTCAGAGCATAAACAGTAGAGCGAATAACATCATTATTCAGAATAGCGAGATACATGAATTTTAAATGAGTTTTCTTTCAAATCAAAGGAGAAAACAATGAAGAGAAAGTAAGAATATACGCTTTAATAAGCTACAATTTCCGTATACACATTATAAAGTTAAAGATTTTTATTTAACTTATGGTACAGACTACAAATAAGATATACCGAATATACCGCTTGAATTTTATAAATTTTATCTTGATTTTACTGATTATTTCTCAACTGTTTCGACAGTGAAAGCCAACCTTAACTATCAGAAAACATAACTATGCCATTTATTCGTTTGTTAGAGTTCGTTAAAGTGGTGTGAGAGCGACCATAGATTCACTTCAATAAAAGCACACTTGCTGCGCTTCTCGGACGGACCTAATTACATCAAGAAGCCGCCTTCAGTTTGCACACAGCTTTTACTAAATTAAAACTGAAACACTTTTGTACTTCTATCATCTCTCTATACAGCCACTTTATTTTTTTTTGTATGCATGAATGATGTTATTATTCTACTAATAAAAAAAGATATCATAATATAAAAATGAAAAGTTCGAAAATAATCAAGCCCAGAGAGGCATTGCTATAGTAACCAATGAAAAAAATGACCCAACTATGTTTTGAGTTTATTTTCAAAATAATTTACTATAGCGAAATAAATTTTTTATGATTCTTCAAGAGTCGTAGCACGTGCAAGGAGTAGAGACAGACAAGCGTCGCCAAATGCATCTCACCTACTGACCTACATCATTTTCAGGTAGGACGAGACAATGGCTTATTTATTTTTAAAACAATACTTTATTTCACATATATAATTCGTTATTTATCATTCAACATTAATTTAAAATTAACAAGTAGTGTTACAATTTAAAGCCTTAATAAGTTAATTTTAATCATCTACTCGAGTAGCAAAACAAACTTATCGTTACCAGATAAAAGGATAAATTGTACGATTCATGAACGACAATCCACAATCAAACCGGTGAATTATTCGTTAATCTAATAGTTTGTGGTCACGCAACTATAGCACGCTGTGGAGGGGAGTGTAGAATTTGGGGACATGTCATATAGACCTGCTGCTCCGGGACTGTGTACCGCACTACCAGCGTTCATTCGAATTTGGAACAAAAGAATTGAATTTTTATTCTATAGAACTTTCGTGTGGCACCCATCTCTTCTTATTGTCACTAGAGTAATTAAAGTACAGTATCTTCATTGTTTCAAATGTTATTTGAAGCTCACATCAGTAGAAGCAAGTAGACTAAGTATTCAGTTTCAATAGAATTCACATGTTGCCGTAAAGTTATTTAGGATATGTTGTTAGTGTAAATCAGACATAGCTGTAATGGGAAGCGCTTGCGGTGTTCTTAGCATCTCAGCTGGAGATTGAGCGTCGCAATGCGGTCTCATTCGAGCTTTCGCTCAGAGTTTGCTGCACAAGCTGTAATATCGCTTGCTTACATATAAAAATGTTCATTAATGAGATTTACATTTAAAATGACATTACATTTAACAGAGGTGTTGAAATTAAAAGACGCTACGAGCGCCTTGATTTAATCAATTTAAAGAACACAATATATTATGTTTTAACTTTACATTTTTTTAAACATGTTAACTGATGACTGAGTAATGTAGTCGCTACATTCTTTCCTATTGTATTGTGTCACAATGTTAGTTTCCATACACTTCTAGAACGGTTTGAGTGACAGATGAAATTTTTAATACATAATCATTAGGTCTGAGAGAATCGGCTATCTATTAATGCCGCGCGGACGGAGTCGCGAGAGACAGTTAGTCAATGAAACTTTTTAACACAAAGACTGAAAAACGTAATACCAAAAAGAAATGTTAAATATTAAATGTAACATTTAAAAGTATTAATTACACGCTGGTTAATATCAATAAAGTAGCGGGAAAGCAGACATAGTCGGCAGTTGACCTCTCCCGAAGGCTCACGATCTCGCCTAATGGTGTAGCCGCACTTAGCGCACCTAGATACGTTACGTACGTTACGTACAAGCTAGTTATAGCAATGGAAATTCGAGGTCGAGTTTACTTTGAGTTTCAGATTGACGACATATACATAAAGGCGGTCAAAAATCCCGAGACTAGATTAGGAGAAAATTGATTAAAATTGCTAAGAATTTAGAAAAAAATATTACGGAGAGAATAAGTGAAATATAAAATGTTTACATCAAAGACATATTAAATTGAAAAAAAATGATATTTGTAAAGAATTTTAGTAATTTTCTTAAATAGAAAAAGGAATTACATTCTAATGTTTATCGTAACTAAAGTTCCACCTAAGTAAAATAAGTTCCATCTTAATTACACTAGGAAATATATAAAGGAATTATTTCGTGTTATAGAAATTGATGACTCGAATTGAATAATGAATGAGAAAGATAATTTCGCAAACTTCCCGCAATATATTCATTACAATAGTTCACATAATTAAGATTAATTATACAGTTAAGTGTTTTCAACCAGAATTAATTAATTTCACTAATACATATTTAAAAAGTATTTTAAAAATTTAATTGCGTTCATATTTACTTTTAAACTCTCGCCGCGATACCTGAGCTTGAAAGTTTGAACAAATAGAGAGAAACAAATAAATGAATATTTTAATTGAAGTCGTTTTACTATCGTGCTTTCGAAACGTTGATGGGACAATTGGTTGACGGATTTAAAACAACGAGGGAAAAAATAACAAACAAAGAATAGAGATAGTTTTAACAATTCTTCTAAATTAATTTAAATGAGAACTTTGTTTTTAGATTTGAATCGATTTATAAGAAATTATAATATATTAGTTGTTGCCAGCGTCTCATTTGGCGCGAAATAAAAAAAAAACTTAACACCGAACCTATGTGTTCTTCCAGACTATATTCTACATCTAATCCAAATTCAGCAGATCTGTCGAGCCGTTTACAACATCCATCCATCTAAACTTTCGCATTAATAATATTAGTAATATAATATTTTTATAGTTGAGGATTCCATTTTATAATAGGTTTAAAATTTTATTTAAACCTTTCAAAGTTTACGTCAGATAACGCCAACAAATATGGCCTACTTCGTAAACATACATAAAACACGTTTCACGTTGAAAACGTTTCTCGAAAATTGACGAGAACAAGGTGTAATTAAAATAAATTGAATTCCATATAATATGTAAATGATTTTATCATAAAGGATATAGACATGGAGTGAAAGCCGGTTTCCAATTTCAGACATGAATTTGATAATGGCTTTCGAAACTTAACGCATAATTATAGCAGTGATTTAAAACATTACGAATTGGAAAATATATTTTGGTTGCTATTAAAATTAAAAGAATTTTCATTAAAAGTACAACATTTAATTCCTGTGTTCAGATATTTATCCGATTTAGATAAACTTTTATCACATATACTGTTAATAAAGTTTTCAGCCATCTTTCGAAAAACATACAAACACATTTTAGGGACTTGAACGAGACAGCAAACTCAAACTGGACGACAGATGGCGTTGAAATAAAACATTCGTAATATGAAAAATTCCCCTAGAAATTTGCTTAAACAAAAGACGGAAAAATATTTTCTTCGCCTCTACATTATTTTCGTACTAATCTTTTATAGGTCATTTGCTGAGAATTTTAAACATAGCCAAAATACTCTATATATATTTTATTCATGAAATATAAGATTTTTTCAAACAATATAAGAGAAGTTTAATAATAATAATAATAAGTTTAACTATACGTATGTAATTGCGAACGATTTGCGAGTCATCTAACACCATCATGCTGTAACCGCTGAGTCAGCGGGTCAATAAACATCGTAGACAATTCACTCACTTAAAGGACAATGACCTTAAATTCAAGTAAAACTTGTAATTTACATGTACTTAGAGATAATGCATATAAAATATAACTAAATAATGTATTAAAAAATGAATATATAAAACGTCAGTTTCACATTGACTTACTTGTAATTACAGCTTAAATTTTGTTTATCCAAAACACATTACGTACCTGTAAGAATAAAAACACATTCGTTTTGTAAATTTAGTCAGTATCGGTAACATATCTTGTTTTCTTTGTATATAAGGGTAGACGTATGAAGCCTAGCGTGTGATCTGGGTAGATTGCAATATCTGAGCCGACAAATTGCCAGTCCGACTGGACGATAGGGTTTCCTCCGCCCGATTCATTACAAAACGATGTAATGATCGGACGAAAGAAATATCGCGCCGTGAACGATATTGGTTGTCTGAGCAACATGTTTCATTAAATTTACTTAGGGTTAAGTAAGTTGAGACTTAAATTTAAAACTAATTTAGATCTCTAATACAATTGTAATAATTACCAGCTGAATTGGTTAACCTAAAGCAAAAGCTCGGTTTCATATACTTATACAAATATATCAAAAAATCGATCACATCAACATATTTAGTTATATATTATTTAGTTTTATTTAATTATTAAATGCAAGAAATAAATAAAATGTGTAATAGTATCTTTCATTCATTTACTCAGCTCGCATATATGTATGTATATGAGTAGAAAATGAAATTAAACGTGACCGCGTGACCCGCGGCCTGAATTATTGGTAGTCATTATGGCCCATGGGTGGGAGCAATGGCACGCCATGTTATGTCCGACGTCACCGCGGATGAAATACCTCTCCACGTATATTACGGCTAATTTCATTGACAATATTACTTTGAAAGGATATTCGCGTTATTCGAATTACGACATACATGGGTCATGCAAAATGGGGTAGCATTTTATTGTCATTTCAAGATGCATTAATATTATTAAGTACTTATAACATTATAGCTGTTGCACGCGGCTGCTGTCGCGCGAAGTAAACAAAAAAAAACAATTAGTAGCCTATGTGTTCCTACAAACTACGTTTTACATCAATACCAAATTTCGAGCGGTGGACCCGTTCTGGAGATAACTTCTAACATACACCCATCTAAAATGTCGAATTTATAATATTAGGTATAACAAAATCAAATGATAAATATTAAAAGGTACCACATGATGGGGATTATAATTAAAGAATGACATTTGACTAAATAATTAAAGATAGGAACTTTATCCTTTAAAATCTTTTTTACCTTTACTTTCCTAAACAACAAATCACTTTTGAGAAAGGTACAAAAGGATTCTGTAGATAAGTAATCAGTTCAGTAATATCGTGATACTAAAAGGAAGTTGAAAGAAGACTTTGAAAAGGGTTTTACTTAATCCGAAAGTATTATCCAACTTGTGTCTTAGAACTCACATTTTTTATTAAAAGGACAAAGTACATGTAAAAAGATTTTATATCGCTGAGTTTTATTTATATACATTAAGCTTTTTTTTATTAAAATCATGTTTGCTCACTTTATTAACAACTATTATAATTTTAAACTTAAAACTACAAAAGTGGAATTCTATGTATGCAATATCAATTAAACTTGACCTTAAATTATAAACATAAATCTACTAACAAAGTAAATTAAATTTCCAAGTCAATGCACTTCTGCTTATTGGTTTCAATGTGTTTCGGAGGTGACGCGGCATGTCACTTATAGACAAGCCCGTACCGCCAGGTGGCGGTGACATCGCGGCCGGAGTGGGGGCAGCAGCTGAATGTAAATCGCCTCATTGACCTATCGGCGACCGGCGTCGCTTGTCGCCTGTCGATATCAGTTCCCATGATTTGAATGTCAGATTGAAATTTCGCGCAGATTGACGAGGAACAAATAAAGTTTTGCAGATAAACTCGCGATCGCCGTTGTCGGTCTATTTCATTCACACAATCACAACCAGAATCATCTCTCTCTCAAAAAAGTTACAGTTCATTTATGATGAACATTTTTTTTAAGATTTTGGGACACTTTAAGTATAACTTATAGGAATTTTTGTAAAGAGCCTAACAATGAGCCCAAACACTTGAATACGGTGCGACTGGCAAAGATCGGCTGAGTAAATTGAAACATCGCCTCTTCTCGATCGGGATTCCACAGAGCGTCCTGCGAAACGGTTATGTCTCTTTCCGAGCTGCCGGCCGGCCACCCAATCTAACGCAACGGCCACGTAACGACTGCGGGAATTACCCGGGATTGTAAATGGAATTTACGCCTACCCTGTAAAAATGCCTTGCGAAAATACAGCTATAAAAAGCAAGTATGGCCACTGGCCACTGAAATAAACTTTCTGATATAGTGTATTTTATAGATTTATACATAAACATAAACACAGTTTTGATCAAAGAAATGAATAGGCAACGACAATGTTGGATAAATTTACTAATGTACATCCACGCATCAACCTAACTTTTAAAAATGAAATTATTTTACTTAATATATATCGCACAGAAAAAGGGACAGATAAAGAAGATAATAGTTATAATAAAATGCAGACAGACAAGTAGTGCGATGCATCATGCACTCGGAGAGTCGCGACGGCCAACTTGAAGCAGACGCAATGTTACTGACGATTTAATTCAAGGACCGATCTTTTAACTTGCTTCTATGTATTCTTGCAGAATAGAATTAGAATAATTTTAACTGTTATTTTGGATGTTAAATATTTTTACACAGGTTTATAGTATTAACGGGTATTATAAATCCTAATGGCGTTTGTTTGTTCTGTTATTTAAAAATGAGACGGTAAATATCTCGGTAAATACTTAATGGGCTATACTTTATTATTCTGTCGTCAGCATCTAAGCAGAATTAAATGTCGTCAAAATAAGAAAATAGTAAGCGTAAAAAACCTTGTCTCTGATATCGCAATAAAACCTTTTAAGGAGTAAATCATAAGCTTTGCAACTTCTCAAATCTTTATATTTTAGTGAAAAAAAGCCGTTTAGCCGCGTTTCCTAAAAGCCGGCCATTAAGTTGATGTTTCTTGACAGGTGCGGATCAACCCAGGTCGTGATTACTGATTTCGGATAAGATTTGAGTTGGTAACTTAAAAACATAATTCACGATACTTTGCTTTACTTAGATCATTCTTATTTAGCTTGTAGTTAGTGTTCAAGTGCGCGGTTTACTGTTGGCTAAATATAATAAAATGCATCTCTGTAGAGATTTATTCTCTAGTGCGGTAAAATATCACAAGCATTTCTATTTTAACTGAGATTGCTTTCACTTGAGAACAAACAATAAGTTTTGTTGCTCACTTCAATTTTTTTTAATCTACTCGCTTTTAACTGTATATCAGAAAGTTTTTAGACCGTAACGACCTAGTTTTAATCAAACATATACAGACAAACAAACAAACCACCGCAAACTTTTCTAACTTACTAATTAAGGTATTTATTACACAATGTGTATTGCATAAATTTTTTGCACGAGCACTAAATAGTATCAAGAATACGTAGTCGTAGTATTACATGGTCGATGATATCTACGAATCTACAATTTATCACAAACACAACACCATTCAGACTGACAGTTTGCAAACATTTATGCTAATGGTGCTTTCAAATGGAAATAAATTACGGGAGGCTGTTGTAGCCGTCCATTTTGTTAATTGTTCATTTCAAATGACGCAAGAGATGGATCTACTTACAATCTTAATATTAACAATAGTTATTGGAAATTTAGTCAAAATTATACATATCTTTCTAATATTATAATTGCGAATGTTTAGATGGATGCATTGATGTTTGTTTAAAGGTATCTCCAGAACGACACAACGGATCGCGATGAAATTTGGCATAGATGTGAGGCTGGAAGAACACATAGACTAGTTATTAAGTTATTTTTTTATTTCGCGAAGATGGAGTCGCGGACGACAGCTAGTGGTATATAATTAAAGTAATAGATGAACTTTTAAAAACAACGTTTACTAAATTGGTATTTCCTTCTCTTTCTTTTCTTACTTTTGCAGCGATGTAACCAGTTTTTACCCTTTCAGCGAAATCCATTAAACTTGAAATGATTTTCATAAAGCAATGTGGACATGAATTATAAAAGGCTGAGTAAATCTTATCAAAGGAACGGATAAAAACTCCTGAAAAATATGATGATATTACAAAATCCTCATTTCTCTTCAGACGAAAATTACTATAAAAGTAATGCTATGATGTTTTTTTCTAACAATACCATACGATTGAATAAATAAGCAGACGTGTGAAATTATTTTCCGAGCCATTACATACATCGGTTGCCTCCTCTGACCTGGAAGCTGAAATCGGAAGCTTTTAGAGTATACGAGCATGACCTACAAGTCTACGATACTAGTGCTAATGTGAAAACCTAACTTCAAAATACTCTAATGGATTGTTAAATTTTGAAAAAAAAAATACTTCTCAGTTTTTTTGGACGATTAAGATAAGCAACGACAAAAATGAAATTATATGAAAAAACTATGAGCCTAGTTATAAATTTTGTACGGATGATGATAACAGGCCAATTCATAGTAATATTGACATTAAATTAGATCAGATGTGTAATAATTTAGTATTAACTCGCTCGCATGTCACCAGTTTAACATGACAAATATGCCAACGACCATCGGCACACAAACTGTGTTAAATTCAATCGCAATACAAATACGAACATTTCAAATTTTACTATAATAGGTCAATAAGAATGTATTACGCCTCCATATGAATAATAAATAAATGTATATGCAAAATTTCAATGAAATCAAAATAAAACATGTATAAATAATTGTGGAGCGAACCGTGGTAGCATTCGCGCGACTGATTTCTTCAAAGTCGGGATAAGCTTGGGATCTGCAACGCTGACTTTATCATTCTGCGACTCGAATCTTGGATATGACCAGTTACCGTGAGTTTCTGAGTTCGTTTAAAACATGAAGTTATCTCTCTTTTGTCAAATATGAAAGACAGGGATGGCGATATGTTCTAAACAGAGATTTATCAGAAACTTGTCAGTATAAAAGCAAGCTTTAATTTTTACTATGACTAGTTTCTTTTACTTAGAATGCTACTGTTTTCTGACAATTCATCAAATTAACCTTAGGATTTATCAACTTGATGGTTGTTATAATGAGATGACATACTTTTGTAAGTCAATCAAAGTTGTATTTAAAAGCAGAACGTGTAAATAGATACAACAGCACTACGAACACGGCGTCAGGGATTTCATTAAGCTCCTTTCACTCTGCCTGAAACTCTACCGCGACGCCACGCCACGCCGCGCCGCGCCGTGCCTCGCTGTGCGCGCCACTGCGGATTACTGAAGGGGCTATTCGATTCCATTTCACCAGGGAATTAATTTAATTAGCTCCATTCAGCAATACTTGAACATCAGTAAATTATCTATAACATATTTATAAAAGATCAAATTGTATAATAAAAAAACATAATTTTTATTCCAATCATTAACGAAAACTACGTTGATAAATGACATTTGTGTAAAATCTTTCTTTTCCACAGTGCAGAGAATAATTTATTGATTTAGCTCAATAGTAAACTTATATATAAAATTCTCGTGTCACAATTTTTGTTCCCATACTTCTCCGAAACGGCTTGACCGATTCTCATGAAATTTTGTGAGCATATTGAGTAGGTCTTAGAATCGGCCAACATCTATTTTTAATCCCGCGCGACGGAGTCGCGGGCGACAGCTAGTAAATACATATTATCGTATAATTAGAGTAGTATGAAATTATCTGTATCAAAAATAATCACGTAATATGTTATATTGGTCCTGTGATATATAAAACTTATAACGACGTAACTTTTTAGTTTATTCCATAACAAGAAGATGAAAGAATTGAACTCCACACAACCACTATGTGGCATACACAATACATTGAATTAGATCTCGATATCTAGAAATCAAAAATCTATAAGTTAAGCGTATAACTGTTAGCTACTTCCAATAATGCGCTTAACTTATAGACATAATAAAGAAATAAAAAAAAAAATCAAAATAAAATAACCATCCCTTGTTCACGTTGTTATACAACATCGTTTAAGGAATCACAAAGACGTGTTAAACGAATAATTTTAACAATTTCATCGCAAACCATGTGATGTAAACTTGTTAGGCGGGTAACTTTCCACAAAGGGCGGGCGCGGGAAAAGTCTCGAGAGCAAACTTGCAAAATTAAATATTGCCAGAGTCGCGCCTTCAAATAATTGAAATGAAATAGCAAGACGTTTATTTACAATATATTTTTTTTAAAATCCAAGGAAAGAAACCTTTTTTTATTTTATACATACCATTCTTTTTTATATACCAAATATCTTGGACCTTTGGACTTTATGTAAACGTGGGTTTCAACTAAAGGATACCTTTATAAAATATATTGTTAACTTTGTTTTTCAGACAATGAGAGATGACAATATGGACTTGTATTAGTTCAACTCTTGTTATATAAATTCTATATTAGTTATTCTTTTCGTATTAAATTACAACAGTGAAATATATAAAAAAAAACTCCTTTTTAGCTGCAACATAAATGTGTTTTCTTCTCTCGACAATAATAAGAAGCATTGTGAGCGCTTTGACCACAAACGCTATCTTTATGAACAAAATAAAATTTAAATTTCGATGCAAAGAATTTCATTGTATTGAATATACGCCATATTTATACATTGATTATCATATTTTCTTTATAAAACAGTATCATAGTATCCTAATATTCACACAGCAATGACAAACAACGATGTCCTTTAACAATTTTCCAACTCAATTGAATGGAGAATATGATTATAACAAAAACAAGTTATTTTTAAGCTAATAATATTTATTTATACTTAAATTTTTAGACAAACTAATCACTGAATGTTGAATTTGATATAATTAAATATAAAACGAAGCATAATCGATGATATTTAAATGAAATATATTACACAATCATTAACCATGTGTGTAAAATTCTCGCGTCACATATCTTACTGTATTTATACATTAAGTCAATAACCGAAAACTTATTTAAACTGTAAGAGGGTTCACGTAGTTTGTGAATTAGTGCCAACTGCAATACCTCGTCAAATACAATTCGTCTTTAGTTAACTTTCAGTCAAATTCCATTCTCGACTGGAGACAATTTGTGATACTTACACACTGCAATCTCATCGTGATTTTCCCACTACGAAAACTCTTTTAAACATATTGCATTTTTAATTACCTTATAAGATAAAAATACTATATTCTTTTAACAAGAGAAGGGTATATCTACCAATATTTTACTTTTTTGTAAGACAAAAATTTCACGTCAAAATAAGACAAATAACCAAGACAGCCTTAACAAAATAAATAGTTTTAAACTTTTAAATACAACATTAAGAAGTGGAAGCAAAAATAAATGAAAGGACACTTCAAAAGTTTAATTAAGAAAGTTTTACACGAAGACTTTTGTTATAGAGGTGTTAAAATTGAGAAAAGAGGATTTAGTGTTATACGAGTATATAACGTGGATAATATAATTTCCACTGTCAGTAAATATATAACTAATACAAAAAATAGAATTTTAAATAAACACTAAAAACATACAAGATCATAATTAACTTCTTTTTTAAGTGAAAAATTAAAAGATCGTTTCGATGAATCTTACTTCTTACTTATCATATACATAAATGCGAATGTTTGGATGGATGTTTGTTTGTTAGAAGGTATCTTTGGAATGGCGGAAATTTGGCATAGATGTAGAACATAGTTTGGAAGAACATATAGGCTACTAATAAGTTTTTTTAAGTCCGCGCGGCTGGAGTCATCAAAGTTCATTTTACTGTAAAGCGAAGCTTAAAACCTTGTAAAATATAAAACTTATGTAATTCTCGCATTACAATTTGTCACACTTGATTACTTGTGTTACATTATTCCTGTACTGAGCGCATCCAACTAAAAGGATAAAAGGATATAAGTGTAGCTCGCGTGCCAAACGCGATACAAGCTCAATGCAACCGCCGCAGCCATCAAACGAAGCATTACATGCAATCCAATAATTGCCGTCGCCATAGATTATCTTCTCTAATTTACCCTGAACATTTATGACTGTATAGCTATCGCCCTAGACTCAGTTTGCGACGAATTAAAAAAAAACTTAATAGCATAAGTGTTCTTCCAGTCTAGTTCCACATCTATGCCAAATTTCAGCAAGATCCTTCTAACAAACATCCATCCAAAAATTCGCATTTATAATATTAGTAAGATTTTTACAGTAAAAACAGTTTCAGCTGAACTTATCACGTGATTCGACTTAAATATATTGCCTAAAATTTTACTAATAATATCAAGAATACAATTTAAGGCAAGTAATAAATTACAAAACACCTTTCCTTTCAATTGTACAAAAGTCAGGAACTCCTGCTCCCGTCTGTACATTGCCGTGTTCCTTTAAACACGGGGTCAAAACAAACGTTACAGGGCACGAAGCCTTGCATTGTGTGATATTCGTGCCACTAGGAGCCATAGCCTAACACCAAAGCTCTGTAACTCTGTAGCTAGGTGTATACCTAACGTCTACGACGAGTTTGTTTTTACGCTACGTCTATACTTCTACGGTGTAGTCTTTTTAACTTGCCTTTTCAAACGTCTCTACACTGGCTATTATAGACTTTCAGGACATATTTTCGCCTAAATTTTGTAATTACATCGTAAATGCTGGTTCAAAAATTTATCTTAATATTTTAATAACGTACCAAAAACAGTCTTAACAGAAATAAAATAAAAGATGTACAATATTTTTTGAAAATATATTAGAATTATAAACCGGATATTCAAAGCGACCAAATGACAAAAGGAATTTATCATGAAATATTTCAGCAACCACTGGGGAATTTCAAATGTACATTTTAGAATTATTAAAAACACACGTGAGTAAGTTACGAAATAGTAAATAGAACAAAAATGTAGGACAGTAACTATGCAATATAAGCTGAAAAAAATTGGCAAAAAATCTCACATATTTTTGTTGAGGAATAACCTTAACATTATAACACTTTGACAATAACTTATGCCTTATGCACCCATTATCTGTAACATTATAATACCTGCCTTTAATTATATGATATTATTAAAATTCTTAGATACCTATACTAAAACTTATTATTCAACAATACGAATGAACAATTAAGTTTTCCGTCATCAGTTTACCGTAATATCTTAAATTTTATTTCAAAGACAAGCTTCATTTACGATGGTAGTGTTAACCGTTACTAATATGTGTATCACCTGACCTGCATGAACTGCCTGACGCAGTCGGCGCCATGCTCCCGCAGGAATGTCTGCAGGGTCTGAACACCTCGCGCCGACAGCCGGTACCCGTTGCCCTTGGCGCCCACAAAAAACACGCCCGGATTCGTACCCTCACCCATTTTTCACATTTTAACTTTCTTTACATTATGTTATTCGACTATTATTATATAAACTATACAAAACAACATTCATCACAACTTTACACAGTTATTGTCAAATTTAGTTGATTTTAATTTTAATTGTCATATTTTTAGTAATATTACCGTTGGAATTAGATTATCTGTTTTCAACAAGTACTTTCACTTTATTTATTAAAAAAAAATATTTTAAATAACACTAAACATTCGTATAGTAACTTCAAAGTTCACTGAAGGCTACATTTACGCGTTGTTAGCGGTGTAGCCGTACGGCCAGCGTCGCGCGTCCGTAGACACTACGCTACGCCGTAGCATGTAGCCTGTAGCGGTAGCCGTAGCGAGCGATCTGACGTCACCGATAGAACTCTCCTTAACCGAGATTTCGAACACGTAATTGATACTTGGTGACGATAAAAACATTCACATATTACAGCGTATGACGTAATACAGATCCTTTTAATGAATAGAATGAACTAATATATATGAAATTATGTCTTACAAGCGTATTATATGAAACATTAATTAATTAAATTAACTTTAGAATTTTCTCTGATTAACCTAATTAATATAATTTATAAAATATGCCAAAATACTTTATCATATATCAGTGTTTCTCACACTTACACAATAGTGAAAATTAATATCAAAGAAATATTTATTAAAACATGACCAAATAACATTATGTAAAAAGGTCGTATTACATAAATAAAGGCAGAATAACAAAAAGACGACGACAGAAAATATATATTTGTATAAGAATTTGGAATATCGCCAATACACGCGTCTTTGTGTACAAAAAACTAACATGATGGATTTTGATATACAGTCGAACCTAGACAAACGAGAATCATTATCCAGTCCCGTCGGACTATCACTATAGCGAGAAACTTAGGTAACTGAGAAACCTCTATAAGCGAGAAATATCCTTTGAACTCTCACTTACCAAGGTTAGATACATAATTTATAACTTTTGTTACCCTTCCTTTATAGGGTCCGAATTAAAAATATTTAATTAATATAAAGTTTCTTTGTAATAATTTCCTTAAACAATTTAATGCAATTGAAATTCATTGACATTATCAAACGCTATGTCAATTTAGTTTATAATATAATATCAATAGATGGCGGAACATATTACTAGATCGCGATATTGATTTATTTGGTATATTTATCGACTTGCCGATCGCATTTCAATAAAGTTGACTCGCACCAAGATATAACCAGTGTTTCATTGTGACTACTCGATACATCTCCAGTGAGAGGGAGACTTTTTTAATCTGCTTTACAGACATAAAAGATAAAATTGACTGGATGATATTTTATATGGCATCAGAAAAGAGAACTGCATTGAGGGTCATCAGAGCTTCGCTTCTCCGCAGACATCGTAAAATAAATGTTTTCAATATAACTTTTTTTTATAGCTTCATATAATTTTATTGCTATTCCTTCTCTGCAGCTATAAACGAAAAACGTTTACTTCATTAGGTTTTAAGATTCATACGTGTTAAATATAATATACAATTTTTAAACTACCTAAAAATATTGCAAATATAAAAAATAACAACAGTCCGTTTCGACTAGACTATAAAGAGTGTTTTTTTGTTAAATTATAATAAACAAAGAAACTATCAATAATAATTTAAATACGTAGTAGTAGTACACGTAGTATGAGGCGTCACTAGCACTGGGACGCAGGCTGCCGGTTGCGGCGCTTTATTAAAACGTCAACAACGAGAGCCTTTATACAAAGCCAATTAATTTTCAATCAACAATCGAAGACATTATGAGATACATTTTTAATGACCACCTACATCGGGGCACACTATTCATTTATTTATACACTAGCTTTTGTCCGCACCTCCGTCTGCGCGGAATTTAAAAAAAAACTTAGTAAGATGCCTATGTGTTCTTTAAGAATATTTGTGCCAAATTACATCGAGATCCGTTGAGCCGTTCTGGAGATACCTTCCAATAAACATCCATCCATCTAAACTTTTGCTTTTATAATGTTAGTAAAATAGTAAGATTAAAAACATGAATTTTCTCTAAACATGTCAAAAAAGATCAGAAAAAACGTAACCAAAATATTATATATTTACAAACTATATTATACAATCAACCTACTATTTATCTATTTACTGTGGTTTATCAACATAATTACATAATTTCCATACTAATAGCCGTTTGCTTCCATTAAAGAGCATTACCACGTAAATTGATTTAGAACTTTCAAAGTAATGAATATGCAAATTTTAATTTAGCTCGTAACCTAATTCAGATATAAAATGTTGTAGAATCAAGACTACATAAAGGCGGGTAGGTCTTACAATTCCGTCTCGTACGTAAGCTCGTAATAAATAATGGCCTCATAATTCGAAAGGGGCCCAAAAACAGCGGCTCATGGAACAATGCCAGCCGCACCCTGGGAGACTGCACGTCGATATCTTGCTCCGGTAAATCCTATACTTGTGTCCTAAATTAACATTTATCTCGTAAACATTGTATTTAGACTACTAAATAATCCTATATTTTTATAGGGACGGCAAGAGACTGTCTTCTGTGTGGTCGTGCAGTGGAATCTACCACTATTAAGAAAGTTTCAAAAGCTCTACGTTTTAAAATCTGTTTATTGACTATAAATTATGATATTAGTATTTTAGTAAAAAAAAAGAGTCTTTTTTTAGGAATTTAATAATTCCATTAACTATAAAATCTATACTTAGTAATAACGCAGTGTGAGCTTAGAAGCTTGCAAATAGTTTGTCAACATGACCCTATTATTTTGGAGATTAAATACCGCGTATTGTCAAAGTTTCAGTGATTTTAATAACGGTATTAATAGCACTGCCACCTGTTCCAGTTTAGCTTAAAACAAATATTTCAGTACATTTAGAAATTTGCCAGATATTCTATATTAATGAAACTAAAACTGCGGCTGAGCTTGTGGCCAAACGTGACAATATAAATCTAGCCTTCCACTACACTATGTAGTAATTAAGAATACAAAGGTAACAGAATAAATCTGAAAGGTAATAAACTAACGTAACAGAAATACATACACGTTATAATTAGATTCTAATATTTCCACTTAACACTTTCAACTAAAAGCTATCTAGGGCATTCTATTAGTGCCTAGCGTGGCGGCGAGGGGGGTCACTTTGTCCAATTTATCTAGAAAGCTTCGACGGCTGTGAAGTACAGTTGCGGCACGAGTCAACGCGAGATGTAATTATAAAATCTCCCTTGTCGTTGATTAATATAAGCTATCGCGTCTTTTCATCTCAATGGGGTAGATAGAGACTATCGTTGAATTTTTCATTAAACATCTGCACTATCTGTCAATACATATCGAAAGTTAAACAGATATGAATTGGACCAGTTTTATGTTGAGCCGAGTTTTATCGTGAATAAACATAATTTAAGCTATTATTTACAGTGATATCAACATAAAGAAAACTATGTGGCATTAAATATTAAATCTTCAAATATTCACGTGTAAATAATATTTAATAATTACATCTGTCGTGACATTTCACGTAATGTGGCAGTCGAGTTAAAATGTAAAGCAACCGCATACCTTGGACAATCTTTGTGCGAACAAGCCTGGCGGATGACAGCTCATTACGATTGTCTCTCCTTAATGAGTTTGTAAATGCGGCAAGGCAATTAAAAATATCTCTGAATTTCCAACTGTTAACACAGCGAACAAATTGTTATCCTTCACATTCTATTCGACAATATATTTTATGTTAGTCTAATATATTGAATTTGAATACAATAATGGTTGATTTTAAATACAAAATATGATTAACGTTATAAGCTAAGTATGAAGCCGTATTGGCAAAAATTTACAAAAAGCTGGATGTTTGTCAGAAGGTATATATCTCCAAAACGGTTGCATGGATCTTGATGAAATTTGGGATAAATGTAGAACAAAGTTTGGGAGAACACATAGCCTACTAATTATTTTTTCTTTTTTTATTCGCACGGGCGGAGTCGCGGGCGATAGCTAGTAGTGTAATACGTTTCAAAAAAAGGTTGTAGCAGCATTTTCAAGAGCAAATCAGCGAGTGCTCGAATCAAATTTATCTGGAAGCTTCCAGAAGTGAGCTACAAGGCAACTCTGATGAGATTTACAGCGGACTCGGTGCAAGCTAAAGCGAAGTGTAGCCATTTTTCTTTATTCTGTTATTATCACTTCACTATGAGAGCATTTTTCATTTTAAAAATGTCTTTCCTACATTTTTCAGTTTGCTAGTTGTTTTTTCTGATTTTAATCTTGCTAGAATATTTAAAATCTTCAGAGCGTAATGTTTACTATTGGTTGGTAGATTAAAACTACTTTCCATTTTACGCCAATGGAAGGCCTAAGAGTAGATGATGTAAGTAGTAATTTATTGGACGTATTTTACTAACATTATAAATGCGAATGTTTGGATTGAATGGACGGATGTTTGTTATAAAGTACCCCCAGAACAGCTGCCTGAATCTCGATTAAACTGGACATAAATATAAGAGAAAGCCTGGAAGAACACATAGGCTACTAATTAATTTAATCGCTGGTTTCAAATAAGAGAAATGAGCCGAAGGAAATGCAATAGACAGAGTTAGGATAGAATAACAATTTAAACGTAAATGCACAGCTGGTTGTTCAAAGGTGTGGTCGTAGTGGAGGTAAAATAATACTTTATTACAAGATTAAAAATACAATTTTATGGGATAGACGCGGCGCAGACGGTCCAGTCTCCGGAGACTGTCTGGAGGCTATATATCGATCGCATCGATTATTCTTACATCGTACCGGACTCGGAATAACCCTAGGGGGTTAATGTACTTTGTCATGGCTGTCTTTGCAATTATACTTAAAATATTAATAAAAACAACAATCAATAGCAGTTGTTTTTGATTATGCCTTTAAACTTTAAGTAACCGTTAAGATCTAAAGGGATGAGTGTTATTACCTCACGTAAAAAGAGGTCTTGTGAGTTATTGAACGTAAGGTCCACAGAACAAGGAACGGGAATCTGTCAACTTGATCACGCAGAAGGGGTTAAAAAGAAATTAACAACACGGCTTTAACCGTGTCCCGGACAATGAGGATTATTCTGCTTTTAAATTTTTTCGATACTACAAAAGGCAAGTGTGTAGTTATTTATTTTGTACACTAGATGGCGCTAAGTAGTATCAAAATAAAATTACAATACATATCTCATCTCTTTATTGCACAAAACACGTATTTGTAACCAATTAGTATTGGTAATGTTAATATAGATAATACAAAAACAAAGAAATATAAAAATGAAACCACGTAATAAAGGTGAAGGCCAAATGGAAATGACCTTTATAATTTGACTCGAGCACATTTGCAACGTAAACAATTTACAACTTGCTGTAAGCAAGGCAATAACTACGCGACGAAACAACTATCAGAGTTTACACTTACCAAACACATGTATAAAGCATGTTTCGACAGTGGAAACCAGGCCAAAGCTCCTGTTCAGTAGTTTTTTACACAAATATCTTGGGGCATTGTAACGTTTCCCGTGATATTTTCATTGCTATTACCACGTCGTCACTTTTCTTCCTGGCTTTTCGCTAGATTTATTCGATGCTTTCGATTTATTAAACACTTATTTCTCGATAGGAAAGAAAACGAAAAAATATAATGCAGTAAAATAATTTTATGAATTCTCCTAGATTTATTTACACGACTGATTCAAAGGTGACAACGAGTAAGGTGTCATTGGTTTCGTATTCTCCCCTTGAGTGTCGGGGCCACAGTTGAGGTTTTGGTTTTTTAATAAATAAATTGTGTTATTTAAATCCTATTAAAAAGTAACAATACCCTAAAGCAAGTAGGTTTAAAACTACAGGTATCGGAAATTCCTTAAAGCGTATTACTGCGTTGGATTTAACCTTTTTTTATTTAAGTTACAATCAAGTTCTTTCTAGAACTTAGTTAGTTGGGGACAAGAGAGTCAGTTAATTGGCTCACAACTAATTCTAGCGCAGCGCCATCTGTGTTCAGGTGGAGACACTCTGCAGAATTTATTGCCGTAGACTTTCTTAATTAAAAAAAGCTATTTAAAACAGTTCAAATTGTAACAAGAATCTACTTCAAAAAATGCAATAGCCGAACCCGAAAGCAACTTTAAATATTCAATGTCACACTATGGTTCATATACTAACAAAAATAAAAGTCTTACTGTATTTTATTACTCCTCTTTCACTAAACTACATTTATATGGTTATCCAAGATTGTTATATAAAAAAAACAATATTATTGAATTTCCCGTTCAACACCGTTGTTTTATCTCAATAGATCCAAACATAGCGATACGAGATCGAGTTCCCACTCCATCGGTTAAGACAAAAAAACCGTATCGTGACTGATCGCACAGGCCATCAATCAAGGAGACGACACGACACGTCAGCAAACCCCATCGTATGAACGAAAGCGATATCTGATACCGATGTACGCTCAACGAAGCAAATAAAAATTAACTGTTCAATTAAAAAGTAGAAAAAGTGATGAAGATAATTAATCGTCTTTCAAACATTGTTTTTTGTTGAAAATTGTGAAAATTTACGGTGCCTTTCCACTGGAGAAAAACATGAGATAGACTGTTTTATTAAAGTGAATAATAGCTTGACAATAACTTTCTTTGCAGGTGTTTGAGCAGTGAAAAGACACTGTAACAATTGTCATTGTAACTACTGCAACTGTGGCTTTGCCAAAACAAAACTACAAAAATCTAAGGTAAAAATCAAGTTAATCCTTTGTCTTGCTCTTGAAAAACATCGTGACGTCCGGTCATGTATCGAGGAGCTAATTTAAACTGACAGGAATAGGAACGACGCTTGTCCTAAATATAGCCGGGGACAAATATGAATGAACTGTAAACGCACGCGCACAGGAATAGCCACGTGACCGCCAGCCGCCCCGAACGACGGCGGCGCCACGGAGACTGCAAGTATTTTTGTTATAGTCAAAGAGCTAGTAACAAAAAAAAACCCTTGTATAGGCCTACGTGTTAAGTTAAATTTGGTCACACATAAAAACAACTTCAACTTCAACACTCGATGGTAATAAATCAAATGAAATATAAGCTACTGTGTCATTTGTTAAAGCACTCTTTATAAACACAATAAGTATGTTTTGCTATGCCTCATTTACATTATTAATTGCATAAATGTAAATTACTTAGAAATAAAATGTAATACAAATATAATATGTTAGCTCTTAGACTATGATTTGCTTATGTTTATTTTGTTTCCTTGACACGGCGTTTGGATTGAAACGTTTCCACCATGTGCAATGTAAACACACTTGCTGGCACTGTATGAACAGATAATATTATGCTTCATGAAAACGTTTTGAATGATTTGTTTATCTTATACTTATACTCGAAAGATGAAACAATTAAATATTATTTGTTTAAATGAAATGTCTTTATTTCAATTTAATTTAATTTGAAAACAGTATACTTAACTAATTTTTCAGGTTTTAGAGCGACATCTAACTCCGAAAGCAAAACCTTCTGAAACGAAACTCAACGCCATCTGTCGCAGGGCAACGGTACTAGAATACAACCGCAGCCTGCGAAGCCTCGGAAATTCCGCCGGAAACATTTTGTTGGAGCTGAAAATGCGCCCCAGAGGGCGCTTATATAAAAATGTAAAAACATACACACATATAAGATTGGTTGTTAAGAAATGTAAAGCAGGCAATAATATAAAGCACGGGTTTGATTCAACACAATACCCATAAAGATATGTATTCATAATAAAGATAAATCAAACAGAGAAAAAGCCTGAAAAGATACTTCAATACGAATCTACATATGCAATAAAATAATGCGTTAACAAGAACATTTTGTGGGATCCATAAAAATCACGAAATGTATAATTAGACCACACACCTAACTAATCTAAGATTGAATACATGAGTTTATTTAATATTGGCTACATTTACATGGCAGTGTGATTGCGAAGTATATGTTTAGTATAAATTTACCAGAAGAAATTGATGTTAAGGGCCTCACTTAGTAGTGTGCTGTATTTCTTATAAGATAAATCTACAATTTAGAAACGAGTTGCTCACGAGAGCACTTTACGGAGATCAGATCTCGAGATGAAAATTATGTGGTACTTGGGAAATAACTAGAGATCTGGACCGTCATTATACAACATCTCTAGATGCTCTAAAACACTTGATAGTAGAAAAGGTAGAGAAATATTTTTAACGAGGTGGACCATGAAATATGTCGGATATTTCCATATATATTTATTTTCATTGCATATATAACAAAACCTATGTCTTGTCTAGACATAAATAACACCATTCCAGATATTCTCGGAAGCATCATTCTTTGCAAAAGAGATACGATAAAGATTAATTTTATTAATTTTTATTTATGTATATGAAAATTAAATCTTCGTTAAGCAATGGTCATATTAGACCTGTAATCAACATATTATAACTTTTTGTTGCATTACATAAGCAACAACACATAATGATTCTGAATAAATAAAGTTCCATCACAGTAACTTACTGTGTAAAAACAATCATTAACGCGCTAGGCAAAGCAAAAAGTCTGCAATTGGAGATTTATTCAAATAAATCGGTTTGCTCTTGACTTCGTATATAATACCAACACAACCACAGTATTAAGACAAGGTCAAAAGTTTTACATAAGGTTTACTGAGTATATTGCGTGAAATAACTCAACAAATAAGTCAAATATTTGAGTTAAAGCAACTATGGCCATAATGAAGACTAAGCAATTAGTAAAAGAAATAATATTTTTGTATTAGTATTGGGTATAAGAGTATCCCAAAGCAAGAAGCATGCATAGCAAATATGAACTCAAAAAAAACTAGTTGGGTCTGCTAGAACCGTACTAAATTGAAGTCCAACATCTTAACCTAACTGTGTTTTACAAACGTGAGTTTTAATGTTTGAAGCTTGAAAGTTATAAGCCAACTTCTACACTATATTTAGGTAAGTGTATAAAATTTTGTAGTTATTAATCCAAACAAAGAATCGTAATAATGTAAATGAGATATAATCATTATATGTCGCGTCCTAGGCCAACGCCGTCGGCCCCGATCACCGGTCAGCCTTGACAAGGCCGCATGGGCGCGGTCACCCGACCACTCCATAACACTGACCCAGTGACCACGAGTCCGGGATTAGAAAGACAGTCCCATCAGTCAAATCAATTATCGAATATCTACTTATTTCTCAAAAATATATTTACACTACATACTCCAATTATAATGTTTGAAATTGAATTAGTTAATACTCTTCTTAAATAACAATGCCTGTGTCAAAAAATGGCCTCAATGTAATGTTTACTAATATTTTAAGATAAATATTTGCATAAAAAATTTATTGTCAAAAGCATAGAATATATATTTTTTAAATAAAAACTCTACAAAAAGAAACTAATTAATTAATTGTCTAAACAAAAGAACGTACCGACGAATTGTCGACTCGTTTTAAAGCATTAAATAATAGTTTATAATAATTTGAATGCGAGATGGTCACCCTAAATCATCAGTATACAACCTCATTCATACTTTTCTTTTGAGTCGTCGCTTTTTGTGCGGTCGCAAATTGCTAATGAAGTCGTGTTCTCTTTCATAATCAGTTTTATAACAAAAAAAAAACTAAGTATTACTTTAAAGTAAAAAAAAATAAGTTAGATTAAATCCAGTGATTGATCCAGTAATCCACAAAGTTGTCCTGTACCTCTTGGGGTCCACGGAAGTGTTGTCGGGATATACGATGAATATAAAGATGAAGGTTCACATAAGGAATAAGAAATGTTATCAAAAAAATCAAATAAGTGTAAACCTTTCCACTGAAACTAGGGAACTTTGCATGAGATCTAGGACTAAAATTTTGTGAAATTAGTTATATTATATCAATTAATTAGTTAATTGATAAATACAAAATACACACTAAAAATAAGCCCTATTTCATTAACACTTATTAGTATTACAAACATTACTTACTATTGAATAGAAGTAAGGTTCAAGTTATGAAAATTAACTTGACAATTGCATCAACATAATAAGTTTCCAGACAGAGACGAGGCGAGGCTAAGTTTAGATTTACGACCTCCATATGATATTGCAACGACAGTAAAACATAAGTGCATTTACGAATCAAATACATAAAGTTAAGTGCATATTAAAAGTTATATAAATAAAAAATATTAAATTCGGCTAACAAACTGTGGCCTGAGGCTTTCGATTATGTAAATTACACGATGTAGTGTCCAGGACTTTTACACTATGCTTTCACGCAAATACAGGATGTATACAAAAATGTACAAAAGGGAGCAAAGCGTGCAGCAACGTCCCACATAAAATGTGACGCTCGCATTGTCCTCTCTCCGCCAGGGGGCGGTCGCTTCGTTTGTTCTCGTTTGGGGGAATTAAAAGTGCTGCCACGTTGAGCTCACGTTTCATAATGTCCTATCACGCTTTCCTATTCAAGGATATGCAATCAATTTCAAACGAGCAAGCAATTAACTTAATCGTGGGTTACTACCGAAAAATATATAGAAAATATATGTCATATCTCTTTTTCTTTTATAAAAGCACATATAGCAAGGAAACCAAGACGACAGTCTACAAAAATCTGACGAAAAGAAGTCAAATTGTGTCGTCAAACAAAAGATGACACCATGGATCTTAGGAATGTAGGTCACGATCTAGCAACCAAATGAATAGAAACCTGTAGTCCTGTATTGTTTTATTTATAACGAGACGACGTACCACCCCGACCGACGATGCGACGTGACAAACGTTCACGTTCGGTGATTAATCACGGTAATTAGCGTGCTCAAAGTCTACGAGCGGGACAAATAAACACGGCGCGGCGGGACCGGGGCAGTAATAACTACCTTCAAGTAATAACGGACTATCTGCGCACATGATGGATGACGATTAACTAGATGGTCAGTTAATTCAATTTGTAACATGAGGCAATAAATGATACTCGTGGATATTACTTTTCAATTTGATGTTATGAAGATGTCTGCCAACAACAATTTCATTCAACATTTCTGTTAGACAATGATTTGGATATTGCCAAAGGGCTTTAGTTAACTTTGTTGTAACCATCCTTCGAATACATAAGTAGTGTTATAATTATTTAATTAAATTTGATAATATAAAAAGATAAATCTACAGACCTTTAATAAACCAGCTGTAGTATGTTAATATAGGTTCCTTAACAAAGGAAAATATAATTGAAATTGAGAATGTCTTGAACCAGTCGGCGTGGCAGTAAGGCATACGTGTGGGTAGGAGCGTATCAGAAGCGTGGTCCCGGCCGCGGCGGACAGCGACGGTATCGACCGAGCTATTTATACGCGCGCCTGCCCTTCTGGACTTACACCAGCATCATATTGATTTATATAAAATCCTTAATAATCATTTAAAAATAAATCTCCACTACTTATAAGACGGGACAATGTAATTACTTAACAATCTGTTCTTTACACTTGGGCTAATGTAATCATGACCTATCACAATCTCTTTTACGTGGAATTCCGTAGTATATGATGGGCGTAGACATTTTGTCACAGTTAGATTTCTTCGCCGACTATCAGACAGACTTCGCTTTTCTTTCACCAGAGCAGCCAATTATTATCGCTAATTAATTAACTGCGCGGACTAATTATTCAAGGTTACTTTAATCTTTCACAAGTAGAACAAAGAGTTTGCGCGGGCGCAAGGCTGAACTCGGATAAAATTAATCAAGGCGGCGTAACTTCCGGTACAATTTGTTTTATAATAATACTTGTTTAATTGTATAAAAATGTATGTTGCGTTTCATTTTATATGACAACATATCTTAGAACAAAATAAGAATGTGAAACCACTGTAAAAACTAGCAGCATACACTGGAACTTC
This sequence comes from Papilio xuthus, assembly GCF_000836235.2. Classification (NCBI taxonomy): domain Eukaryota; kingdom Metazoa; phylum Arthropoda; class Insecta; order Lepidoptera; family Papilionidae; genus Papilio; species Papilio xuthus. Next base: position 371,253 of record NW_013530935.1, on the reverse strand, counting down.
AAACCTGGGTCATATTTAACGGTTTCGCTTTGCTTCTTATAAGTTTCCACAGCAGTGTGCTAGAGGCGTTTATATTAACACAAGTTCTACTCTAGACAATGTACAGTCGCGGAAATTCGCGGTGTTCCATCTTAAGAAAATTTTTTCGGTCCTAGCAACGTGACAAACTTCGACCCTTCTTACAAATAATCAATTAGGTAGCAATGAGCAATTAGCCGTGTACCACTAACCAACATTATTTGGTAAATTTAAGAGGTGCTTTATATTGGTTATTGTTCTGCATCATCTCTCAATGTACAAAACGTTCAAACGACTATAGCTTTTAAGGTGGAATACCACCAGATTACAAGATTGTTCACATATCACCACATAATTAAACTGTGGTCCGCCGCAAATGTCAATAACATTGTGGTTTGGCCAAGGACTTATCGTTCCCACATCAAGTTAAGTCAGCAAATTCTTTGCAAGTATACAACTGATCTCTCGATTATAATAGAATCTGTTTTACTGCTTATCAACAGTATGTCGGAGATTTACAAAAAACTACTCTCATTTTCATTTCTAAATAAAAAGGATAAAAATAAACTTGTCGAAATAATACTGTACACACAACAGGCAAGAGTAAATACTGGAAAGTATATCAAAAACAAAGCGAAAAGCCCAGAGCGGCTCTTTTAAATATGTACCGTGGTTGAACAAACTGCCCTTTCGGCTAAACGGCGGCCCTTCGCGAAACGATAACGCGTTTAACCTCCGTTTAGAAGATTCGGCTTACCTTCTGTTTTATGCAAACGTAGAACAAAAAATACTGTTTGTTAGTTACGAAAACATTTTGACACATTATTATTCTTTCTCTACTTCATTCCTCGTCTGTGCAAAGTTTTGACATATGACGACAGCAAATTTAGCAGTTTAACTAAGTTTAACAGTTTAGTGTAGACTGCAAATTTCGGTCAGTGTACTGCAAACGACAACTGTTAGTCGCCCGCCGTTGATCGCTTGATGCTTTAACTACAGTCTGCTTTAAACGGCCTTAAAAGCATAGACAAATAATTTAAAATCATATGTCAAAATGTTTTAAACTTGATATACCTAATTTCAATGGCTTTCAAATTTGTTGGGATCCGCTAATTTTACTGATATTATAAATGCGAAAGTTTAGATAGATGGATGGATGTTTGTTTGAGGGTATCTCCGGAACGGCTCAGCAGATTTTGATGTAATTTGTCACCCATGTCGAACATAGCCTGAAAGAACACATAGGCTACTAATTAAGTTTTTTATTTAATTTCGCGCGGAAGGAGTCGCGCGCGACAGCTAGTGTACGTTATAAGTAGATTCTTATAGTTAACAACGATGATTAGAAGATTTCGTTAAAATAGCTTGTAAAACATAGCTCGTAGATTGTAATTAATCGTGGGGTCCACTGAAATCATCAATCAAACGCTTTGTGTAACGCAGCACGATAATTAGGGATCCTTATAGCCTTCAAATACTTTGCGGGGGTTTCTTTGAAAGCTGTTGGGCTTTTTGTTCTCTATGTAACGGTCGGATTTCATTATTTTTAGCAGCTGTTATGACCATAGTTAAATTCGGAAATGCCAAAAGTTTTTTTTCATAGAAAACTTATATACTTAAGACGTAGACAAAACTATTGAAACAAATAGTAAATGTTAATACAATTAAAGACTTCGCGCTTATACTTACTAAAAGTTGCAATAAAACTAAAGGAATATTTAAATGCTTTTACCACATTTTTTTAGTACCAAGTTCTTGTTGTACACGTACCTGAAACAAAAAGTATATTATTAATTTATGAACAATAATCTTACTTTTTACTAATATTATAAAAGCGAATGTTTAGATGGATGGATGTTTGTTTAAAGGGATCTCCACAACGCCTGAACGAATCTCGACGAAATTTGGCACACATATAGAACATAGTCTAGGAGTAGGCGGCTAGTTATGTTTTTGTTTAATTCCGCGCGGACAGAGTCGCGGGCGACCGCTAGTCTTGTAATATACTTAAAATACTTGTTCCTAGAAACTTGAAGATACGTCATCTATTATAACTTAGCAATATAATAGCGTTACTTAGCGTAACAAGTACAGGCGATTGTAAGTGATTTTTCTTTAATAAACTTGACATCACATGGAAATGCTTAGCTACAGTACAATTAGATTCATATAGATAACATTTGGTTCAAAAACAGGAGAGATCATATACTCTTTCGATTTGCAAATATGCGATTTACCGTGGGTTTCTGAAACTAAAATCCAATGATTACAAACATATTGGTAATTATATTTTGTCAAAGATAATGACTGGTATTTTGGTCTCAGAAACCCACGATTAGTCGTGCATATATCTACACATAATACACAATAGTATACCTAGCTTTGCAAATTAGAACAGATCGTGAAATGACGACATCCGCCCTCCTACGTAATAAACGCATACGCGTCTTGCAATCTAATGCGCATTACATTCATTTGAGTGCAATGAACTAAAAAAAAACATTTCTAAGAAATAACTATAGATTTTTTTCTTTCAATAACACAAGCAACTAAATATTTTCGTAAATTTCATCTAAAGAGTTAGGTTATGTTAGGTTAGTTTATGACATTTTTGTAATCATTTTTATTGCCTAATCTCTGATACGAAAAAAAACATATTTTTCAAGAGGGAAAGGGATGACAATATGCAACAGGGAAATTAACGAAGAGATGGTTAATACAGACTAATATATACATGTATAGATGAAATATGAATACTTGATGTAAAGGTAGACAGGAAGGTGATATTGCGGTTGTCGCTCGCACAACATCCGGCGCTCAATAGGCAGTGATCGAGTGGCCGGCGAGGTCGCGCCTTACTATAGACAGAGAGTCACGACCCGCATTACACCCCCACATGCATACCATATAATAAATACCAAGTCCAATCCATAAGTTTGTTCTAACTCTAATTATAGTTATTGTAAGTAAACAAATAATTTGGCAAAAAAAAATCTTCAGATCTTAAATGTTTAACCTGCCTGTTGTTTTCATGGAACGACAATGTTTTCAATTCGTCTGTATGTTTTTTTTATGTGAGTTACCACGTAAATCCGCCCCTGGTGCTCCAATTTTGCAATTTTTTTTGATCGTAAGGTTTTGCTTGCAGGTGGGTCCCATTTTTTTTATTAATTTTTAAACTGACTAGAAGTTTAGAAGATTTTGAGTTTTTGTACTCGCCATCACTAGCGTAAAATTTATGTGCATTTGCTAGGAGTGTTGAAGTGAAGGTATTAAAACTAAGTTATTTACTAAACAATGCATAACAGACAATGAATGTACACATTGCACCGTTCACAAAGAAATGAGGAATTTAATTAAGTCTTGTCTCTTGCGATATTACTACTGTCCTGTTTAGTGTGCGTTTCCATTGAACCGATATTAGTTTTTGACTTCCCAATGTTGCAATCTAAATCAGTACTATCATAATTAACGTATATAATAACATCGTGTCATTTGCAACAATGGATTCCAGCTCTTTCTATAGCAAAATCAGTCACGACTCAATAGCACACAAACTTCCGTACATGTAAAATCATCATGCGAACAACTTTAATAGTATTTAATAACGATCGGAAATCGCAATGCATCAATTGACTTGATAATTGAATTGCCTTTCATACAATTATACTGTTAACTCTGTTGACATCATGTTAATGATAGCACTAACATATTAGAGGTAATAAGATTTGTCACTTTAACTGATACAATTTACTATGCAATCGTATAATTTCCATTTTCTACTGTCTCTATCATGGCGACCTGAATACGTAATGCGCTAAATAAATTTTATAAAACTCGCCTTTGTAAAAGTGTAAATGAATTTAGAGGCACTTCGGTACTGTAGGGTGCGGGGGAGGGGAGGGTATTTCCGCGGAACTCGAGCACCTATCACAGGTAAAGGGGATCATGGAAAGGTCACAGTTGATCGCCCTCCTCACGCCTACATCCTACAAAGCTCTTCACAGCCACACAATTATACTGACTTACCCGGTACTTAATTCCCCAGTATAAGAAAATCCGAGGTAAAAAGAAAGTCATAAGCAAGAAGATGCATATAGAAGAATATTTTAATTCTACAAATGCTTTAAAATATATGCATGTTTCGATCGCTTCTTCGTTAGACTTAACGATACTTACCGATGGTCTCATAGCTTAGTTCGAGTTAAAGATTAGGCCTTAGTGGACCACGATTGCCAAGTGGAAATGAATTAACGCTTATATTTCTTAAATTAAAAAAAAATATTCCAATACTCCTATAAGCTGTCAAACATGAATGTCTTCAAGTACTTATGAATCAAACAAGGCAGCGTGTAATTTAATAGAGCTATAGTACATTTGACCCGGAAGCGCGTGCCGCGTTAAAAACATTGATTTACTGAGGGTCGGCGTTGTTTAATACTTAAAGACGCCCTTCTAGAGATATTAGCCTACATTTGAACTTGGTTCCGTACAAATTAAATATTTAAAACATTTCCTCTAATATATTATATGTAATAATGTCTAATATAATATACGTTTTTGTTGTTCAAATATTATAAAAAGAATAGTAAGGAATTAAACATATTTCAATTTAGTTTTACAAAAAAAAAAACACTTCGAATCGGACGGGATTAACATGATACTAAACGTGGGAGCAATCCACATTGACTACTGCAAGTCACCGCATGTGGACGTTTGCAATCAGTCGGGTAATTAAACCGTAGCGGGATAGGGTCGTCTTTGTTCTCCTCCTAACCTGAACTGCTAACACCAAGCAATTTAAATAGTACCTATCAGTGTTTTAATAAAATAGTACAAACTAAATGAAGAGCTATGAACATTACATAATTTTCACATTGATTGAGTGATAATTTCTGAAATAAATAAACACTTAAATACATTCATAAGATCATAAGTCTTGTCTAGGCTTTCAAACTTCCTAACCTACATTATACGCTTGATTATAACACAAAAGACATATTGGCGGTATGTATGTCATCAGAAGGCAGGGAGCAGCGCCGCGTCGCCGCTCAATGGGTTACTGTCGCGCCCTGATTACTCGGTTCCTGGTCTATCGGTCCAAGTCAAAAGCGCAAATATTTAACTATAAATTTTATCATTTTAGGAACTGTAGGTGTCAAGGTTTTACTATCACAATTAGAGGCATTTAATGTATACTCAAGAAGTTCCTTAGTGTATTTTTTTGTTAGACAAATTAACTTAACAAATATAAAATAACTTTTGAGTGTGAAAAATCTTAACAGTTTCATCCGAAAAAATCACAGTAGCATGGAACGTGTTAAAGATTTATTCACGTTTCTAAATAATATTATTAAAGTTTAGGAAGATTCCATATTGTGAAGATATGTTTGAAAACTTTACACAGACTAGCCGTTTGCAAAGTATAATATTTGGATAACTGACATTCCATCAGAGGGGTCATTTGTATGAATAATTTAATTCTATTGCGAAGAGGACTTATAACATTAATATATCTTTACTCACCTTTGATTTCATTATAAAATCTCTACATAAAACATATCTTTGACAAAAGAGATAACAATATGTTTTCAACGGGGATTTTGACCTCAGAAATCGACGGTAAGTCACATAGAATGATGTAAAGGTAATTTACGCATTTGTTAGGTAATTGCACAGAATTGCGTATAAATAATATGTTAGACGGGTCTTCCGTCATCTGCAATTTTCATAACCAGTCACCGAGAGAGGTTAGAGAACAACACTATTAGCGGAAACTGAACAAGAAATGTTAAGGTAACATACACACTGGTTACACACCAAATGAAACAATACACAGAGAATATATGTCATAGGTTCCAGATGAACAGTAGTGCCTATGGTAGGTACCAATGGGTAGCTACCACAATCAAAAAATTGTAAGTTTTTTTTTAATCTTTTAATTTAATCCTTTCCACTTCTCTGCAAGTCAAATTAACCCACCGGTAAATGTAAATGAATCGCATTAGTTATTAAAGAAGTCGATAACAAATGAGAAATATATTTATTACAATTTAAAAGCACAATTAATCAGTAAGGAAATTTTCAATGATTTCAATGTGTAATAGACCTAGTATTGGAGCGGACTAGACTTGGTGGGCAGTGAAGCGACACTTCTCACGGCCTCGGCGTGCGCGTGTCGCAAACTGCAAGCTTCACCAATCGCTAACACACATAATATGACCAATACTTATTGTTGACTTTTGTACCTTACTATTACAACTATCGGATACCTCGTGGTGACCAAACATACACGCAATACCAGCTGTCGCCCTCGATTTACAAAAACATTATTAGTAGCCTATGTCTTCTCCCAGACTAAGTTCAACATGTGTGCCAAATTTCATCCAAATCCTTTGAGCAGTTCCGGAGATACCTTCCAAAAAAATTCCATTCATCATTTCCTACCATAAACTTTCACATTTATATTATTAATAAGATGTTGCATCCCAAAAACCAACCATTTCAGTGAACTATGCCTAAATTACCTTTTAACGATCATGCGATGTAACGTTCGCTAAGCAATAATTTATGTGTTGTTTAAACGTCGACTTATTAAGTTTTGTTTGACAGTGCGGGATATTGTATAAAACTTCTTGATTCGCTAGGTGACAAAAAACCGTCCAAAATAGCGTCAACACCAATCTTAAATGTTTTCTTTTAATTCACTGCCCGGGAATTTTATTCGAGATTTCTTTGGGAAAATTTGATTTGTTACAAAAGTTTTTGGATGTTGACGTCGATTCCATTAAAATTACTTAAGACATTTTTCTATAATATAAGATTCAAAATCTATATATATATAAAGTCGTGTTAGTTACACTATTTATAACTCAAGTACGGCTTTACCGATATGGCTGAAAATTGGTGAGGAGGTAGCTTAGAGCCAGGAGACGGACATAGGATATTATTTATTTATTTATTTTTTCGAATTTATGCCTTGAAGAATTGCTTTTTATTTAACTTACTAATATAATAAATGCGAATGTTTGGATGGATATGATGTGGATGGATTACACTAATTAAGTTTTTTTATATATCCACGCGGACGGAGTCGCGGGCGACAGCTAGTGTAGTCATAAAACTAAGAATAGTAAATCTGACAAACCCTGTCTGTGATTACGTTGTCTTTCTGAAATGTTAGGATTAGACCGAAGTTGAAATAAGAGGTTTTATAGAATTACTTGCTAAGCTTACTTTAATCGAGTTTTAAACTTCAAACACAAAAAAGCCATATAAAAGTCGTGCGTCAAGTTATTCTATGCTGAAGTAATAGCTAAGTACATTGAAATCATTCGCAACAAGAAATAACAAGCTTACGGTTCAGAGATCAATAAGTAAAGTCGTCTGAGCCACTACTTACATCATATATTTAAGTTAACTGACTAAAAATCTTAAACTTTGCAATTAAATGACAATATAATTATGATCTTATTTTAATACCAATACAATGCTTTATCAAAATAATTAGGCAAAGTATAAAACAATATAAACAAATAACGCAGAACTTGATTTCTTTGACACAATACACCCAAACAAAAATGAAGGCTTGGCGCTGCTCCAAAATACGTCGTTATAATAATGGCGAACTTTTGTTTAAAGTTTGTTCACTTGCATTTATTCCCGGTCACGAGGAAGGCTTCCGTTGTACGCAAAATATTTACATACTTATAGATTACTAGCTGTATTACGCGACTCCGTCCGTGCGAAATTAAAATAAAACTTAACTAGTATGCCTATGTCCAGTCTATGTTCATTTTTTGCCATATTTCGATGTGATAAGCCGTACTGGAAATACCTTTAAACAAACATCCATGCAAACATTCGCATTTACAATATTAGTAAGACTAAGAAGTAATATAATAGCCAAGTCATTAAAACGTGCATTGGTAAGAAAATTCAGATTTCTATTAACTAATTAGTTAAAACAGAGTTAACAAGATTTTAGACCCACCTAAACTATTTAAAATACATTAATTATTATGCAATTAACTTCAACATACTGAAAGGCCGAAAAAAGACAACGTTAGTTTCGTAAGAGCCAAATGATAATTGTCACCGTTGCAACGAAGGCGTGAACTACAAGACGCGCGTGCTAAGAGCTCAGTTCAGCTGTAATTCAATTAACTCCGAATCGACGACTTGTTATGTCTATCCGTCCCTAAAAGTTCATAGTCTAGACGAGAATGCTTCAATCATTATAGCACTGCTCTATGAAGTTACGTTATTACTGTTTAAACAATTATATAATAATTACTTTTATAGACCTGCGACGTTAATTTTGGGTTCATCAACATCAACTTACTATGTCCCCATCGAGGGGCTCGGAGCCTACTCTAAGTTAAGGGTGACTAGGCTATAGTCAACCACGGTGGCCAAATGCGGTTTGGTTGACTACACACATATCTTGGAATTTCTTCTTAGATATGTACAGGTTGCATCACGATGTTTTCCTTCATCGTAAGAACGTCGGATAAATGTACATATGTAAATCGGAAATAGAAAAACACATTGGTACATGGCGGGATTCGAACCCAGGACCTGCAGATCGCAAGTCAAGTGCTTGACTCCTGAGCCACCGACGCTCAAATTTTGGGTTATCTATAAAAAATTATTTTGCTACAACACATTTAAAGCATTTCTCTAACAAAAACTAAGACCACCAACGATGATAATTCTCCTGCTGGATTCTATTTAGGTAATATAACCGCGGAAAACTTTTAATAGCTAAACAAAGTTGTAAAGTTTTTGTGGTTTCATTCGGGTACCAATTTACGTGCAAATTTAGAATTCGAAAGGGTGCGTACCTGCGTAGGATTAAACAACAGACCTTCTTTTATTACATTTTCTTCGTTTGTTGTTTTTATGAGTTGAAATTTGAAGTAAAAATTAAATTTTCATTTATATTTCCATACAAGGAAATGGTTCGCATGATTCTAAAATAATATTATGTTATTAATCACAACCATACCAATATCTAAATGAAAAGAAAACAATATGGATTCTAAACGTAAAACGTCAAATATATTGGCGGGAAAAAAAATGATGCATTAAAAATAAACTACACGTCAAAGGTTCGGTTCACACGGCCACCTCAATCCGAGCCAAATGTAAACAAACGTTCTAATATGATTTAATTATCGTAAACAACATATAACTCAATCGACACGTTAGACGATGTTTTAAGATTAGATGTTACACGGCGCCGATAATCTATTTAACTTTAAAAAACTAATAATATTAAATCTTACGGATTTTAAAGTTTGACTATGAGTGGTTATCATGAAAATCTAGAAAGGCTGTAAAGATCTGGATAAAATCAGTACAAAAATGGTTTATGAATAGAAATTTAAGTCGCTTAGTTTTACGCGGACGTAATTACGACTAGTGTATACTAATTTTTGTTTGTGTATTTCTTAAAGTAATTTAGAAACATTTCCCTATAACTAATTAGCATATCATAAAATACTAATTTTTAGTTTACTTAAAAAATATTTAATTTTAATTTATTCTTCTCCAGTAGAGTTGGCGACAGGTAGATGGCCGGCCGTAAATAATTAAGCCGAAAGATTAAGGCTTATAAAACCATGTGCACCGACCCTTCATGAGTGGGATGGTCAGGGAGATGGGAAGCTAGTGTAATAACTTAGAACACATTTCTTCGTCAATTTAAACTACAAAAAATATATAATTCTTTTGACTCACAAAACTTACACATATTTCTGTTCAAATATAAATTACTTGGGGAATCCCTAATGAATGCCAATGTTTTAAACCATTCAATACCACCCAATTTCAATGGAAAGTCTATGATTAGAAAAATTAGAGGGGATTTTCCAATCACATGCTGTACTATAAAACAACAACTGAACAAGGATACAAAAATACTGGGCATATAAGTAATAAATCATTGTTTTATGTCATTCAAACATAATAACAGTTTGTTAATCATAAGTACATGTCTTTCCAGGAGTACCAGGTGCCATCTACAGTTGGAGGAAGATGTGCTAGGATGTCCAGCCTCTGCATATCTTGACATCATGGTAATACTTCAAATTGTTCCGTGTAACATCTTATGCAGTTATCCAAGTAACCATAAAGTTTGAATGACATTGCACTAGTGGGCTATTTAAACTACTTACATCTTAAAGTCATATTCTGCTGGACATAGGCCTCCCCTAGTGATCAGTCTAGTGCCACTCTCATCCAGCATACTACCACAACCATTACCAGATCAATGTTTCATTTTACAGAAGACCTGCCTGCCTATGTAACATATAGTCAGCTACTCAAACAATCAGTTCAACAATAAAATTTGCTAGACACAGAAATAACTAGAGATGAGTCAGTCATAACAATTGACATACTGACCTCTAACATAGTATAGCAATCAAAACAGATTGTATTATCAGCATTAATAAAGTCCATTCATACATTTATTTATATCATAATGTGAGAATTGTCAATAAAGCAGACAACAATGTCAAGGTTTTTACATACAAGGTTTTACTGCCATTAACTTCAAGGCATAACACATCAATACAAAATAATAACTTTGTCATTTTCCATTACACTAATTCCAGTTATTCATTAATGACTGAAACCAAACCATTAATCTAACTAATATTGAAAATGCCTAAGTTTAGATGGAGGAATGTTTGTTTAAAATTATCTTCAGAACCGCTCAACAGATCTTGATAAAATTTGGCATAGATCTAGAACATTGTTTGGAAGAAAACACAGAGTAGTGGGCAACGGCTAGTGTTTATATTTTATTTCAGAAAAATTTATTACATAATTACCAACATTAAATGTATGATTTTACATAACAATAGACAAGAATAGTATCTTAGTAGAACAAAATGCAAATGTCTTGTGTTTACAGAAGTTTTTATTGCCAACTGTTCCGGTGGCTGAGCACGGTCTTAGCAAAGCCTTGACCTAATCATTGATCAAACAAATTATTCTCTGTTGTACATTATGCTAAGAAATACATAGATATTATAGTTAAAAATATTCTATTATATGCTATTACTTTGAGGAAATACATCTGAAACCTTTCAACTTCAGCATGTCTATGGTTATTTTGTTTTTTAGCAATAACAAGTGACAAATACTTAGAACTCCCCTAAAACAAGGTCCAAGAAGTTGAAGGTCTAAGAAAATAAAGTATATATGAAGAAATAACAACGAAGTAAATTTCATTGCATAAATATAGTAAAATAATTATGCATATATTACTTTATATACTAAGATGAAGGTAACTGATACATAATGTTATCAGATAAATAGTTTCGTTTGTTCAGTGATGTAATGTTGGAAACTTTTTAAATATTGACATCCTCCAAAAATTGACAGCCTTCCCAAAAATATTTAGTTTATCTATTTATCTGATGGCTTTATGAATTTTATCACTTTTTAACTAATAAAAAAATTTGAATAAGGGAATTAACAAAGATATGTATTACACCCAAAAATACATACCACTATCCACTACTTACTTACACATTTGTCAACTATCTGAAGACATCTTCAAATTGCCTTATGTAGCCTTTAGAAATAAATCTAATTCAACTTCAAGCAAAATAAGATGGACTGTCTGACTTTATTCAATTAATTTATCATACTACAAATTCTAAAGTAGATTGAATCTTACTAAAATAATATCTACCAGTATTTAATTTCTTGGTGTATTGAGTTCAAGGTAAAGCATCTGCATATTGTATTAGACCTTGATCTGCCTTTTTTATCAATAAGCTAAAGTAGTATATTTCAAATGACTTGGACTGCAAAGGAAGAACTTATCATGGCACTGACCTGAGGTAAGTTGGCGGCGATCTGCCGCTGTAGCGAGTCGCGCTCCTTCTCTACATCCTTCAGGCGAACTTCCGAGTCGTTAAGACGCTCCTGGGTCTCCCGCAAGCTCTCCACTAGCTTGTCCCTCTCATCCAACATCGACACCATGAGCTGCTCGAAGTTCGCATCCTCACCCGAAAACTGCGAACTCCGCTGGCTGATACTATCTTCAGATATCGTGGGCATCACGTCGCACATCATATTCCACATTTTAATTTAACATCAAACCAGAATATTTATCGTACACGGTACACCGAACAACACAAAAAATTGTCCACCGTATTACATATGTTTCCACACTAACGTTACCTAAATCTAGCACACAGAACCCGTGAGCGTTGCTTCACATTGTCGAAATATTCGTTCAATACATTAGTTAAAATTTCGGGGGACATTATAGTTCGATATTTCAAAAGACACACCTAAAACTTATACTCCTATGATTCCATACTATCTCGGCTCAAGCGGCATGTCTGCCATCTTGGATTGGAACGTCAATCATATCAAAGATAAGGTTGACACAGAGAAGATATATTTTTGATAAAATTAATCCCATTGGAATTACAACTTATTTAAAATATTAAGTGAGTATTGATTATGTAAATAATAGGTAAAATTGTTAAATAATTTGTTTCGAGTTATTTACGACTAGTTGGCTGGTCTTATTGGTCACACAAAAAAGACGATGTCATTCTATAACACCAAATTAAAAATTTCTTGAAATTAACAACTAGCAACACCAACATCACTCAAAAAAAGTAAGCAATATTCAATGTATAAGTTCAAGTTTTGTTTTTATTTTACTTCATCAAGTATTTACGTAGTAAATTAATAAAAAACAGCAAGCGGCAAAAGCCCACATTTAAGAATTAAAAATACTAATAAGGTTAATGTAGAACCTAAAATACCTATTCATCAGTAAACAATTGAAAAAAAAGCTTTTAAAACAAGCCTATTAAAATAGCTTTGTAGCTGGATTTTCAATTAATGTCTACACCAATTTGGTTAAATGCCTAAGAAAAAGGGTCAAAATAAAAAAGGGATCAGTCAAGGTTCGTAAAGTTTTTAAAGTATATGGTTATAAGGTTATGTTATTTTACTGTACTTTGCAGCAACACTATTACATGCTTCTTATAACTTGACCCCTGAATAAACGTTGTTACAAGTATTACGTCAAAGTAGAGCTTCCTACATTGAATATTATGTATCATGTAATTCAGCATGTTACATACTTTTATATATATTTTCCTCAGTTTTTAGTCAAGATTTATTAACTGTTAGCTGTAACAAGACTAATTAAATTGAAATATATTTCAGCATTTGCAGATTTTACATTAAATGATTGTGCTAATGCCTCAAAGACTGTTAGGAGAGTAAAGAAAACTGTACCAACCGATATAGCCGTATCAGAATTATCTTGGGACCAGATTGACGAAGATGATCTGGACGTAATTGAAGAAACAGATGCAGATGGTGCCAAAAGTTTAGTTTTTAAAAAGAAACGAAACCATTCCAGGTCTGAGACTGAAGATGTTGTGAAACGTCCTGGCAATATCTACCCTGAAATTATATGGTACTTAGTATCTTGGTACATAAAACCTGAGGATGTTGGTAATTTTGCCAGAATAAATAAAGCGACATATGCAATAACCAAACGAGAATCATTCTGGCGTAGTTTTTACAAACGTTATTGTAGATATCATCTTAATTTACCTGAACGGCTTTGTTTAGAAAACAATAATAAGTTGTACGGTCTCCGTCAGAGAGTAATAAGAGCCCTTTACTATACATATAATGTTTTCATCATGAGAGTCATTCAGCAAGCTGTACATGACAGTCAGCCGCACACACTTGTGAAAAGACGTTGTATTAATGTGTGGTACTGCAAAGGTTCTACGCATTGGTCAGTTTATTTTAAGTTTAAAAAGATGCAACCTAAACAGAGGGTAGAAATGAATAAAGCAATAGACTTTATTGAAGAGTTGAGTAGGATTGATGCTAATCCTGATGAGGATACACAAGTATTACAGGTAAAAAACCAAACAAAAATTTGTACACTTGACATTACTGTAGCGAGTGGCCACCAGCAGTCACATGAGTGCACCGCATTCTTACAAAATGAATGACATATTGTGTGAACTGCTTGGTGCTGGCCACCAGTGCTGTGGTTGATGGCTTGCCTGCGCCGAGTCAAAAGAATAAATAAAAAAGTAATATAAAACACTTTGAATTACATATATTCATCATCATCAGCTCACTATACGTCCCCACCAAGGGGCTCGGAGCCCACCCTAAGTTAAGGATTCCGATTAGTCCATAGTTTACCATGCTATCCAAGTGGAATTTCTTCTCAGATATGTGCAGGTTGCATCACGATGTTTTGCTTCACCATAAGAACGTCGGATAAATGTACATATGTAAATAGGAAAAGGAAAAACACATTGGTAAATGGCGGGATTCGAACCCAGGACCTGCAGTTTGCAAGTCAAATGCTTGATCTCTAAGCCACCGACGCTCTTTACATATATTACAAGTCCCTAATTTATTTGTTTTAAATTACAGGTGATCTGCCAAAATTTTTACCAAATACCCCCACTTATGGGTATGACATTGTCTTCAGTGAAGGTGGTGTTATCACAAGGATTCAGGCATCGCAGGCTTCATCTAGGTTTCAACTCTGGATATCACAATGTATCTAAAGATATTTTGCCAGAAGTTTCTGTGGTGTTGGACACAGTGATTAATATATACGTATTTGATTGGTGGCATCCGAAGTATCCATTTTTTGATAATCAACTACCACAAAATCTTATGGACGATAAATCTGTGCCAGTGCTCAAGAAAGATTTCTTTTCATTATAGCGTAGAGAAGTGTGAAGTGTAAATAATGTTAGAAATATATGAATATTTCATGTTGTATTTTCTATTTATTTTCCTAACCATTTAAAAACAAGTTAAGAACATATTAAGAAATATTTACAAGATTTTTTTCTGAAGGCAGGCAACCCCCGATGTAGTGTATGCATAAACGTGGTGTTGTTTGTCTCGAGCGTACACGCCATAAGTACATGCCGGAGAGAGGGGACGTCAGTCGATGTCAGACCTTTGAGCCGGCAACACGTGTCGGTACGTGAACGAGCCAAATATAGCACAACGAATGCTACATTGGCGACGAGGATAAAACCGTGAGTACGGAAATAAATTGTATTTGAAAAAAAAAAGGAAAGAGAAGACCAGTAAAGTAAAAAAAAAACATTTCAGTAAATGATGGACGAAAGTATTGTTTAAATAATTTTGCCTTACCTTACAAAAAAATTAAATAGTAGGTAATGGATTGCCAAAAATAGCAACAGTCTTCTCTGTTTACATATGATAGTTATTTGTAAAACGTGGCCTTAAGTTGTTCCCAGCCGTGAATGTTTTAAAAACGGTTCGGAATGTAAACTTAACCAATTGAATATCGAAATAAGATCACAATATTTGACTATCAGAGAAACAGATTCATTGCTGTGCTCGTCCGTCTAAGTTGTTCACTACAAAGTGCACTACGATGTCACATCGAAATACATGTGCAAGCGACAAATTAATTCCGGTCTATTGATCAAGCAGGAAATGAATAATGAATAAGAAAAGAAAATATCGAACTATTACAATGATAAAATAAACATTACTTTACTACGAGGGTAGTATATCCACGACATATACATATATTGGCATGATTTCGACCAAAAACAATAATCAAATGCATTTTTAAGACTGTCTTCGACCTATGGTTGACAAATAGTGTGTAGATGGATAATAGCATTCGGCGATGTTAATCTCGGTCAACCTTATGTGTATACATAACTTCAATAACATAGGTACAGTCACCTCCAATAAAGTGTAAGTACTTTCGCACTTTCGCTTTCAACTTTCGCACGAACACCGGCGGTTGTATAGACAAGATAAAGCGACGAATGGCAATCACTAGGTCAGCGATGGAGAAATTGCAAAGAATGCAAAGAAAAAAAGAACTCGGCTTGTACGATCGCTTGTACTCTCCGTATTCCTTTATGCGTCCAAAACGTGGATCCTACGAGAGTGAGAAAAAGAAGATAGACGCGCTCGAGATGTGGTGCTGGAGAAGAATGCTGAAGATACCTTGGACCACCAATGTACTAAAAAGGCAGCGACTAGGTGGCGTCTGGTAAAGTAGGTCATTGATACTTGATGACCATGACCAATCTGACAAAACTGTAACGACGAAGAAGAAGAACTTTCGCACTTGTCTACAGAGTATAGCTGACCATTAAATTGGTTAAATCATTGATGTCTTGCAAATATAAAAGAACCACGGCTGACCATTAAATTGGTTAGATCATTGAAGTGTTACAGGTATAAAAGCACCACGGCTGACCATTAAATTGGTTGGATGATTCATGTCTTACAAGTATGAAAACTGCATAGCTGACCATTAAATTGGTTAGATCATTCATGTCTTACAGACATAAAAGCACTACGGCTGACCATTAAATTGGTTAGATGATTCATGTCTTGCAAACATGAAAGCTGCATAGCGGACCATTAAATTGGTTAGATCAGTCATGTCTTCCGGACGTGAAAGCAGCATGGCTGACCATTAAATTGGTTAGATCATCTCATCGTTAAATCGATAAGTTCATTTACAGCCTGAAAAGTTGTCAAGTACATAAATTAAGAAGATTGAAACCCTGATCGATAAATTGATATTACGAGTGGTAAGAAGTTTGAAGCTAAAATTTGTGTGAGGCAAACTGTTAACTAAATTAAGGTGAGAGGTATCTAAATTAAGGTGAGAGGAAATACATTATCTACAATAAAATCAAAATAATGACTATTAATCAACTATATGCCTACAGTACATGTTTTATAATTAGAAAAACCATCAACAAAACAAATCATCAATAACATGTCGTTTGTAAAGTTACAGATTAATAAACGCAGCACTCGGCGAGCAAGTCTAATTGTTGTGCCGAAAGTGAGCGGTAAGAGATATATGTATAACATACGAAGGAGTACAGCTTCATAAGTTGTTACTGTCATCTTTATAAATGTAAGTTCAGTTAATCAATTTAAATCTAAGCTACCTGAATACATTTTAGATTTTTGTAAAAAAGTAAAGTAAATTTAAGTCAAATCAATGGCGACTATATTATGTACGTTGTACGATATTGTTTACAAGTAAGTGACTATTCCTTTGTCTTTTTGAGAAGAAATTCTTTTAACCCTGTTATAAGCACCTAACTACAAAATACGTAGTACAAAATGATATAAAATGTGATTGACTATTAGTCACGTTTTGTTATGAATATTTACAATATGTATAACGCAATTTCTAAAATTATATTGCCAGTTACTAAAGTCATCATAATTGGCTTTATTAACGAATCCGTGGCTAATGCTGGATTGGTGAAGTTTCCAGAGATACTATTAACTACGAGTATATGTAAGTTCAAATCTCGTGATGTACTGTGCACTAAACGAATTTCGATTCAATAATTGTGAAACAGATAAGTAGTTTCCGCTTCCGGCGATAGATGACTCTGTATTTAAAATACATCTGAAATTGATTTTATTGCTCTAATTTGGTAAAAATAAGAGCGGAAACGTGTTTTTCTTTGATAATGACATGCTACAGTTGCCGTAAAATAGAATAAATAAAGGTTAATGTTTTCTTTCTGAAATAGCTTTATTTATAGCATAATTATTGGACCAAGTCATGGAGGAATTCATTGTAAAAGTCGCTGTTTAGGCAACTTCTCGCTGAGGACACACTAGTCGCAGTCGGGGTATGTTGAAGCTGGATTTTGTTATCAATAACCCGCAAAAAATTGGTGAGTCAACTTGAATTAAGTTTTAACGGCTTTAAACTCAATTTAGGGAGTAGAAATACCGATTTATGAAATATTGAACCAAAATCGCACTATCGACTTATTTAAACGACTTTAGCACACCGCCTAAAAGTGTGTTTAAAATCAAAGAGATCTTGTTGACATAATATATAATTTTACTTTTAAATGGCATTCCATTTGGATTATTATAAGCTGAATAAAAAACGATTGTGGAATAAAATGCTATCGCTTAGTTCTACAAGTAACTTAACTATTTTCATACATAATACCTACTGTTTGATTGTAAATAACATTAGAGAATAAACGGCAATGACAAGTTCATTTGCTGACCTGTGAAAAGAAGGGACAAAGAGTTTGTCTCTTTATGTTTATTTATGTTCAGAGTAGTCATTAGCAATTCATTGTTACATATAGGATGAACATCTGATAAATTGAAAACTTATAGTGGCATTTAAATATTGTCCATCAACTTAAATATAAAGTTCAACATAATTGAATACCGTCAGTGACTGTGACTGTGTTGTGGGTTGAAAGATCTCAAATAAGCTGGGAAATAAATTTGGTAATTAAATATAAAAAAGGTATAAGTCTTGACTTTTGAAACCTTCATTCAATAGAAAATATAACATCTTTGAAGGAGAAGAAACATTAAATTGTTAACAATAGTAAGTTAGTCATTTTCAGGTTATGTATTAGAAAAAGAAAATTATCATTGACTATTCCATAATATAGGGACAGAACATTGATGCGTGCGTGGCTTCATCTGTCTGTCTTATTGATGTGCGACTTATTTATGCGTGGGTGGCTTCATCTGTCTGTCTGTCTATCTGACCTTCTTTCAAGCGGGAACTGCTGAGCCAATTTGGATGAGGTTTGGTACATTGATGGACAGGAGCCTGGGACCATTGTCATGGACTGATTTTGATGTATTGGAATATGTGAATTTTGTGCGAGTATTTAGTGGGCTTAATATGTTTCAGTATAAAACTTAATAATATTAAGTGATTAGCCTAAGTGATTGAAATGCTATCCAAATCAGTATTTCGTGCGAGCGAAGTCGCGGGCACAGTTACATCAGTTACAGCTTTTGGTGTTCCAACCAACTAGTACTGTGTCTACAGTGCATAACATTCATAGTAGAGAGTAAAATTTTATTATTACTACTAGCGTAAATTATCACGTCTAGGATACATTCAAACTGTTAAGTACTTTTAAGTACTGTTAATTATTAAACATATCTTTTTAGCAAAATATTTGGCTTCGACATTAATAATTTACACAAAGATAACAAAGTAAGCGTCAATTAAAATCCTGCTTCCCATACGGTAGAGACAGGTATTGATGGCGATATTGAAGTTCGGAATATTTTAACGTGACAAATCTCAAGACGAAAATAAGTTTATTCAAAAAGAATTGAGGGACACTGGCGCGTTCTAAATAACAAATGGAAGGAAGTAGAGCATATATAGAAGGAAGAAATAATGGAAACATCGAAGATAAGTATAGGATGGTGACAAATATCTATGCAGTTGTTGTGAAAATAATTATTAAGTGAATTTATATTTATTGTTATTGAATCTAAGTTTATTAAACTTACAAAATGGATATACATGTAGAAGTGTAGAGAAACTAAGGATATTGAATTTCATGTATACTTGTATTCCATTAATTGATAGTTTTAGAATACAAGTACCTATACTTAGCAAGATTAAATATATTAAAAAAAGGAAGGGATGTAGTGTATGCATAAACGTGGTGTTGTTTGTCTCGAGCGTACACGCCATAAGTACATGCCGGAGAGAGGGGACGTCAGTCGATGTCAGACCTTTGAGCCGGCAACACGTGTCGGTACGTGAACGAGCCAAATATAGCACAACGAATGCTACACCCACCTTAGAATCGAAAATAGATATCAGAACTACTTAGAAATAATAAGATCCCTACGATTCTAGATAGATGATAGATAATAAATCTAAATATAACCACATGTTAAAATTCTTTTTCGTTTGAAAAAAGAATCTACTAAGAATCCCTTCCCTTAGATCATTGTTTGCCCCCCCCCCCCTTTATTTATCAACTGGCAACACTTTAGATATATAGCATATTCGGCAAATTAGGGACGGATGATTTTCTAAATAATAGCGCCTATGAAGCCCAAAAACTCGAAATACGAATGTATTACGATAACTTTGGTGACCTCAGGGTCACGAGGATACCGTCTTATTGGTTCATATAAACAAGATATGACATCATTAATCTGTACTAATAAACAATCATTTCAGTCTGTGTGAAGTGTTAATACTGTTCTGTTGAAATGTTTAAAATTATTTTCTTCATAATATACATCGCGGTAAGAAAATGTTCTTTATTTCAACGACCGAAGACGTAACATATTTCAAATTGTACGATGTTAATTTAAAATCATTTATTAGTATTTGCCGGGCGGTCAATGCTGCTTATTTATTGTATATTCTGTCATTGTGTTTGTTATGTAAACTACGATTTCATTTATTTTCTTTGTCTCCTAAATACTACGGTGTCACCAAATTACACGATAGTTCAATAAGAATATTTCTGATTTCTTTCGTCTTTCTTTATTCTATTAAAATTTAGCTTTTGTCTGCGTGGAATTAGAAAAAACTTAATCTGCAGTCTATGTGTTCTTCCAGGCTATGTCAACCGTTCTGAAGATACCTTCTAACAAAAATGTTCGCATTTCTAATATTAGTAAGATTTAATAATAACAAGTTCTCACTTATAGGTGACTTGTTTCGCCACTGAGGAGACAATACGATGTGGATTCATATCAAATGAAGTAAGTTATAATTTGACCAAAGTGTCTATAGGAGCAATCTTAGTAGTTAGTAAAATTGCCATGTCTTTTCAGATTTATTCGTGTACAGGTTTACCTTCAGTAGTGAAACCAGATATATCGGCCAAATGTAGAACAAAAGTCAATCAGGTGAGTATCTATTTCATGTATTACCCTTTGTAATTTAACTAGGCAAATAATAAAAACTCGGCAAATTGCACATTGATTCAAAAAAGTCTACATTTACAAATGTACAAAATGTAAAAAGGTAATTTATGAAGAGGTTATCCCGCTTTACAATTTGCCTAGGCAAATTACAAACAGGCAGCGTAAATGATTTACCGGTGACATACGCATTCTGAAACTATTTTAAAGAAATCAGTTTTAATCGTCTATTTTATTACAGTGCGACCAAATGACATGTATATTTAAAGAAGCAGGCTGGATGACCGGAGGTAAAGTTGATAAGAAAAAATTGTCGGAACACTTCGATGAATTCAAGCGGGAATTCCCCGAGTGGAGCGCCGCGGTGGCCAAATTGAAAAACTCGTGCATTGACAGCGAGCTGCTACCTCAGGGGCTGTACCTAAACTGCCCGGCCTATGACGTCATGCATTGTGCCTTGACTAGCTTTATTCAGGTAACACGCGCAATTACAATATGGAAGGGACCGATTAAACTAGGATGCTGGGATGTTTTCGTAATAAACGCATCTGCAATTGCGGATATCTATGGGCAACGATCGCATCCAGGTTGTCGCTTACTCGTATGTTAATTTTATTTTGTATTCCTTCCAGAACACTCCAGCTAGCAATTGGGATAGGGAGCCTGGGACCGGGTGTACCTACTCTCGTCAGTTCGCAGCTTCGTGTCCCCTCTGCCCCTCCGACTGCTTTGCTCTGCTCGTGCCGGCGGGCTCCTGCAATGCCTGTTTGCTGTTGCCTAGAATCTCTTGATATTTTATTATATGATTTGCAAACCTTCTTGATACTTTATCACGATTAAAATTTATGTAATTAACGTGTGGTTTTTATGAATAAACTGTCTAGAATGCCATTTCTTCCCTTTTTAGTCGACTTCTTAAGTTTATTTTTGTACATTCAGCTCTCTTAGATTTGTTATATATACAACGTAGTGTAACAGTAACGTTTTAGTTAATTTGGAAAGTTACTAAGTAGTCATATATAATAATTATTTTTAGATGAATAGGGTTGGTAGAGATTATTTTAATTAAAATTTAAGTTATTTTTCTTGCGTAACGTTTTTTGACCTGTATAAATAATAAAAAGGTGTATTCTTTGCTAAAAAAAAGGTATTATTAATCTTATTATAATCTCATCAACATTTCATACAGTTTCAAATATATATACTATCGTAAAACAAGTTAGTTGGATCGTAAACAGTATTGACCGCGGCGCCGGGTATTCCTGAGGCTTTCTTACATAATGTACGCAGGCGCCAACAACAGACATGCGCCCAGCTTGACACCTGTCAAAAACACCCAGTGCTTTCCACTGACGTCATTAAAGAAAACCATTCGGGGAGATTTACACGGCTGTTCGGTTGGAAGAACATGTAAAGAAAAGGTAAGGATTTTATTTTTAGCACGTTTTAAGATAAATTATATTAAAACCTTATTAGTAAAACCTTTTTCGTAAAAAGAAACAAATCGTATGATTCTTTATTCAAATTACAAAAAAAAGTATTCTTTCAATTTGAATTTAGAATCTATTAATTTAAATTAGGAATAATCCCGTTTTCTATTGTTTGTTGATTTCTATTGGTGTTCTAATTTTAGCTGCGGAGAATTTCGTTGTTCGTATCAATTATTCTATTGCGCTTGCCTGACCTTTACTGTTAGAACGATGTTTGCTAGTGGATTTATCTATTCACCTTTATTTATACATCGATATTGATATTTTCCTCTATGTAAAGCAGTAAGATCACGGTCATAGGAAATATAATTTACAGTTCTTATATAACACGGCTTAAAGATAACTATTATAAATTCTTTAAACATTTTAAAATATGTTATAAATTTTATTTCTCTATGTACGTAGTTCAATACCTTTAACAAAGTCTTTTATTAATCGATAGTAAGTTTGTGTCTTTCCCATGGCATGATATAATGCAACATTGATTAAATCGAAAACACAATTTCATGTTCAATCAAAGAAACAACATGGTTTCATATAAGATTTCATTTTTGCACATAAATAGTAAAAGTTTAAAAAAGTA
Organism: Papilio xuthus; assembly: GCF_000836235.2. Taxonomy (NCBI): domain Eukaryota; kingdom Metazoa; phylum Arthropoda; class Insecta; order Lepidoptera; family Papilionidae; genus Papilio; species Papilio xuthus. The sequence goes on along the minus strand of NW_013530935.1, from coordinate 348,420 downwards.
TTATACTCCTCTCCGAAGGCTTGAATCGTAAGTTTTCACTACGGAAACATTTGTATAAGGAAATAATAGCATCATTATGGATGAAAAAACAGAAATAACAAGATGTTTTTTTTTGGTTTTCGGTTATATTTCGCAAAATATGGATGACTTTATTGAAACGTTTTTTATATGTTAACTGTAAATCGTTATAAATAAAGAGAATTACGTTCGAGAACAAAAAAACACGTATACTCATAACTCGCATTTAAATGGAATTTGCATTCATAATGATGATATTTCCATGCATAAGAATGGTGTTTTAGCAACTCTGATGTCTGTACGCATTAGGAATTCATAATGAGATCGACGCTTTGTTAATTTATACGGCAATTAACCTAAATGCAATACGGAAAAAATTTAAAAGAAATATAACTCTTAAGCTTTGACGAACAAACAACTGTAACTAAAAATTCGGACGACTATTTTTTTTGCTTTAACGATTCTATTTTTTTTGTTAAAAATTATTATTTGATATGCACTTCCGGGATTTTTCACTCTGATTTTCGATCAACAATTAAATCATTTTATGATGTTCTTTAATTTTTTTAAACAGTATGTCCGGGTATACTTTTTCAAAGAATTACCATAAAATGGCCGAAAATATGACGATTTTATCTTTATACGACCATCTTACTGCTATCCAAAATTGCACAGTTTAGGTTGCTACATACCTCTAAAGTTTATCCCTTTACACGAATCATGAACGGCTAAGAATAGACTAAAACCAAAATTAATTAGCAAGCACTTATGTATATAAAAACGCAATAACATTGTCTCGTGTATGTACAACATATTATATGTTTTGTTAACAATTATCGTGTCGCTATCTCTGGAAACTGATAAGTCTTATCTTTCCTAACGTATAAATACAGATGTTAATTTGTCCGTATTTTTGTCGCACAGAACAATCCAAGGATGAAAGTTTCCGATATGAAATTATCTATTTCTGATTGGGATGTTATCAGGACAGTCTCTGAAAGTTGTTTGTATAGAACAGTGCGTTGTTTTTGGTGCATTTAAAATGTTTACGTTAGACGTGGATGTTAACAATTTAACTTATATATAAATAACTAACTTTGCGGAAATGGTTCTACTTTATGTTGACTATTTTGAGGTATTATTATTTAGTAAATTACTTAATACTTACTTAAATTCGTAGTATTTCGAAAATGCACAATTCAAACTACACTGCTAATTTCATAGAAGTCTATTTTTATCCTAGGAATCCAATTCAACACGAAAAAATTTGTTCCCTATTATAAGTTAACTGATTAAGCACATTTTGCTGTATGTCTACAAATGTGAAATAAATCCGAAAACATATATTAATTTTAAAACAGTATACGAGGCTTAACTAGTATGTTATTTATCGAACACCTCATATATTGTGTACTTTTGTTTGTAAATTTAAACATCCATAGTGTGTTGTATTGATTTCTGATACTAATGTTAGTTAAAACATACGACAATATGTTTTTGTGAATGTATTGCGACAGTCAAAACTGACGCAAAGTTTAATAACTGGCACAATTTCCAGAAGGTGAATAAAAAGAAGTGACGATGTTTGAGGGCGCAGTGGCAGGTATCTTGAACCGCCTGCTCGGCAAATACGTGCAGGACTTAGATACTGAGAACCTGAACGTTGGCATCTTCTCCGGGAATGTCAACCTCACAGACCTCAAGCTTAAACCTGAAGCACTGGTAAGTTGGAGATTGCATTTCTTGTGATTCCGAATTTGTGAATTTGTTTTGAAGTATTAAAAATACTCCAAATAAATTGATAACTAAAATTATATCGTATAAATTTGGTTCACAGTATGAATTAGACCTACCAATTGATGTGAAAATTGGCACCATCGGCCGTATAAGCCTGCAAATACCATGGTCGGGGTTATACACCAATCCTGTGGTGGTGAATATTGAGGATGTGTTGCTGCTGGTCGGACCTGCCATCTCCAACAGTTACTTCGATCCTGAAAGAGAGAGAAGACTCACTAGAGCCGCAAAGAGAAAGATTTTACAAGACTTGGAAGCGGAAAGTGAGATATTAAAAGGACCTCAGAATTTCTTCGAGAATCTCTTTACAGCGATTGTAAATAATATTCAGATTTATGTGAGAAATGTCCACGTGAGGTATGAGGACTCTATCAGCTCGAAGGATGGTCCTCTGGCATGTGGTCTTTGTCTGCAGAGTCTCTCTATAGAAACGACTAACAGGTTAGTACTTAAATAAAAAAAAAAAAACTTTAGATTGAAACTAACTTGGGCGTATTAAATAGCAATAATTTGAATGTTTCTCGTCTAGTAAATGGAAGCCATCAGTGACCCCAGTAAACGCATCCACCGTGTACCAGCTGGTACGCTTGGAGTCACTCTCGCTGTACTGGAATCCGGCGGCCACTGCGCTGGATGACGCTGAGACAGCACACATCACTCCTATGCAGTATTACAACTGGAAACACTATATGCTGACTGGTCTCAATAAGTTCTCTATGCATCATGAGGATTTCGAGTTTTGTAAGTATTGTTTTTAAATTACGAAATTATATAATATAAGGTAAGTTAACCTACGTTAAAAAGAATCAAAGAAAAAAATTACACGTACTCTTTTGTTCCAGTACTAAAGCCAGTGACGTGCAAGGTGAAAGTGCTAATAAACCGGTCCGGAGAAGCCAGGACTCCTCGGCTGCTACTGGACGCCGTGCTGGCGGACAGCGCGCTGCAGCTGTCGCGGCGGCAATACCTCTCAATCGATAACCTTCTGTCTTCCTTCCGACGCATCAAATTAAATAGGTTTGGACTAATCTCTTAATATTCCATATTTTAGTTTCTTTGCTAACCTTCCGTTTCATTTATTAGTTTGTTCTTCTCTTTGTTAATTAAAGTAAATTTCTTTTGCTTTAACGTTTTTTTAAGTTTACGATGACCTTACTTATTTAATTATTGTAGGAAATACCGTCACCTCCATCCCGGGGTGCCATTATCAAAGGACGTCAAGAAGTGGTGGCGCTACGCATACAACGTGGTAGTCGAACAACGTGTCAGACCGTACACATGGGCAGCTATAAAGAAGCACAAGGAAAACTATACTGTATACAAACAGACCTACAAGAGCACTCTCCGAAGCCCTAACGATATAGAACTGAAATTGGATTTGCAGAAGTGCGAAGATAACCTGCCTATCATATCTGTGGTCATTGCAAGGGAACAGGCTAAGTTTGAGGTAAGAATCACATTTCTTTTATTTTTTTATTCATAGGGCTGTAAGTAAATAGATCTTATAGCAAAAATTCTTTTCACAGTTACTGTCACAAGAACCAGATCGTATAGAAGTGGTAGAAAGTGAATTCGACTGGTGGAAGCCGACAAGTTCTGACGCGGAGAGTGATTCGGAAGCAGAAAGCAAAGCGCACGTTGAACTCTGTGTAAAGACCGAGAGAAGTCGTAGTCTGTGGAGTCATCTTTCCAGTCCCGAGAAGAAGAGGGTCTGCGAACTTATAGGTTATGTTGAAGGTGTACCGAAGCAGGATAAATCTAAGCAGTATATTGGTAAGTGCTGATTTACGAGATTTATATGCCTTCAAATTTAAGTGTTATAATTTTTAAAAAATCTTACATAACCTTATTTATTTCACCTACCAAATGTGGAAGAAATTAAAAGAAAATTTATTTCAGAACACAAGTTAAACTTGACTTTGGCAAACTGTTCCTTAACGTTGATGAATAGAAGCAAAGAGGTGCTGGTAGTGACCCTCACGCAGTTTCTCGCCTCACTGGAGACCCGACCCTCGGCAAAGGCGTACAAGGTTACAAACTAACAAGTTCTTATGATATTAAATTGTTTTTCTTTATTGACATGTGTGTAATTTTTTAGTTGTCAGCGCGTGCTGAGAGCATGGTGATAGAGGGCGCCACCTCAGACGGCGACCTGGTTCCGTTGCTGACCACGGAGAAGGCGGCCGCGCTGACCGGTTCCAACCTCCTGGCGGTGGACTTCGAGCGGAACCCTTGCAATAGCGAGGCTGACTATGGTCTTTGCTGGCTGATGGAGCCGGTGGAACTGCTTTATGTTGAAGTAAGTACAGGAAGGCAGAACTGCAGTTAAGTATTTTTAAAATATATTCCAAAATGAGCAATACTAATTCTTTCTTCTTCGTTCAGCATTCGTTTACAGAGCTGATCAACTTCTTTCAAACGCACTCGATGACGCCAGAAGACCTGGCGGAAGAGCTCTCAGTAGCAGTAGACAAGGCTAGTGGTGTGGGTCGCTCGGTGCTGGCGTATGCAGTCAGCCGCCGCAAGGTCTTCCAGGTCAACGTTGACCTGAAGGGACCCTGTGTTGTGGTCCCTGAACATGGTTGTGTCCATAAGTTAGTTCAACTTTATATTATTTTCACAATTGATTATTATTATTTGTCTTTGAAGAGCCTACCCGGTCTTGTGAGTTGAGAGAGACGCGCCAGGATCGTGCCAAATGGAAAGCTTTATTCTTTGCTTTCTCCTTTTGGTTGTGGGCGTGAGTGTGTGTAAGTGGTAACCATCGTACACTTTGGGCAGGTCTGGTCGCGTGATGATAATAGACGTGAGCCGTGTAGTGGTGCGCTCCGATCTGCAACCCGCAGACCTGGCGCTGGAGGACGCCACCTGCATGGAGCTGGAGGAGAAACTGTACGACCGCCTGCATGCGGAGTGCTCATATCAAGTGAGATTGCTTTACAACTTTAAAATTTCGAGCTCTAATAGTTTTGTCCGATTTGAAGCTAGTGGACTCTGTCTACAATTTTTGACATAATTAATAAAATGATCCAAAATTTTACGTAGGAGAGAGAGTAAGTTTTTGTAAAACATGAAAGCAATTTCCAGATCTTATTCTGCGAGTGGACGGAGCCGTGGCGCGAGTCTCGCAAGTACGGGGACTCCGAGCTGCATCTCGTGCCCAAGGTTAAAGCTCAGCTCGTGTTCTCCAGCAGCATTAAAAAGGACTATAAGCTATTGCCGAGGTAAAACAGACTATAAAATACAAAAACGAGTTGCCTTTTAATGTCCAGTACTAAGGTATTTTCTTTCCATTTCAGATACAAACTGAACATTTCTCTTTCGAGTTTAAAACTGAACTTGTCAGATCGCGTCATCGGCCATTTGTTGGACTTCTGTGATAACCTTCCTATACCCGTGCCTAACACTGTGCCGGTATCTTTCATGGACTCCGGGGACTATGTCGAGGAGTTGGAGGACCCTGAGCTGGCGGAGGCTTTGGAGTTAGACCGCGTATCTGCAGATCCTGGGTACAACGAGCTCGTTAAGTTGAGGCAGAAGATTGTCGCCGCTTATCTCAGTAGAAATAGGTAAAACTGGTTTCATTACATTTTTTGGTCAACGTAAGATGTGACTAAATAAACCAACCCGGTGCTAAAATCATTACCATGGGATTAATTATTAATTTGGTGTACAGGGCGGCAGAAACGAAGCACGACCACGTGAAGGTGCAAGCGACACCGCCACTAGAGACCGGGATCAGCGAGCTGAGCGACGACGAAGTGGAGGAGTACGCGCGCTCCGTCGATCTGCCCGGCTTCGACGACAACGTCTCGCCTAGCAACACAATTGGCACTCTCATGCGCTTCGTCATCGGTTAGCATAGATAGAATACCTAACCTGCATTCACTGAGTATGTCTAAATTGCGTAGTAGTAATCTTGTATCCTTTAATGTGTACGTATTCCAACAGGAGAAATAGTGATAAACTTGAGCCGATCAAGCGAGCAGGTGGAGCGACCGTACATCATGCTGAGTGTGACAAAGGTGTGCCTGGACGTAGCGCTGATGGAGTACGGTCCGGCGATCCAACTTTCTGTGGATCAGGCTCTATTGACTGACAAGCAACATCACAGCAACACCGGGCAATATCTTGAACTGTTAACAAGTTCTGGAGACTTGTTCAATCTACTGTATAGAAAGGTATTGAACTAGAACCGGAACTAGAAATTCAATATTGATTTTATTTATTACACGGCCTTGAGAAATGGGATCATAAATATATCACGGTGAATAGGTTCGAGCCAACTGTCCGGAGTTCCGGTCGCACTTTCACAGCGTGGAGCAGGCGCTGGTGGCGGATGCAGGGCCGGTGACACTGCTGCTGCACGCCACGGCACTGCGCACACTCTGCAAGTACCTCACCTACCAACACGACAAGTGAGTACCGCGAGGTCCGCTCTTCCTTTTAATTTAGTTTCCCCTTTTTTTCGACGGCTAAAATACGCCAACTTATTAATAACTGTTCTTATATAACATTTTGTTACATTTCAGGATACAAAGTAGACATGCTTTGAATTGGAAGAAGACTGTGCTGCCGAAGACTGAGACTTTGTTTGATTACCTGATGAAGCCAGAAGCGGACCCGCCTGTTCCACCAGGAGCCACCAAGTTCAGCTATTCTGTCAGGTTATTAACAGTTTTATTGTCTTATGATTCCCGAAGATTTATCCTCTATTTCCCCCATTTGAATAGAATTCTTGACTCAATTATATTCTCCTAGGTCTGGAGGTGTTTTATACAATTTCTTTAGTTATTTTTCTTGTAAAGTCGTCTTATAATATGCTTTATCGTCGCAGCGTGTTTGTGTTATACAGGGCGGTGTCGGTGAACGTGAGGCTGTGGCAGGCAGACAGCGCGCTGGTGGAGGTGCGGTTGGCGGCACTCGAAAGCGACTGCGTCTTCCGCGCCAACGACCGCATCATTTTCAAACTCTACCTGGGCTCTCTGCACATCGACGACTTGTCTGACAATACTCTATATCCAAAAGTAAAATGCTTTATTAAAAAATAATCCTATTCTGCTTCATAAGTGTGCTATACAACGTAATATCTCAGTGATTCACTTGTTCCTTCTGTGACTTGTGCAGCTGGTGTGGCCCGACGAGGACAAGGTGCTGGAGGTGAAGTACGTGCGCGCCGCGACGCGGCTGCGTGCACACGCGCATGCCGAGCTACGCGTGTACCTGGGTCGCTTGCATGTCGTTCTGCTGTGCGCGCTGCTACACCAGCTACAGGTGGAAGCTTAACTTATTTAAATGTCATTTTTTTATTCCTTTCCTATTGCTTATTATTTAAGTTGTGTGTCAGCAATTTGCGGAGCCGCTGGTGGCTGGGTCTGCGGCGGCTGAGGCGGCTGCGGCAGCAGAGCGGGAAGCGCGGCGCCGGGCGGAGCGTCTGCGAAACTGCGCATCTAGACTCAGCCTCGCCATAGAAGTATAAATACATATATTTTTATCAAAGATTAACCGCTTGCACCAACACGCTTTTAGTTTGGAAAAATTAATATTTCGAAGGATTACTTAGTTACAAGAAAAAGTATAAAAAAAAACGAAAATGAACGATATTGGTATTGTTATTAATAAAGATGATTATTTTTCTAGCTCCATGCTCCAGTGCTGCTGCTTCCGCAAAAAGCGTCATCGCCCGACTTGTTGGTTTTAAATATGGGTAAATGTTAAACCAAATATTAATTTTCACTACTTCATTATATTATTAATATTATTTAAATTTAATTAATGTATTGATTATGTACAGGTGATTTACTGATAGAGAACTTCTTCAAGCCACTGAACGTGAGCCAGGAGGCGAGCAGTCCAGTGGTCAATCCTCTTATTGACAACGTACTGGTAAAGCTGGAGAATGTCACGCTGTCTCGCGCCGTCATGACCCTGGCTGGCACGCTAGAGGTTCAGGTGGGGACTATACTGATCGAAGACTTGATATGTGCTAAAGAATTATGCTGTTACCTTTGACGAAGACGATGACGTAATGACGATGATGTTCCTTGTCTCAGGAGCCGATAGTAGAGCAGATATCGGTGCGGTGCGATGTGAAGCGCGCGGTAGGGTACCGGCAGGCGGCGGGCGCGCACCGTGAACTGCTGCTCTGCGCCGCCGACGTGGTCATGGACAGTGCTGTAGTCAACCTCGGCCAGAACGACCTGGCTACCGTGCTCGCCGTATGGACAGGCAACCTCAGCGAGGCGCACTACATCGGTACCTGCACTGTTGTTGCTATCTACGTTACTCATTATCATAATCCGCTAAACGAAAGGTGTCCTTCCTTCATGAATTGCATTTATTTTATAACCTTGACCATTCAATGTCGATTCTGATTCCTACGAAATCTTTTCGCATCGTCGAAACAGGAAAATCTAAAATAATAATTTGTTTAAGGTGCCGTAGTGCCGGGCTCCCCGGTGGAGACGGCACCCTCCGACGTTGCTGTCAAGAAGCTGCAGGCGTTCCTTGCGCAGAGCGACCCTATTCGAAAGGAGGTCACCGTCAGGTAAAATAAAATTGAATACACTCGAAAAAGATTATGTAAATCTGCTTGAAGTTAAGGTCCCTGAAAATGACTTTTGTGACGAAAGGCAGGGGGTACCTGGATAGAACTTTACATTTTAATATATTCTAGGTTCACCTTGGAAGGCATCGAAGTGAAGCTATTCTCTGACATGGATGAGGTGATGAGCTCGCCGGTGCGCGACGCGAGCCGCGGGCTGGCGCGGCTGACGGCGGGCGAGGTGACGCTGGCACTCGACTGCTTCTCCGACGGCAGCGCCGAACTGCGCGCCGGCCTGCAGAGCTTGCTACTCGAGGACATACGACCAGACAACAATGTTGTTATACGGCGGTATCTACATAATTTCTTGGTTGCGCAATAAAAAATCAATAAACTGTATTTAAATAAACGCCTTTGTTAAAAGTTCATTAGAACAATCACAGGAGTTACTCAAAATTGATGATAAACTATTCATATTATATATAAAGGACAAAATAACTCCCAGTTATTTCAAACGATGTTATGTTCTTGTGCAGGATATTCCAGTCGCAGGGCGGTGGATCTCGCGCGTCCGCGGGCATCTCGGTGCTGCGTCCCCCGCTGCTAGATGCCAGCGTACGCTGGTCCTCGCGCGCCGCCACTTGTGACGTGCGCGTCGACCGCACCCGGTTCAACCTCGCTCTGCCCTTCCTGCTGCAGTTAACCAAGACCTTGCTCGACGCCATGCCTGGTCAGTGAATGACTCTATATTTGATTGGAATTTAATACTATTAATTCTTTCAATTGTGTCCTAGAAATGTATGTCGAGCTATCTTATAACAGGAGAAAAGACAATGGAAGGAGGTCTGGTGAACCACGGATACGTGGGCGACACGGATGGCGCACGTCCCGGCAACAACAACTGCGCCGCGCGCTATCCCAGCTGCAGCGACTCCACCAGTGGATACTATTCTACTTGTTAGTTTGAATTTCATGTTTTTATCATTGAAGTAATCTTGATTGTATCTTTAGCCTAATCTACTTTTAAATTTCTCAGCGGCAGGAGTATCGGAGGACAACCCGAGTCTGTCAATATCGATCCAGTGCCGGCAGCCGGAAGTAATGTTCTTCACGGAGCTGACGCAGAGCGAGGGCCACGCGCTTTTGCTTCGAACGGAATTGTTGCTTGACTACTCCCGACACTCCAACACCGAGAGCCTAGTCGTGTCGCTAGCTGGCTTGCAGGTACACAGACTTTTAAAGGTTCAGTTGTCTGGTTCGATGACTTTTTATAAGAAATCTAACAAAACTCATCAAAAAAACTTCTTATTCACAATATATAACATATAACTTTTATATAGAAAGTTGAATGCTGTGTTTTTTCCCAGATAATGTCAAAGCTACAATCAAAACTTAAAAATTTACCGCCCCAATTAGTTTTGAAGCCTTGCGACGTAGAGTTCTCAAAATCATTCAAGAATATTGAGGAGGGAATCAAAGTTCGTCTATCTGTGTCGGAAATAGAACTGCACGTGGCAGCGACAACTGTGCACACAATTATGGGTAAGTATAAAAATAATTTCATTTCTTCTATATTTCTTTTACTTTTGGTTTTCTTTAATATTAATGTTACGCTTACAGATATTGTAGAAGAAGTGACAAACGAATTGACGATACCGGAAGAGAAGGAACCATTCAATTTTACGTCATATCCGAGGTCAGAAAAATCTGATGAAGATCTGTGGGCGCCGAAGAAGATCAGCAACCCGCCAACTGCACAGTACAGCTTGGAGAACAGTTACGCACAGCCGAAGTACCCTAGTATTACGCCAACTGAGACCTTCGAGATTATGGTACCTAGTGTCAAAATCTTGTTCGAAATTGAGCAGACTGTCAGGATTCCTGTGTTGGTAGTCAAGGTAATTAAGTTTGGATCTTGCCTGTCTTTTGTTTTCAACAGTCATGATTTCCAACAGTTTGCAAGATAGTTAATAAAATAAATAAGTAAATTCTCATTTAGCAGATTCTTAGAGATGTCCATGGGCGTCGATGAACACCTTGGTTTTCCCGCTGCTCGTTTGCCCCCTCATCTTTTATAAAAATGAGAGCAATGGTAGTTTCTTAAGACTTCCTATGATACTCCAGATGTCCTGTGAGGTGTCGCTGCACGACTGGTCCCGGCAATTGCACGGCAGCGGGTCGCTGAGCCTGCAAGCGGACTGCCACAATGAGCGGCTACGCGTCTGGGAACCATTGCTCGAACCCACCGTAGAAGACAATCGACAGAAGCCGTGGGAGCTTACCGCGACCGTGTTTCAGGTTCCTTTAATATGTATTTATATTAATAGCGTATACAATTGTTTCTAGAAACTTCTACGCTTAATTAACATCGTCACAATAACAAGACATCGTCTTCGTAAAATGTTCTTTCAGGCAAAAGCGTACCCAATGTCTTCCCGTCTAGACACCAACGTGACGCAAGTGGAAACAGAATCAGACCAGACTACTACCCAGTCAGTCAAGAAGAAGAAGCGCAGCGGGTTCGAGTCTGAGACGTCTGCAGACGAGGCTGACACTGACAACGAGATGACGTATATCAGGAACCCGAGCGGCAAAGAGAATAAGGGCTACAGGTACAGCGCCGCGAGCATGACCTTCCTGAGAGCTCTGGATATAGAGGAGTCGGATTCAGAAAATGAAATTGGATCCAAAGATAGAATGTCCACAGCTGTTGGACATTTGTTCACTGAGTAAGTTATTACAAGTATTTAAATGAGTAGCGTCATTTAGTAGTGTCATATTTGCCGAAATGGAAAATGTTAAGGTTAGGTATAATTTTTTAAATTTTTGTAGTGATTCAAGTGGAGATGAAATTAGCAATGACGACTCATCAGCACCAGAGCAAAGTGAAGGCGATGTGCTGAGTGAAAAAGAAGAGGACGAAGCCAAACACGAAACTTACATCGATGGGGAAGAAAAGTTAAAAAAAGATCCAGAACAAAAGAATGTTACGTTACAAGTAAGTATAGTCACATAATCTATCTTGAAGTAAGTTCTGTAAGAAAATGTCCATAGGCGTAGAAAATAAAGCCCAGCGATGACAAAATAATTACTCGGGTTTTGTCCAATTAGCTAGTACTAGACATTAGATTGTTCTTCTGTATTTTGAGACGGGCTTTTGTTTCCTAGAATAAGATGTCAAGTTGGAAGAAGACACTCCAAGTAAATGGAGTCATATAGTCTCAGCATATTATTTGTGTTGGTAGGAGCCGAGCCGCGAAAGCAGCGTGGACTCCGGTCTGGAACTGGAGGGTCGGCTGTGTACTTACGTGACGCTGGAGTCCCGCGCCTCACTCGATGTGACCTTGTCCCCGGCCGCATTGCGCACGCTGCACGCTCTCACCACAGCACTGCACGACAGAACTGCAGTAGTCACGGCCATAGTCGCCGCGGAAAACGGATTACAGCTCATCAATGATATTGGTAAACTGTCAGGACTGACCGACGAAAAAGTAATTCTATAGGGTCACAAGCCAATGAAGAATAAAATTCCAGGTCCCGGCTCTACGGTGTACTTAAAGACTCGTGCAGAAACAGACTTGGCAGGGAATGACCGCGTTCTCGCTATCGCAGACTACGACGTCGACACCAGCCGCCCCAGCACACCGGGTGATTAATACCTTCTTGGATCGGATGAATGTTAATGAGCAATATTGCTGAATAATATGTTCATTTTTATACAGGCTGCGATACATCGGGAGCGGACCTTTTGGATGAGACGATAAGCAAGCAGGAGACAGATGTTGGCGACGAATGGGATTGGTAAATCAAATAAATAAATTACAATACCAACGCTATTAATTATTTTACAAATTTCATGATGTCATTACTTACAACAACCATTATTGTCTCAGCTTCGAGGGTGGTTTTGGCGAGGCAGAGGGCGCGACAAGCACTGGAGCTGCGGGAGGCTCGTTACACACATCGCCATCTGCGCCCCCTGCTGCTGCTGACCTGCAGCGTCGCCTCACAGACCTCACACTGTCCATACGCTTACACGATATGGACCCCCTTAACGTATGCAATACTATAACTTTGTCATAAATAGATATTGTCTGTTTTTGACTGGTCTTATTTAGATTTGCTCAAAAAAACATATTACGATCAGATCCTGTGTCCCCAACGGTCGGTGTCCAAACTGCACGTGCTGCACCCCAGTCGGCATGGCACGCGTTACTATGTGCTTGTCGAGAGGACTACGCACTACAACGCCAAAAAAATCGTCGTTCGCTCGCCCATGCAGGTAAGCTTTTTACATGGTGATCATCTTCTTCAGATAACCCGACATTAGAAGAACTAGCCACACGTTTGTACAAATAACTCTTCACACTATCAGGTCCGCAACGAGACGTCGTACACTTTGGAGGTGCTGTACCGTCAGTCTGAACTGGAGGCTGCCGGTGTGGAGGCAGTTGGCGCGGTGCGCAACCCCTTCAGGGGCCTGCTGCGCCTCGCCATGCTCGCCCCCCACGACACCTATAACGTACCGCTCTACATCGCCTACCACTGCAAACTCTACCTGCTGCCTACCAACTTCGAGTTAGTACATTTAGCAGTCTTACTCTAGCACTCAGAGCTAATTTAATTTGTTGAAACTAATGAACTCTAAAAGTAACCAATTAAATATGGGGTTGTAGGCTAGAGTTCAGTTTTAATTAAACTAATTTTGGTCATTTTCTAGCATAGTAAGTTACTATAATTCAAAATACTTATTACACAATTTTACCCTTTTTGTAGAACTTACCAGGCATCAAGTCAAGGCATCTGGTGGATGGAGCTGGTGAAGGACTTGGGCACGCCGAAGGATATCCTCTGCCCCGCCAAGACCGACAACGACCCGAGTATATTCGCAATGAAGATTGTACCTGTTGAAGGTACTGATCACATGAAGTGAAATAATTATTTTACTATTAAGTACATCTTATGATAACTATATTTGAATTCAATTTTAGGTTGCCAGTCTCAGAAGATCTCTCGCGCCATCCCTAACATGCTGGTGCGCGTTGTGCCGCCCCTAGGCGTGCACAATTGCCTGCCGCACGCGCTGCAGCTGGCGGGGGCGGGAGCCGATGGCCTGAAGCTGCGCATTGAGCCCGGGGAACGTGCTCACGTCTACACTCTAGACTTGTCCAAGTCCCATCGCCTTACCCTCGATATTCATTACCTTGGATTACCCTGGACTGGGAGCTTCACATTATCACCAGGTTAATTGTGCCTCTTCTTTTTTCATATAATAATTCTTTGCTGTGGGTAAGGCTGATGAGCAAGATGTATAATTTATACTTTACATGTAGACATGACTGAGAAGACGGTGCAGATGACGACGGAGTGTGAGACGGAGGGCGGCAACAAGCAGCTGGGTGTTAGCGCACGGCTGGTTCGCGGCCCCGCCTGGCGCCTGCAGCTCTATGCTCACTGCTGGCTTATCAACAAGACCGGCCTACCGCTGCAGATCAAGGTAGGACACTGAGAAAGTCTTAGCCGTAGACGAAAGTGTCGCACTTGTCCATATTTTTGGTACAACTCTTTGAATTTTTGAACTGAATATTTCTTCGTAGGGTGGTCGTGGTGAGGCGGCCCAGGAGGTGTACGAGGAGGCGGTGTTGTGGGCGGGGCGCGGAGAGCGGCTACGAGTACGCGCTCACCAGTCGGGTTGGTCGCGTCCAGCGCGCGCGAGACCCCACGCACCCGGATTACTCGTCTGCACGCACACCGAGCGACGAATACACTACCGAATGCTGTTACACGTTAGCACACTATTCTAATCTCCTTCTTCTACTTATATAATTTTATTATTATTTATAATTATTCTGTTTTCCTCAGGTAACTCTTTCGGAACTTTGTCCTCAACTAACGAAAATCGTGACCATCCTACCATATTTCCTTGTGTACAACGATACGAAGAAACATTTGCGTTTCATGGAGGAGAATGAAGCGGCGGACTTGTGGATAGACCTGGCACCGCAGCAATGCACGCCATTCTGGCCGCAGACCGATTCTATGTCGATGCACTGCAAGTACAGGGACTCTAACGTCGTGTCTCAACATTTCCCAATCACAAAGAATCATTTCACCGTTCTCAGAATGGATAAAGGGGTGAGAGAAAGCATTTAAAAAGTTTATACCTTACATTTATAATACGGAATACAAAAAAATATTGCGTAATCATAAAACTAAATGTATATTACATTTAGTTTCTATTTAAATCAAAACAGTAGAATAATTTCTTCTAATATTTTATTCAACAAACAATTAACAACAATAAAATACTTAAATCTAACAATAAATTATCTTAAAACTCGTTACTAACTAACCATACTTAGGATGTCGTGGTCTCTCCAGCGACAATGTACCATCTTTATGTAGATAGTAGGCTGTGCCGGTAGACTTGTGGGTCCATATCTTAGTGGCCTTGAGGTGGGCGTCGCTCTGGTCCGGGTATTTGGTCTCCCGAGAACTGGCGAGTTCCACGCGGGTGTTGCTCGATGGTGGCTGTTGTTGAGGAGCTGTTGGCTGGTTTTGATTAGACGTTACCTGTTGAGCAAGTGATTATTTTTATATTTACATTCTTTGTATTTCATATTTCTGAACCTGAATAATAGGATTGTAATTTAGGTTTTTGGTGAATGATGTAAGGAAGACTGTGTACTCAATATGATTACTAAAAATATGATTTTCTAGTTCTATTATTTTTTTAGTTATGCAATTATGATGTCTGTTAAAAATTAATTATAATATTTAGAGAAGGTAATATATTCTAATTTATTAGACCATGTCGGCTCGTATTTTCTTATATAACCACATAATGCCGGAATTTATGATTAAATCTAAAATACATTTCCATCTAAAAAAATATGAAGTTAAACATATTTCTAATAACCATCTCTGACTTCCACTGAGTGCATATATCCGAAAGAGAATGTATTAACAGTATTCATTCCATTTTTTATCACAAACTTCTAGGGATATGTGATGAGTGAAATACAATTTTCACTTTGGTTTTATAGCTTTGTCTATCACTTACGACGTTTATATTTACAACTACATTGAGAAATACAATAATAATTTACTTACAGTATAATGCGGCACCTTGTATGAGCTAACAGTATGCAGCTTTGAGTCGTAATTCATTAGAGGCAGGCTGCCGAAACTCTCCACTTTGTACGAACTGGTGTCTGCCTTAACAACAGTGGGGTCATTGTTAGTAAACGAAGCAAAATGGTCTTCGTATCTCAGGTTAGAAGGAATTGGTAACTGTTCCTCTTGCATTACTTTACTGTCCGTGAATATATTCAAACCCGATTGAGAGCCTAGACCATTGATTGCTTGTTGCATATAACCATCCACTACTGCGAACTGCTGATTGGATACCATCCCTTCACTCGGTGCTGAAGAAAAAACTTGCAAGTTGCCAGCAATTTGTGGAGTATCTGGTACTACAATTGGTCTAGACTCTGAATAGTTTTCGTTGTAATTTGGGTGTTCGTTTGCTGGTGCGTAATCTCCATGCGCCTTAATGTATGGGCCGTTGAAAGAAAATTTGTTCCCATCTTCGAAAGCTTCGTTGTTAACCTCATTGTATACAGGTTTGGGAAAATCCAAAGGTTTATCATAGCCTTTTTTAAATTTATCTTTCGCTAATGTGTGCTCGACAATTTTATCTAAATCCTTTTTGGACAAATATTTCAATAGATTGTTTATGTCTTCCTCACCGAGGCCTTCGTTGGTCGGTCGTCTGGTGTATTTATGTGGTCTATGATTAGGTGGTTGGTCTTCATCGTCCATCATGTGGTTTGGCGGCGGAGTGTAGGAGAATGCGCCATGAGTCGGCGGGTAGCTCAAGGGAGGCCTTTTGTAGAACCTCTGCGGGGGACTGGAGTAGTATTTGGCGCGTTTGACTCTTATAATTTCTGGCATGGAGGAGTTTGTATCACAAGGTGGATTATCGCATAATATACCAGCAGCACAGCACGTTAATATAAACACAATAATGAGTCGCATCGTTGCGCTCCCGCCTCGCGTCGGCTGAAAACTGAGAGGAAGTGAAATTTACGTGTAAATTTTATAAGTGCCGTTTTGAAAGTGGTGTGAATTGAGTTAGAGTGTGCGGGGTCCGGCTGTGACGTAAGGCGGGTCATTACAACCTTTGTTGATAATAGTTCCCAGTATTAATTTTTGAATGAAAGCTTTGGCTTATTCTTTTTTCCCCCATGGTTTATGGTTATCATTAAAATTAACCAGAAATCTTTGTTTTTATAACATAACACCGCGAGTTGTCCTGCATTACCTAATAAGTTTACGTACGTTGTTCTTTGGTTCAGAATAAATAATTTAACATACATTAATAACTAAATTGAAAATATTAATAATAAAAGTTTAGGGTTCTCAAGTTTGTTTTCACTTTCATATACGACAAGTTTTACTATGTAAAGTTATGAATTTATAAATTACGTATTCGGCGTTTTGCTATTGATATTTACTTAAACAATTATCATGTAAACTTTGGGCGACACAAATATTTAGCGATTTCCTCTATGGAATGTACCTACTTAATGGAATAATGGCACAAAAGTATTATGTAATCATGGACTCTAGCTCGTTTGCCGTCTTTTACTAAGCAAACAAAAATATTGTATATTCTAGTTTACATAATAATCTGTCCCGTTTAAGAAATGTCTCTGCCTATTCCGATATAAAAAGACTCGTATTTAATAAGACATTGAAGGAATGGCTATTTTCCAACAGTCTGCAATATGCGTGGACGTGACCGGAGGGACAGACCGTCCGTTCATTATCACGTTCAAATCGTACATTGCTGGCGACGCGCCGGTCCGCATTGAAAACCTGTGCGAGGACCTGTTCCTCAAGCTGCACCAGGCGGAGTGCGGCCAGGTGGCGTTGCTGAGCCCACACCAAGCCATGCTCTACACCTGGGATGACCCCGCCAAGGAAAGGAAACTCATGTGGAATATCTACAATAACAAAGGAAAAGGATTCCTTGCTGACTTCTCTCAGGATGGGTGAGATATAATTCTTCAAAATATTATGATCACTTCATAAACATTTTAATAACTTTATTTTTAATATATCAACAGATACGGCGAGGAAAAAGTGAGTTTCCAGTCGGTGAAGCATTCCACTCTGGTAGCAACCAGTAGTGTGACGTCTAAGCTGTCCTCCACACTCAAACGTCTCACCCCCAAGTCCCCCGAACCCTGCTCCTCCAGCAGCGACGACTCCGAGAGCTTTGAGCTGCCTGAGAATCTCGCAAAAACTAAGAAGATGAGGAAAGACAAGGTCATAGTCTACTGGGTGTCTTTCATGAACGGCTATCAGAGAGTTTTCGCATTAGCTCAGGACGAGAGAATAGCACAGCAATATCGGATGATGATTGATTCAGAACGAAGTAACTACGAAGTATATCTATCTCTGTCTAGTATGAGCTTATCAGTGTGCGTCCAAACCGGAGTCGGTGTAAAGGAGCTGGCTTATATAAGCGTTGCGGATTCTCTTCCGCGCTGGGAAGTGAATGTTAGCAACAAATGGAAGCAACTAGCACCCGATCTCACCGCGTGGATTGAAGATAAATACCAAACAGAACAGAAAAAGTGTAATCTCAGAGACTACATTCATATAGACCTGGAGAAAATGCAAATGACAAAGCCGTTCTTCTCCGAATTACGGAGGACATACAATCCCGCCGTATGGTTGCAACTTCGCAAATCTGATACATACTCATATTGTCACCTAAAATTACAGAGATTCCAAATTGATAATCAATTGTACGAAGCTGTGTTCCCCTGCGTACTGTACCCAGCTCCTTTACCTGCACATTTAAAATCCAAGGATGTTAAACCGTGCATTGAGATTGTTGCTTTGAAACAGTACCTTCCCAATTTAAATCAAGATATCTATAAATACGTGAAAGTATTAGTCCAAGAGTTTTGCGTAAACTTGGACAGGGGATTCGTTAATTATATTTTCGATATCTTAAACCACTGGAAGGTGGAGGAGAAGCCAGCCGTGAGACTGCGAGCTGACTTGGCATTGATCCACATGCCGCTGACAATACTGGCCATCAAGAGCCAGACGAGTGCACAAAAGAATGTGTTTTTCGAGTATGTGCATCTGTCGCCCCTAAAGCTGGTGCTGAGCCTGTCTTCTCGCGGTTACACGGACACCGCCGACAGTCCTAGTCGGTCGCATTACGCCATTCACAAGGAGAACCGACCCAAGTTGTTCAACAGTGATTTGCTGGAGTATCTGTTTAATTCTTGGGGTTCGTCGCTTTGCGATATGAAGGATGTGGTAATCAAGTAAGTTATATAAGTTCTTTTTGCGCAAACTAAATAAATTTCTTTTCTTATCACTTTAATAGATCACTATTGCATCTCCACTGTCCCTAAATTGACTATTATTGAATGTGCTGCAGGATGTCCTACATGGAGCTGCGGCAGGCGCCGGTGCCGTGGGCGGGGCTGTTGGAGGCAGCGTCACGACACTACTGGCTGCAACTTGTGCAGCAGTTCTACGTGCTGGTGCTCGGCCTCGACGTACTGGGCAACCCCTACAGCTACATCGGCGACTTCTCAAGGACACTCAAGCAGTATTATGAACCATGTCTGGTGAGAGTATTGATGGAGATGCACATATTTCTTAGAACGTACAACTTCAATTTTCGTGATTTCAACCGCTAGTTAAGCTTTGGAAATTTTCTCACACTTTTACGAAGAAATAATTCTATTTATAATTTAAGTTGAATGAGGACAAGCTAGTCTAAAACGAGGATAATCCTCTACATGCTCCTCGTAAGCGATTAATTCATTCCATGTTACAGGGTGGTACGTGCGCGCGGCGTCTTTCGCGCGGGTCCCGCGATGGCGCGGCGCGGCTGGCGTGCTGCCTGGCTGACAGCAGCGCCGCGTTGGTGGAGACCACGCCACGAGTCCGGCCGCAACGAAAAAGACCTGGTGCTTACTTTAATAATTTCGAAACAAATTGCTATCAACTTAATGAGATTGTGATTCAAAAGAAGCGCATACGTAGCTTTTGACTTTATCTAAAACGATAATTTT
The DNA here is from genome assembly GCF_000836235.2 of Papilio xuthus. Classification (NCBI taxonomy): domain Eukaryota; kingdom Metazoa; phylum Arthropoda; class Insecta; order Lepidoptera; family Papilionidae; genus Papilio; species Papilio xuthus. The sequence continues at coordinate 328,947 of NW_013530935.1, read as the reverse complement.
GGCACCGTATAGGCGAGGAGGGGTCAGTCGTGGATAACGTGCCAGCGGCGGTGCTGGAGGGCAGCCGGAGAAGCGCGTGCGGCGTCGCGCTCGCCCTCACCGGCCTTATCGCCAGGCCTACTCTCGGTGCGTACCTCATACCTACCTCAAACATAATGCAAGCCGCATGACTCATGTTTATTAACATTTTTCTACTCACTTTATAGTTACACACAAATTATTTTTTTTATAATAACTAAAATAAGAATTGAATTCCTACTCTTAGCTTTAGGTCATTTTTTGATAATTACATTTGTTTTTAAATTTTAGAAGGTTTAAGCACCATACTGCATGTTGGTGTTTACTGCGTGCTTTATAAGAATTTTAACATTTAAATCATGTTAAGCATGATATTATGTTATTGACAAACTTTTACAAATTTGATTTTTAAGTTCATTCTACTTTATAAGTATTGCACGATACACTTTTCTACGTTTATAAGTAGTTTAGCCTTCAATATCTCACATTCTCATGAACATTTTTCTCATTTCTCTCTGCGTGTGCGCTTGATGTGGACGACTAGATGAGGACTGTGCTATTGTAAAACGTAAGTAATACAGCATGCATTAGAATCATTAATGTTCCATTTGGCACAATTACACTTTTGTATAAATTGCCGGAAGCCAAACTTTGCATCCCTTCTATTTCCCACCCTTTTCTTATAGGAAAATGATGCCAAGGGGGACATATATAGATTTCCTTTTCCTATATGTATGTTCTCCGTTCATCATATTTATGTACGTCACATCCTCTGTCCAACTTATTGTTGTCTATGGTCAGCTTGCTCGTATTCACCTCCTACTATAAAACAATAATTAATATTGATTTATGTAACACGGTGTAGACGTGTGCCGGGAGGCGACACGCGCGGCGCAGTGCCCGCAGCTGGGCTGGCGCGGCGCCGAGGCGGGACTGCGTGCGGCCGCCGAGCGTGTCTCTCGCCTGCCCGCGCGCCGCCGTCTGCCCCGACACTGCCCTCGCGCCGAGGTATGATTTTTAATGCGAAATTCAATCATTGATTGCTCACTAAGGCAACATACATAACTCATACTAAAATGAGGGACCATTTAATGACTGAGTTTGATATGTAGTTAATAAACCATTACCCAGGCAGGACCTTCGTGACAATACAGAATGAGTAAGATTTGTTCTGTTTAAATTGTTAGTTCATGACTTATTTGTTGCTAAGTGTATATCGAAGCTGAAATTAAACCAGCAGAACATAGAATATTTATTTTGATATCATATGCAGGGTCTGCGTGCATACGACGCGTGCGCAGCTCGTGGTGCGGCGCTGTTGGCGCAGTTGTCGCGCGGCCACTATGCCGCCAGCGACGGTTACATCGGCCACGTGCACCTCGCGCGCGCCTCTCTCGCCACATTACTGCTCACAACACAGTCAGTTATCATTCACTTATAATTGCTAAAAAAGTATGGCTCTGGTATATTAGTATATTGCTTAGTGTACATTTTGATTAGGAACTTCTGATAGTTAAGTCTACACTATTTTCCCCAGCCGTATAAATTACTAAGTATATTCACGTAGTCGTAATGTTAACATTGGGATCTGTTAATTCGACAGGCACATATTCCTGGTCCGCGGCGGGGGCGGGGGCGACGGCTGGCACATAGAGTGGGTGGTCAAACTGGACGACCTCATCGAGCCGCCCGTCGTTGAAGGGGACAAACTTATACTAAACATCAAACAGGTAAAATCAACACGATACAGCCGTGGTCACCTCCGTAGATTTAATTTAAACGATTTTACCAATTTTTATGATGATTACAGGATGAAATGGTGAGCTACTTTTCGACTGACGAGAAGGTGATCGAAATATCAGACTCGGAAGTGCTGCAGTGGCTTCAGACGAAGATAGAATGCGCCCTCATACACGCACTGGAAGACAAACGTTGTCCCGCTGAATGAACACAAAGCAAACTAATTTTTTATATTTATTTTAATATTAAATGGATGTTCAACATAATCTATGCATGTATTAAGACGGGAATTTGATTATTAATTTCGTATAAATTTAAAACATTCAGTGAAACTGATATTGAAAATGATAACAAAATAACAAATGAAAAATATATATCTACTGACGACTAACAATTTTTATAAATTTTTTTTTTTAAATTTCTGTGTTATTAAAAAATGCCGACTGAAAAACACATTACTATAAACACTTCAAGGAATTTGAAACATTGATATGAGTCTTTACATTATATAGATTCTATTTTATGAGTAAAAATTAAATTAGGGATTCATATTTCATGCTTTTAACTTTATATGTGTGAAAAACTTGATGAAAAAAAAACAAAAAAAAACTGCTCGAACACAGTCACTCATACGCGCATTTCATTCAATCATTCAATGATTCATTGTTAAGATGTTGCTAAAAGGCGCTACTTAGAAAAAGTCAAAACAGCGCTTTTATTTTTTACGACTCGATTTATTTTATGTTGCTTAAAAATCGCTGATCTCTATCTAGTCATTAGTTATAATAACTGTGACATTACACTGCCTTAACTAATGTACAAAAACATTATGAAATTTATTTCATTTCCATTAAAAAACTGGGACAAATGTTTCGGCAGTGGACTATCACAGTAGCAACTACTAAAAATATATTGTTATGGCTATAAAAATATTTTATATAAATTACGTTGCGTATTTGATACTATTTTTTAGCTTTATTATTAAAATCCTCAATGTAGTCCGTATTTTTCTGTTATAAGTAGTGTGTAACACACAAATCATGTTGCTGGCTGTCCAGCTTAGTTGAGTTACTCATGTTAAGTGGATTACGTTGGGGTTGGGTTTGAACGTCACATTCTCTTTGAAATACGACAGACAACAAATATATCTCACAGCAGTTGAAATGCTGTCATATTTTAAATGTTACTTTTTAATAAGTGATTTTGATATTTTTCTATATGATAAGAATAAATAACTCTGCCTTTTACATCATTACAGTTTATTTTGTTGTAAAGAATTTCAATTTTAAAACTTTTATTTTAAAATGCAGTCAATAGATGTCGCTATTTCATCCGTTGGCTCTTATCAAGGGTTTTTTGAAAGTTAGGTTATATTTTTAAAAATTACATCTAACTACAAATGTTTTGCCTCGCGAATAAGTTGCACAAACATTATATAGTATAATTTATAATAATGTTTTTTCTAGTGTCATAAGTTATAAATATTATTTTATTGATTATGAAGTTATTGTCATTTAATAAACATCACTTTAATATTATTTATATTGAAACTAAACATATATTAAAGCTTTGATAATATTTTAATGGCATTCAATGTTGTTCTCTAAATAGTCTCATTTTGTAGAATATAATTGGTATCTAACATATGTATGTAAAAATTTTACATCGTAAAATATTAACTGTTCGAATATATGTTTTCTAAAAGTGGAATTAAAATAAAACGAATTCTAAATAATTAGTCATTTTTTTATTTTAAATATTCTTTATATAATTTCTTATTACAAAGTGAAAATTTAACCAGTTTCATAAGATAAATACTTATCACTTCTCCATTATACATGGTTATTTTGTAATTATCAGAAAAAGCACGTAACATATAATTTTAAAACATCCTGTAAAAAATATATGTACACAACATTTTGTACAAGCAAAATACTTTGAGTCAATTTTTTAATATCTAGACTGTAGCTGGGAAGTAAGTGTAGGTTAGTTTATTGCATATATTTATAACAATCAACCAGTAATTAGGTTTTTGTGGGATAATTTTTAGGGTTCCTCACTACCAGATTAAAATAGAACTCTTATAGGATTATCGGAGGTCATAAACAGCATATCGTGCGGAACGCGCAAGAATGTGTGACAGAGGAAATCACCTCTCACTCACTCTCATTATAATTAACTATTAATTAGTGTCTCTTCCGGATTGGTCCGACAAACTTAGTTTTTAATTGGTGTACATATTTTATCCAGTAATCATGTAGCACATAAGTTGTATAAATAGTTAAGAAATTAGAAAATACAGACATTACAAATGTGGACTCCGAGTGTTATTCTTCCCGCAAATATCGACAGTAGTGATGGCCTCCCACAGGATCAAATTGTTGTCAATCTAAGTATCAAGCTGGATTTTTTTTCATTTTGATTTGCATATTTTTCTTTTCTTAAACAGGACAGTATCAGCAATAGGTTAAGTTACATTTTTCTGGTAATTACATAATATTAACTATTTATTATTACTATTATCCATCTGAACTTTCTCCGCTAGATCCGTAATCCCCTACTAAAGATATTGTTCTATTCTCTTTTAACATTTCTCTATTATTATTACTATTAACTACCTTATTTTTACATTTATCTGATAATTTAATATCCTCCTTAGTATTTTCATCAGCTTTCTTCTCTGTAGAACACAAATCTGTAGTACCTTCCTTATTTCTCTTGACAGTGATACCTAGGATATTTCTCGTAAGTGAAGAATTTTTGCTAAGCGATTCTTCTTTTTTTAATCCTCCAAAGCTTGTTATAAGTCCACTAGAGCTGGGTAATGCTGGACTATTCAAGATCTTATTCCGTACATTTTTGTGACTCTCTTCGATACTCCGGGATGGTCGTAGAGCAAGCAGTGATGCAAGATTTCTATCTTCCTCATTTTCTGGTAGTAAATTAATGTCAAGTGATGATTTATTTAGAAGTAGACCATCACTAATTGCTGATTCTTCTAGTTCCTTCCTTCTTTTCTGGAAGGAAAAGATTTCATTGATTACTCAAGGATCACAATAAATCTTTAGATATATTTTAAAGAAAACATTTTGGTGTCGGCAAGAAACTAAACATATAAGAATAACATATTATAAAAGAAATAAACAAAAAAGTTAAATGAACATCACAGAAAGAATAAAAGAAAAGAATTACATTTTGTTTGGTTAGAAAATAAAAATCCTCAACTGTACAGTTCAAATAAAATGGTACATACCCTAAAAATCCTACGCAAAGAGCAATTAGCTTCATAATCATCTTTCCAAACGGTTTCATTTCTACCAACAAGTTTTCCAAGCCTTGGCTTATCCAATTTACTGAGATCCACATCACCAGTTTTATGTTCCAACTTGAACATAGCATCATCAAATAGCCGCTTCTGCGTTTCTTTTGTTTCAGGAACAATTTGGCCATTATCAGTTGGATCCCAGCGATTTTCTTGACGTCTTGCTCCAGAAACTATAACATAGTCTAAATTCTGGAAGACATGACAATACGAGACATTAACATTATTTTAATTATAGTTGCTTATTAATGCAAAAAACAAATCTTGAATTTTATTGATTGTATTACAAGATTGGAGAGCTTTTAGTTATATGTTTGTTGTTATAGATCTTTTATTATAATTTAATAATAATATGAGGAAACTTACTCCAGGATCAGTCTTGATTTCAAAGTGATTGTCACACAAGTGGCATTTCATTCTAAATTGATAAACGGGAGTACTGTAGTACATTCCAATTTTCTTCTTCTCAGCATTATAACGAACACCCATTCCAATATGGTTTTGACAGCCATCGCACCATATGTTGTATGGCATCTCAAATCTTATAATTAAGATACCCATGTGGAGTTTCCTGGCTCTTTCCCGGAGGGCATGAGTCCCTTGGAATTTGTTTAACCCCCCAACTTTAGGATCATAGTCAGGGGGATAGTATAGGTTTTGTCCCTTACGCTCACCCATTTTGGTATTATTACAAGGGGATTACTAAATAATATTCTGTAAAAAAAAAATCACACGAACAACATAAACAATTGTTATTTCTAAAGATTAGTAACTTTTAATCGAGGTTTTTTTACGTTTGTAAGTTTAAAAATCTAATAAAGTGGACCTAATTACCTTAAAAGTATACCTGCAGCTTCTTATTTTGTAATAGGTAATAATAAATTTAAAAAATGTATGTATTTTTTTATTTCACATTTCACAATCATGCAGAATGCCAATGTCATAGTGTCAATGTGACAATTTTGAAGAAATTTCTATAGTGTGTTATATACTCTTTGGTGTGTTGTGTTGCAATAACTTTAAATACAAGTCCGCATACAGAAGCTTTTAAAATGAATGCCAGCTTGTCAGTACACTTACTAAATATTGTTTTTTAAATGTATTATTTTAATTTGTATCAATATTGTGTATTTCCAAAGCCAAAGCCAAACCCAAAATCTATAGTGTTGCAACAACTGCTTTGTAAACACATTTCAATATCTGGCAACAATGACAGCTGTTTGACACTTGCTTATTTTCGAAAGAAAATCTCATAATAATTTGTTAGATTTTTGTACGTTAGTTAATAGTTCCTATTATATTTCATCGTCGATTAATATACTCACATCAGTGCCTAAATTGAAGAATTCAATGTGGGATGTAATAAACTATAAATAGATTAAATATAACTTAGTTCTAGTTTGCAGTTTAGTCCGATTGTGATGTTAGTTTAGCTCATATATTTTGGGTATAAGCAGTCATGGGTCGGAGCCAAGATCCAGCTTGGACTAAGGGCACAGTCGCCCTGACTGCGGCCCGGGAACGTGGGGATATCGACCGCAAATTCCAAAATGATTTGACAGTAACCCGAAGTATGATAGACCGACTGGGTCTCGAAAAGGAACTTCACGGGCATATGGGATGTGTAAATTGCCTCGAATGGAATTACGACGGCTCGTAAGTATACCATATTGTCATATATTCTAACATATTCTAGTGGGACTGTGTTAATTCGTTTTTACGTCACAGTATATTGGCGTCAGCTTCGGACGATCTGCACGTCATTTTGTGGGATCCCTACCGATACAAAGAGCTCCACAAAATTGCCACTGGCCACACAGGAAATATTTTCTCTGTGAAGGTGAGGATATCTTGAGAACATTATGTGCATAAAGATGTGCTTTATTTATTTGATATAAATAAAATGATTAATAATGCAGCATTGTTTACTACACCACTGTATAATCTCCTTTGTTCTTATTTTATTTTATTGCCAATTTAAAGATAGCAGAAGATTTATTTCTGCACCACATTTATGTATGGTTGGAAATAAATAATTGTAAGAAAGAGTTGAAGGACATTTTCTTATCTCTTTTGTTTACTGTAAAGATATGATATATGTGAAGTCATTGGAAAATTAATTCATATGTTTTTCTAGAACTTAAGTATCCAGTAATGTTAATCATTGTTAAAAAATCTATATGTTTCTTCTACTGAGTAGGTTTTCATTCAAATAAATTGCTAAAGTTCATTAATAATGAAATGTTTTTGGCAGCTTTTTGATTGCAATGCCCCACTGGTGATTTGTGGTTCACCATTTTGACTACCCCTCCGATCATACCCATTTAAATATAGGTATATTGTTAATTTATTGACTATGAAAATAAATACAAGTGATACGATATTTAGAGTAGAGTTCTTGGACTTTCTGTGGGTTTCTGAGACCTAAATCCCCATTTCAAATATATTGTTATCTCTGTTTTATCAAAGATAATGATGACAATTTGTTTTATACAGAGATTTTAGTCTTAGAAATCAATGGCTAATGACATATGACGTTCAAGACTATTTATCTTTTCTAACAACAATCATATTTTTGTTTCAGTTTGTGTCCAACGACACATTGGCGACTTGCGCTGCTGATGGTACTGTCCGGGTGCGCAACACGGCCGGCACATCGCTGCTGGAGTGCTCCTGTCATTGTGGTAGGGTGAAGAGGCTAGCTTCACCGCCTGACAACCCTAATCTGATATGGTCTGCTGGAGAAGATGGTGTTGTCATGTTAGTGCAATGTTGAAGTTTTCTGACAAATTTCTTAGCGGGTTGAACATATGTTTTATACATGTTAGTCTACAGTGAAAATTTACTCATCATTGGGTTTTGTCTAAGCTATAATTTGATTTTAATGTTTGATTCAATAAAATGCCTAAGTGTCTTCTAAAATAATCGTCATCTTTCATTTAGATGCGGGTTCAAAGTAAACCATAAAATTTTACTAACTTTTTATGTACAGAGGCATAAGAAAAATGTCTTATTAATTTCAGACAACACGATCTACGTACAAGTCACCGTTGTAACGCAGTGAACACCAATGTCCTGGTGAACTTAATCAAGCACTTAGGAAGGTATGCAGAGGCGAAGTGCGTTGCGGTAAACCCTCGCCGGCCGTACCAGCTCGCAGTTGGTGCCAATGATTGTTACGCACGACTATATGATACCAGGATGATCAAGTTATCAAGGGGACATGTGAGTTTTACATAGTGGAATGAAAGAGATGAGAGTATGTTAAGTTATTGTTATTCATATAATAGTATTTTATACTATAAAGTTATGTTGTATGGTAAATTACATAATTTGTGATAAATTTAAAAATTACTTACCGATTTGAAGATTTTAAATATTTATTTGACAGTGGATTGTTAGAGGAAGTTTGAAAGTAGCGCCAGTGATCGAGAAATTGAGGAGTAAAAGATTAGCGTGGTTTGGACATGTTATGAGGAGGGATGATGATGATATAAGCAAAAAAGTAATGAGATTGAATGTGGATGGCTACAAGGGTAGGGGAAGACCAAAAAAAGAATGACTGTGTGAAAGAGGATATGCGTAAGAAGGGGGTAGACTCGGATATGACGGCTGATAGAGATGTATGGAGGAGTAGTACATACTGTGCCGACCCTCGATAGGGATAAGGGCAGGTTGATGATTTGACAGTGGATTGTTTTCTGATTGTTTTCAAGTTAAATTAAGATTATATTTTCTATTCTGAATGGCGATAGTGATGAATGTATGAGGAGATCGATTTAAGACTTAGAACTAAAGTTAGTATTAAAAAATATATAGATTAGTAATAAAACATAATATATTGTAGCAAACGCGAGTGCCGACATCGCAGATGCTATTCGACCGTCAGAACGTGTTGTGTTCTCGTGCCGGACATGGTGACCCGGACAACGACGTGCCCAAAGCAGCCGTGCAGTACTTCGCACCAGGTCTACTCTCTTTATACTATCACATTCTTGCAATTAAGGAAAACATCATGCAACATGCAATTGTGATGAAATTCAGTGCTGGTTCTGAATCTCGAGAGTGGCTAAATGACTTGACGAGTAATTTACCCCGACTTTACATGGTTTTTATTACCAATATTGTTTTTCATTTCGTTACAATTGTTTTAGTGGTTTTAATACATCATTAAAGATACATTGATATATATGTATAATTCCAGGTCACCTTTCGATGGACGCAAACGAGCACACGTTCCCAAAGAAGGCGACCACTTACGTGTCCTTTAGTAATGACGGGAACGAACTTATGGTCAATTTGGGATCAGAACATGTAAGTTGTAGTCTCATCTTGTTATTTACTCACTTATATATAATAAATTACTTTTTATCTAAATCTTTTTAACTTTTACAGGTTTACCTATTCGATATAAACTCCGGTCGGAGGCCTATTCTGGTGGAAAGTTTCATAATCCAGCACAACCACGGCAACAGGGAGGGTGAGGGCAAGCAGCCTGCCAAGAACGGCACCACCTCGCCCGCCAACGGCACCAGCGGCAACGGCACCGTCGACCCCCAGCCGCCGCTCCCAGACAGGATACTGCAGCTGAAGGAGGCGGTAAGATTTATTTCGCTTCCTGCTCGCTTCCTAAACGACGCAGCGTGATGTTATTTATATTATAACCTTCTCCATTATTGTAGCTTTCAAATGCAAAAAGAATTTATGTAATCGGATTGTTAGTTTTTAAGATATTGTCGGACAAAGAAAGTTTGTGTTGTATAGGGTAACGAGCTGGTGAACAAGGGCGAGTACATAGCGGCGGTGGACTACTACAACAGCGCGATAGCAGAGTGTCCCGACCACGCCGTGCTCTACTCCAACCGAGCAGCCACCCTCATGCGTCGCGGCTGGTCAGTACTACCTTCCAAGTTAATATTATAAATGCGAAAAGAACGGCTGCATGAGTCTCGCTTGAATACGCTACATGTCTAGAACATAGACTGTATCTGTTAGTTAATTATCTAGGTCCGGTGACACGTACGCGGCGATCCGGGACTGCTACAAGGCGATCAAGCTGGACCCCAACAACGTGAAGTCTCACTTCCGGCTGGCGAAGGGTCTGATGGAGCTGAAGCGTCCGCGCGAGGCTCACGAGTGTCTGCTCTACTTCAAGGACAAGTTCCCGCGTCACGCAGCATCGCATGCCGTCTTCCTGCTGCAGAAGGACATCAATGTGGCTCTCGAGAATATTGAGACGTTGCCTGATGAAGGTGAGTCCCGCACTAACACCCGCACTAACACTTAGTATTCAATTTATTACTTAATTTTTCTATTATATGTGTAATTTTTTTCTTTACTTTTCTATTTTTTTATAATTTTATGTTTTTATTCGTGTTTACAGTTACAATTGTGTGATTTAATCAGTTATAATTAACTCGATCAGATGTGGGGTGGGGGTGGTGTAATGTAACCGTGTACTAGTTGAAAGGGTGCGTTTACGATTTGCAAGTACGGGCGACCGTTGGCAACTCCGCAGCAGACGAGAACGAAGAGGCGCTGAGCACGTCGCTGTCGGAGCGTCAGCTGCGCGCCGCCGCGCTCGACTACACCGCGCGCTTCCTCGGGCACTGCAACACCACCACCGACATCAAGGAGGCCATCTTCCTCGGACCTCACTCCGACTTCGTCGCCGCGGGGTGCGCATCTCTCTCCCACACATCTCACACATCTCCGGCACTCTGACACATCTCACACTAAAACAAGTGGACTGCTTTTTGTGTCTGTTTGATTCATATAATAGATAGATCGTCTATGCATTTATAGAGATCAGTGCTAGAAAAGGGAAGAGGAATAAAAATAAGGTCTCCGGCATGCACACTCATCACATTGTATACTGTGTGGTGGTGGTTCTCTATATTTAAGTAATGAATCTGTGTGAAGTTCCGACGACGGCAGCCTGTTCATCTGGTGCCGGTCCTCGGGCAACGTGGCGCGCTGTCTGCGAGCTGACGAGTCCATCCTGAACTGCGTGCAGATGCACCCCACTCTCTGTCTGCTCGCCACCAGCGGCATCGAGGCCGTTGTGCGTCTCTGGAGTCCTCGCTCAGAGGTACCCTCCTCCCACTGCAACTACTGACCCCCCCCCGTAATAATTATCGAGCAACCTCTTAAGCTCGATTGTATTGAACGCAATTGATTTGTGACAACAGTTACTGTAGTAATAATTATTTTATTCAAAACTAATGAATTTATTTATAAAATGTCAAATAAAATGATGCAATAGTAGGTTCTTTAGTCTTGTGGAGGAGTGAGTTTAATGTGTCCGGTGTACAGGACGGAGGCACAGAGTCCCGCGTGGTGGCAGACCTGGAGGGGGCGACGTACGCCAACCAGCAGCGCATGCGCAGCG
>NW_013530935.1:301257-317358 GCF_000836235.2 Papilio xuthus | reverse complement strand
TTTGCACATACAATGCGTTATAAAAGTAGATAAAAAACATGATTAGGTACTGTTTAAAAAATATTTAAATCTGTTTTATAGATAATCTATATTTTTTTCGATGTCTGTGGCGTTCCTTCACATTCCTATTTTAGTTTATGTTTAGTTTATGTTGTACACAGATTGTGAATTTGGACAAACTCGTTTATATCTTTCTATATCTTTATTGTATTAAATTTCAGATAAGAGTGTTTGAGTGCTGGGCCGCGTGTTGCTGTCGGTGACGTCACGATATGTCACGACACGTCACGACATGTCACGACACGTCACTTGTACATACAATATATAACATATAGAACATAATATATATTTTAATGTGTTCCCGAGACTATTATTTCTGTAGCTAGTTTACTTTGTTCTATAACTCCAATATGACGGTGCCAATTTATTTTATGTCATCAAAATATTTTGTTAAGAAAGTACTAGATGGATGATATTTTGTTTTATTTTATATTGAAGACTGAACGCCGGTCATTTAACTCAGTATATAACATTGTATATACAACATATTTTTAGTATATAATTCTGACTTTATTTGCACTGAAATCTACCGAAATGATCCTACGTAAACTATAGTACGTTTGAAATGCAAACATTTTACAAAATTTAACTTTTACTAAAAAACATCAAACTTAAGCAGACAATAGACAAACAAAATCTAGATTTTTTTTCTTACATTTCTCTCAAATTTACACAACTAGTATTTATTAAGTTAATTAAATAAAAAGAACAGTAGGTAAATTGCAAAATGATGACTTATGCTAGTGTACGTAGGAGCGTTAATCATTTAATTTTCAAATGACCGTTTTTGAGATGTACTCGTAACTTTCTTGTGGAAAGTTTAAAATAAATATATGTAAACTAACACTGAATTGTAAGTTTGAACTTGATATATTCGATTCTAGGATATCGAAAATATTAAATACCTCGCGTATTTATAGTAATAGAAAATCAACCTTATTTCCAATACGATAGTTCTCAAAATAGAAAATCAAGCTGAGTTAAACAAGACTCGGATCAGAATAGCCTACGTAAACTTAGGATTCCATTGAAATTTAAATTTATATAGATATCTCTTTCTTTCTCTTTCATAACAACAGTGAATATATTTACACAGTGAGTAGAGTGAGTGAGTGAGTGAGTTTCATTCTTAAAATAATTCCAAATGATCGAGAAACTATTATTTTTTTTAATATAATTTTGTTTAAAGATTTAAAACATTATTTTATGTTACTTTAACATAGACTTATTTAATTACATTTCTTTAATATAATAAGAAATAAATTTGTATATAATTTCAAAGGTTACTTTTTTAATTAAAGACACTAACTTCTAAAGCTAATATTAACTAAAGCTAAACAAATCTATATCTAAATAAAAATATAGTCAAACCTGGATAAACGAGAGTTCAAAGGACCACGATATTTTTTTTCTGACCCGAGTTTCTCGCTTATCTCGTATGTCCGTTGTGACGACACAATGGTTTACAATGGTTTCTCTTTTATCCAGTGGTTTCTTCTTTATAATACTGATATTATTTTGCCATGGATTAGATTTAATATATTAATATAGAAATAAACCGGACAAGATGTGACGTCATTAGACACCTCTACAGTAACCTAGTTATACTTGTTGAAGGTAAACTTAGGTAAACGAAACAATTATTGACCACTTAAATATGTTTAAAGTTACGTCCCCACTGCCGAAATATTCACTACATGTGTTAGTTTTGTTTCAAAACATATTTATTGCCACTCAGAGTTCTTAAATGATACTAAGAACAACCCTAAGTATAGTTTTAGTAAAATGTATAATGGGCTCTAAAATAGCTAACTTGATTGTGGCAGTTATGAATAATTTTAACACATTTCATGTCCTGAATATGTGAAGAAAGTAAATGAGAACCATACGTTAAGAAAATACGTCAATATTCGTATTTGTGTACTGTTTAATTAATTTAAGTGAGATAACTAGATAATTAACCGTTGGTTTCTGAGACAAAAAAACTCTCTGTAAAACATGTCATCCCCCCGCCGCCACCGGACAAATATACGTGAGTTAGCCGTTTTTATATCAGTTTATATAATTCCCAATGTAATTACCTTTGACAAAGCAGAAATAACAATGTTTACATGGGGACTTTGGTCTTAGAAACCCACGATTAGATATCAGAACGAGTTAGCGCCATAGTATATAGATTTATAATACTTTTTGAAGACAAGTGAAAAATAATACAATAGTTTTGGTTTATAAGGTATATGTATATATTTAAATCGTCGCTAGAAATAAATTATAATGTAAAACGAGGTTTTTGTATTTTTAGAATTGCCGCTTTTTTTGTTATTTAACAGAATGTATGGAGGAACCGCATCGTGTCTACATTTGACTGAAATTGTTAATAAACGCTCTCATCATTTAATACCAGCATTGTTTTATTTATCCTCTAAATCAGCCTTTCCCAAAGTGTGCGATAACGCCCCCTTGTGGGCGCTGCAGGTCTCAAGTTGCGGGTTATAGTAAAAGTTTCCTTTAGAATTCTCCGTTAATATACATATATAGGTCACAATAATTAATTAATTTAATTTGAAGTTATAGTTAAATATGGGGGCGCTAAAAAATATTTATTCTCAAAGTGGGTGGTAGACAAAATAAGTTTGGGAACCACTGCTTTAAGTTATGAGGAAATTTCATGAATAACACCTGAAAAAGGGAAAAATGTGCAAATAAGTAAATCCTGATAACAAAATGCCTGATATAACGAAGTGCTGTCATCATCCTTTATCGATATATAAATAGGAAAGATTAAAAGTTAAGTTAAAAAAAAAGTTACGAATAATCTCAAAAACTACTTGATTGATTATAAAAATTGGTTTGTTATGGGAAAACTACACTATCACCGAGTAACGAAAGTTATTTGTTCCTATTTTTTAATTCCGCGGACAAAGTCTTATGCAAAAGCTAGTCTGCTAATAAAATAAATAGGATTATAGTTGGTTTCTGAAACCCAAAATAGAATTTCAAAGAAAAGCCTTTAAAGCATATTGTTTTGTGTAAGATAAATACCTTCTTCTAAATAGAAGAAGATATTTATCACCCCTAACTTAGGGTAGGCTCCGAGCCCCTCGGTGGGGATGTATAGTGAGCTGATGATGATGATGAAATAGAAGAATGACGTTTTTTTATACAAAGATTTTAGTCGCAGAAACCAACAATTAGTGCCGATCATTAAACAATCGGGAAAGGCCATTGTTATAGTTTAAGTATAATATAAGAAAAAGGTAGTAAGGAATTTAAATAATAATTAATTCACTCGGGATTTGCATTAAAAAATCGTATAGAAAGGAAATGAAATTGGTTAGAAATAAAATTGAACTTTTATTTATTTCATACAACACTATTAAATAAATAATTTTAATCAAATACAATTATCAATATTTGAAAAGTACTAAAGTTATAGTCACAATAAATCTATAAATATTCAGTTAACTGCGATTCATTTTACGCTTAAAGAATCGCAGTTAACTTCATTGTTATTACAAAGATTCTATACACAACAAATGTCAATTCATGTTTGGGTAATTCTTCTGCATCTCTTCTAGCAATGCGTAGAGCCTCGCAACTAGGAGAAGGAACTCTGCCCCCGTTGGCGGTGTGACATCACGCCAACGGTGGTGGAGTTACCAGGCCCAGTTACGTCCGTCTTCTTTCTTCTAGAATTTCTTGACTTCTTGCTTCTCCAGTAGTTAACTATTAATTTATACTAGTGTTAAATTGTATGATATACAAAATATCCCTTTATCCCTAAATCGTAGATGGGTTGGCGCCACAGTTTTCGTCTTCCAAATAATTCTATCTTACTGCGAATGTTTGATGAATAAATGGGCAGCATAGATCTCACTGAAAATTGGAATAAATAATACATAACATAGACTACTTAATAAGTTTTATTTTTAAATCCACACGGACAGAGTCGAAGGTGTCAGTTAATTATAATTTTAGTCATTCTTTCACGGAATCCATCCATTGGATACTCTCTTGTTCGAATAGCTGATTTGAAGCAAGGACCATGTGATCTGACGTCCGCACTTTTAACTATTAAGCTATTGTCGCTTGCTTTTAAATAATACACCGTATTTCTTTTAAATAATATTCTTTTTTCTTAATAAATCTATTATTTTTATTATAAGTGGCAGAACTTATACTGGTCTTCACCTTAATACCAATTGGTGTTAATTAGGAAGTCGTCAATACATTTCCTTTTGGTGTCGGGACTCCTCACGTATTGTAAGGAATGTTATTTGATTCAAAACAGGATTAACTATTTTTAGAACTACGGTTTCCCTCTGAAACTTGATACACTATCTTCAAACGTTGCTTTTAACTCTACGTTGCTCTGCTCGATTCTTCCAATGAATTTAAATATCTGAAACATCGAAATTGGATCGAAAATTAGCAAATTAGTAAAATATAACTACACCATTTCAGCCTATACTGTTTTGTCCTCTAACCCATCAAATTAAAATTTTTGAACTCCCACGGAAAAACGGAATGCCTGCAAACTTGAACGCATTGCATTCCGTCTCGTTCCCGCTCGCTTTTTCATTGAATATTGCTATCCTGCTCTGACATTCCCGCTCGCCCAATGGAATCGAGCGCGGGAATGTCGGCTGAGAATTTCAAATTCAAAAAAGGAACGAAAAAGATGCGATGTTAGCCGCCGTGTAACGTCGTTCTGGAATATAAAAATATGTTTTATTCTGTTAGCATAAGGTTCAAATTTGAATATTCATTGATAATTATGGCAAGACCAGGTTTGGAACATGAATAGAGATACGATGACTTTGTTTTGACTGAATTAAAGTTGAAATTATAATATTGTGAAATGAAGAAAATATTTTGTGATTTAATTTTGTGCAAATAATTACAGACTAAATTATACATACATACAGCTTTAATTAAAACTGCTGTGCAAACCTGTAACTTACTTAACATCGTACCTTTTGCAATAATCTAGTTTCTTATAAGTAGAAAATTGCAGTACTTTTGATTGGCTAGTTCTGCTGCTGTTGTGTTTCTCTGTTTCCACTTTACGCCAATTCTGAAAAAAAAATGAAAATAAAGTTAGCAAGTTAATTTCGAAGAGAGCAATACTATTTACTTTAAAAAGTTCTAAAATAAAAAAAATGATTGGTTATTTTAATCTATGACCAGTGCGAAGAAAACTAAACTTTACGTGACTTAGTAACCAAGAGATGGCGTTAGGAGTCTTCTTTTAGTAGATCTATTGTGTAAAATACATGTTGTCTCATCAATTGTGCCATAAACACGTTGTGTTGTGTTTTACAATGAATTTCTCATAGTGAATCATCAGGATCACTTGCGTAGGCGCACCTACGCGATTTCAGACAATTCACTTCCATCGTATTATAAATCTTATTGATAATGCATAAAGTGCATTTTCAAATTATTGTTATTCAAAGTTCTATTTTAATAGGATTTAAATTACATTTGTTTTTATGTTTTATTCAATGATTTATGTGATTTGAGAAAGTTCTTCATGATAACGTAATAAAGAATTTAAAGTTTCTTCATAAAAATGTAATCCATGTATTACGACAATTTTTATATAGTAATTTATTATAGGAAATCATAGCATAATTGGCTAACGTTAAAATGTTTTAAAGTTGTCAATTTAGGTTTTTTTTTATATCTTAAGGTGGCATACGAGCGAGCGGCCACCTGAAATCGCTGAATTAGTGAAGTGACTGTTGCCAATATACATACGCAATCGCATATGCGTTGCCTACCTTTAATCGTCGGAGGAGAGGATGCACAGAAAGAAAATATTTTCCCTTCCCATGCATCCTGTTATCCGGAAAGTCCACTTCCCATCCTTTCCTTATAAGAAAAAAGGTGGGAAGGGAAAGAGGACTTAATTAGGCCTCCGGGACACAAAAGGTCTGGAAGAACGGTCTTTAGAGTAAGGAAATTAATACAGTTATGTTAACTTAGCTTGCTCTATATCTCCATTGACGTATGAAGATGCAGAATTTTATAATACAAGCAAGGAATGTTTCATGTATTAGTATTATTTGATGTATTCAAAATCGAAGTAGTGAGTTGTCTTTGGTGCTCAGTAACGCAGGGAGGCGAGTGACGCCGCGGGCGAGCACGTGTGTAAATATTTAACTAAAAGTCTCCTATTACAATTTCAAATATCCTGCGCCAGCCAACATTCCAAATGCTTCCGTGTAACCAACAGATCAATGTACTTACGTACATTTAACACTTATTTACTTTAACTTATTACTTAGTTACCATATTAAGGTTAACCCTTAGGTAACCCTTAAGGATATTATTTTTTTAACTTAATATTAAGTTGTTGCTATTAAGCGTACGTTAAGAAATATGAGGACCTTAGATACAATTTAAATTTTTCCATAGCAAAAGACACTTATGAAATTAAATGTCGAACGAAACGTTCTTTATTAAGATAAATAAGAGATGCAACTCTTTTCATCGGATGGGACGATACAGGCATCTTTTGCAGAATAAACAATGATATAAATATAGTTCTAAGCCAAAAAAAACACAGAAATAGACCAAAGAAAACCACCGGAAAACATGTCCAAAACAGAACAGCGTTGCATCATAAAACATTCCAAATGTGTTTTATGATTCTGAGTAACGTTCCCTAACCTATCCCAAAGGCAATGTAAACAGCCGCCACACCGCGACCTCGCTGGAGATAATTTTTTCTACCCCCATGTTTATTTTGACGCGATAACGAGTACACACATAATCTTTAAGGTCAACGCTTCCTTATCAACCGCACGCACTCTTTACGCAACTTTTAAAATGTATTCCTGTCACTAAACTAACCATGAGCAAGGGAAACTGTCACACTGCGAGTTTAGTGCCTGCTTTAGAAGGCTGCAGGCCCTTACTGACGCCCAAATCTACACCAAGGGAGACGCTTTGTAATCATTCACCTTCACTCAATCTGATAGTAAAAGAAGATAACAGATATTACTAGAAAATTGAGTCGTATTTCATTTTCTGCTTGATGTAAACGACAGCAGAAATTGAAGTGCTTATTTTCAGACAGCACAACTGTAGCGCTTTAAAATTGCAACAGCAATGAACGCTGATATAAATTGATTTAAGAGTAATGCGTCCACTGACGTCAGATGACCTCAAAAGAAAGTGCTGAAGGTCATTTCTCGTTACCGACATTACGATGACAAAAAAAGGTTACTTGTCCATGGCCTTGGACGGAGTCAACGATCGGGAACCCTCGCATCCGACCATCGTTCTATCCCGTTCTGTTGCAGGAGAAAATGCATCTATCCCGTTCCTGCAAGCAGAGCTCCGCCAATAGGGGGCCGGCGCGGGCGCAGTCGCGCGCAGCGTTTGCTCAGACGCATCCAGGGATGACATGGCGGGCCTTTTTACTAAAGCTTTCACGTGTGCTTTTGTCTTTTTTGTCCTCTCCCCTATTGAATTATTTAATTGAGTGTCGGTGTTTAGCTGTATTAACGTAGTCATGTTAACATTTAAAGCTAATTAAGAATTAAATGATGCAATGTGTAGAGCTAGGGTATTTTAATTTATGAAGACTTTCTTCATCCAAGAATATTTTATGAAATAGCATTATTACGCTCATCTGTGGACTACTGAGAACTCTAATGTAACTTTTCATTATAGAATTTCCTAAATATTTGTTTAAAAATAACTGTATTATTTATTATATATTAATAATTTTAAATATGATGTAGCATATGAAAAGGATAACAGTGTATAGTGAAGGACCGCGCTGTGGGACCTATTACCGACTGTCGTCGTGTGCTGAATACTTAATGATTCGGTCTCACACCGCACACGGCCCTAGGGCTGCTAACTCTTCTAGTCCTAACCTAACGTAGACCGGAATACTGGCAGCAAAAAACAAACAGTGATACTTGTCAACCATTAACTTTTTTGCTGAAAAAGAAAAAGAAGCCGTCATTTTTCTCACCCCCACTCTGACCCTAAGAAGAAGAATTAAAATCACCTCCCTTTACAATTATCGTACACTGTCATTATATCGCTTTTCAGCACGTGCATGTGTGATGTGACATGCCTGCATTGTGAGCGTCATTTTACAGATATGGTTAGGAAATAAATGTCCTCGGCTGTACTATCTGAATCGGAGGTGGCAGCCCTAGTGACATCGCACACTCGACCAACTCATTTCCATGCCTCCCTCGCATCGGCTCCTTTGTTTCAACATTTCTATATTTTTGTTCTTTTACTTTCCGAAGTCTTTTGTGTACTATTTGCTTTTTGACAAGTGCATCGGCTAAGAAAGCAAACATACGGTCCACAGTTTTTTGTATATAAGAGAGATATGCGTCGAGTATTTAGAGAATTCGATTCGGCTACCTGTTTTAGTTAAAATTCGGTCTGCTTGGAACAATTTTTAGTTTAAACAGTCTGGTTAGATTGCTTATCTTATATTTGGATTACTTTTATTGTTGTCAAGTCGAACAAATTAAATTTGTATCTTTTCACTTGGAAAAAAAAGAGCGGGAATGCCTAGCGTTTGTGTTTTATGACATTAGGAATAATGGGAAAATATGCAAAACTACAAGGGAAAGCTAAAACAAACTTTACTGCTATCAAGATAGAGCTGGTAATTGCGTACATAACATACGGTAGCATCAAGGTATTATTTTAATGGGTACTAGATTATGATAGTGCGTGGTGTGCACTCTCCCACGATTGTTTCGCGTTCCCACCGCCAGGGGGCGAGGGGGCGAGACTTTGCGGAATTTGATACGTTAAAGTAACATTGTACTGGTAATCAATTCTCAGGAAATGCATTTGCCGTTTTGTTTAATAAGTCATCTGCATGCAATATAAAGTTCTGATATGTTTAATTATCTCCATGATTCAGGAAATATTTGATAGAGTGAGAAGATGGAATTATTGAAATTCATCTATATATCTAAATTTTTTCATGCGAACTATGATAATATCAAAGGTCAATGCACAATCAATGATATCTTCCACTAATAATTATGATAAATATTGAAGAGTTTAAAAGCTCTCAACAATAACTAACGATTTGTTAATGAGACAAAACATGAATTATGAAGAAATTTGATGTTACACATTTTTTTATTTCCGAAACCTTCCAAAATAAATTAAATTGTATAAACTTTACAACAGGCCGTAATATAGTATACGGGTATGGTGCAGGCTGCACATCGTAACGCGGTCTCCATGTCACCTGCAAGTCGTGAAAAAATGGTAAGGACTGCAAGTTGCTTATAGATTAAATTCATTCATAGAGTGACGTTTTATATTTTTAATTATATTAATACTATATTAATTATATTACGACTCTTTGTAAAGGTAACATTTTATTGATTGTCATTTAACAGTCAATATTATATCGCATACTGGAGAGAACTGATGACAAGGCAACTGCAAATGAAGTACCACTTTTAGAAGTTGTCATTGTAATTTTATCAAGAATTTGTTTGAAATGCAATTTTTTTTATAACAAAGGTAGCAAACGAACAGCTTAAACAACGAAGATTACTGACACTATACTACTACTACGACCAGATGAACGTTGAGTCGTTTCGGGAATATGACAAAGGGGCGGAGTTCACGCTTTGCCGGTGACATGTACGCACCTGCCGGCACTTGACGCGGGCGTGGTAAGTGATGCGTGCGTCCGCAGGGGGCGCGGGGAGACCTCGCGAGTGCATCACACGCAGGAACTACACACCAAAACTACGTAGAGATGTTAATTTGTTTAAGCAATTATAAACAAAGAATTGTAAGTCTAAATGCAATAGTGTCAACGTTATTAATCGAAATATAAAATTAATTTTATTTATTGTCCAGAATAATTCTCAAACAAACTTATGCAAGCCTTTTTCAAAACAGATATAACGTAATTATTTTGATTTAGATCAAATGGAAATTGGAAAAGGCACACATAACGTATTTTTTAACGAAAACTAAAAAAAAATGATTCCTGATAAAACATAGCACAAAACAATATTGTCGTATGCGTTTAATCTGTAATTATATACTCTTAAGTTCTATATTTTATATTCGCCACTTAGTACAGGTTGCTAGATCTAAGTTTATCGTCCGTGTGATATAGAGGGCGCTTTGTTCTGATGCAAACGGGTTGGCTTTAGTGTCTTTTTGTATTTGTATCGACAAAAACCAACCCCGGCTCGCTCCCTGCCAGTGGCGGACCTAGTGTTTCTATTTTTAGTGTAAAATACTTTTATAAGACAACATTGTTGTATTTATTAAATGTATCAATTCATTAGTAACTTTATTTTATTCGAATATTTTAGATTAAATATCAAAATTCCATTTTGGATCTTGTTAGAATCAGGTACTATCATTTATTATGATATGAAATTATTAGTGTAACTGTCGATCGCGACTCCATACTCGCGGAATTAAAAACAAATATATATAGCCTGTGTTCTTGCAGGCTAAGTTTTAATTATGTCAAATTTCATAGAGATCCGTTGAGCCCTTCTGGACATATGTACTTTACGAACATCCATCAATCATCCATACATCCGTACATATAAACTATTGCATTCATAATATTAGTAAGTGACTATATAAATCGGTTATTTAACCATAATTTTTAAATAAAAATAAATTTATGCATTTTATATCTTAATTTTAACGATGTCAAACACACTCATCAATTTGCACAATTTCATTAAAAAGGGCTACAAAGTTTTCTCTTCACGTGTTAATGTAATATTAGTTCTAGATTTTTGTATTTTTTTTAAGAAATATCTTTTCGATATAATACTTGATCCTCCATATTAACTGGGTCGCTCCGTCCCCTCCCTAGTACCGCTGTGGATTCCATTCAAGTTACCGGTTTACAAAAGGGCACATCCCTATTCATGGCCGAGGCGACGTCTTTTAATGCCCTTATCTTTTTAAAACTATGAATTGTTACTTTTTAGACAAACGTATCTTGAAAAAGGACGGCTTATAACTTTGTAGATAAAAGAGTCTATTGGTTCAATTTTGATCAGGAAGAGGGCTAAATTTATTTGAACCTTTAGTTGTGTTATATAAATTAAAATCATTGCTTACAGTAACAAAACATGAAATTCCTTGAAAAATTTACGAAAACTTATTGCCAATTAAAAGATCATTTAAATTAAGGCACTTAACGTTATTTTACGTGTGGATTTGTGTTGAAAATATATAT
This sequence comes from Papilio xuthus, assembly GCF_000836235.2. NCBI lineage: Eukaryota > Metazoa > Arthropoda > Insecta > Lepidoptera > Papilionidae > Papilio > Papilio xuthus. The sequence goes on along the minus strand of NW_013530935.1, from coordinate 306,062 downwards.
TATTTTTTTAATATTTATAGCTGGCAACATAAAAATAAAAAAAAAAACAAATTTGTAGTTTTGTGGGTGGTTTTTAAATTACCAAGGATTTGGATAGGATAAAAAGGGATAGTTTACTGTGGTGATGTCCTCTATCAGATGTGCCTTATTAATGTGTCTGAGATAAACACGTCTCAACCGAAATCAATAGTGACATGTTCAATATATATATGATAACAAATACTGACACACGCCCTACAGATACATCATGAAGAAACTTTTTAAGATAACCAAAAGGCTTTTTTGTAAGCTTAAAGGTTCAATTCTTACATTAACAAAGCTTTTAAACAAGTTAAATAATTTTACTAATATTATAAATACGATTGTTTGGATGTATGGATGTTTCGTTTCACCTTATAATATTTACAGAACGGGCATATGGACATAGATGTAGAACATAGTCTGACTAGTAATTAAGTTTTTTTTATACATCCGCGCGGACGGAGTCGCGGGCGTCAGCTAATGTCTAATATGATATCGAATACATCAAGTTTGGTAATTTTTATGGGTTATTTATTTTTAGTATATGCCGTTAGTATCGTGTTAAATAATAGAATAGGTTGGTGTTGTTTGTGTTGGGTCGGGTGTGGCGTGTCGGGATGTCGAGATGTCGGGATGTCTTGTGGCTTGCGGAGACTTTCCCGTCAAAAGTCAAGTAAGCGTATTCGGACTGCTAGGGATGTCTTAGTGATATAATATCGACAGTTATTATTTAGAATAGTCTTCTTTAATATATATCAGTGGTGCCATCAATCAAAAAAGATATTCTAGCTTAAACATTATAGCTTGTTAATAATTAAATTAATATAATATAATTAATTCAAGATGAGAATTGAATTAAATGTAAATAATTTTAGACTTAGGTTACTCGCAAAACCTTTTTGGAGCTAACGATAACTTTAATTTTAAAAAATATAATCATAGTTAATAGGAATATGTTGTGTTTAAAACATTCAATTTTATTTTAGATATTTTACCGTCTAACGATAACAATTTTTTAATTCAAATGACAATTTATATCGATAACTGATAAATGTCACACGTGATGTCACGTCACTACAAGAAACTTAAAAACCTGTCTAAGGTCACCGTTGACCTCTCCAGGTAGGGTCCGAGCGTCCCGACTTGGACAAATTATCGTAACGGCCCTGTGCCCTGTAACCCGCATGCTATACTGCCGTTTAGGGAACGAAGGGGGCTTTTTATTGGTCTGTCTTACAGCTGTGTTGGAATAGTTTACTCTATACAATGTTATTGCTTTTATTTTTATGATACAGTCAAAGGAAACGAACAACATTTTTTTATATCAATAGCTTTGCCTTTAAGGAATGTTTGAAATTGTATTTATAATTATTTTAATTTACGTTCCCAGTACAATTACATCGAAGTTTTTGAATGAAAAAGGCATTTTGTTTATTGTAAATTTTAAATAAGATCCATGGAAGAGATAAGTAAAGTTACAAATGATAAGTTGATATGTTAAAGTTTACTTTACCAATTGTATTTTTCATTATATAAATACGTAAAGCAATTACTTTGTATCCCTTTTTAAGATCGAATTTCGACCAATGGACGTATTATATTATAAATGTACAATTCTATAATACCAAATTGTTTTCTATTTTTGTTAAAACTTTCAAACTTTGGAAATGATTTAAAACGATAGATAATAGACGCAATCGACGGAAGAGCTTCATATTTAAGCTTTAAGATTAACATTATTATTACTTTTACTGGAAATTTTATGATTTTAGCAAATATATTCTAAAATATTGGTAAATTTCGAAGAAATAACCGTAAAATCCGAGCGGCAGGACACTAACCCGCGCCTTTTTGAGCATTTAACAAATAAAAGGATATTAGAAAAAGAATATAATGAAATGAAGTGGTTTAAATTAATACAAATTCATTATCAGATTAAAGGAAAGAGATGCAAAATATTGTTAGAGGGAGAGAAGAGGATAATGCGAAACAGGGCAGGGTCCCCATTGCCGATAACTTACGGCATACCATCATAACATGGACGCCATTACCTGCCTCATCACAACACTCGGTGATGAAACTCATAAATTATTTTAACAATGAACTAACGTTTGACATTCCAATAATAATAGTTTAGCATCAGTTATTTATCGTTGGTTTCTGAGCTCTAAATCCCTGTATATAACATCGACATCCCTCTTATTATCTTCGACAAAACAGAAATAACAATGTGTTTTATATAAAGATTTTGGTCTTTGAAACCCACGATTAATAGTATGTTATTTAGCGAAAAGATTGAGGCTGACAACTACTTAAAAATTGTCGTTGGATATTCAATGATATGTACAGACTTATGTGTAGAGAGGTTAGAAATTAGGTACGCGTATCAATACTTCCATCTAGATTAGACAAAAGATTATTACGACATCTAGAAATAACTAAACTAGCAAGCAGTTCTCTTAGACTTAAAATATGCAGTTCGCATTTTTGTATATTAATATAGTTTTTTTCCGAAGAACAGCAGAGTCTGCTAATTTTTCCTTTATTCACTGATAAATATAAAGTCTCTTAAGTTAGTGCCGAAATTCAAATAGGTATTTTCAAAGTCAATAAATAATAAAATTTAACTAAAGGAATTTAACGGTATAAAGTCGTAGCAACAGTCATTCAGTTTGTCAGTTTGAACTGACTTTAGTTGACTAAATATAAACTGCAGTTCAAAGCAACGGTTAGTTTAACAAAATGCGAGTGAACAGTTATACAGCATTCTTCAACAGAGTCACATGTTAGCAGAAATATTGTGTAAAATACATTTACACGGCTCGCTAATGAATACTCGTATGTACATATATCTAAGACATGTACGTATGATTGTACCTAGATAACCGTAGAACTCTATTGCCGTTTATTGTAAAACATATTGCTGTTTAACAGTAGTAAAGCAAACAATATCATCTGCGCGAATTAGCCGTCTTGTACGCTGTAATACCACGACCACACAGAAGATTGATTATTAACACGTCATTACTCTTATTAACTTTGAAAAAAAGCAGAGATATGAACAAGAGTTTCCACAGTGGAAACCGACATTTAGGTCGCAGAAATTATGAATGGCCTGTATTGAGAAGTTTTCAGCGTGGGTGCAGTGCACTAGCCGCGCTGCCCGGGCGCATTCGGCCGCGCTCGGGCCGCCTCGGAAGTACTCGGAAGCGGTCGGAAGCCCGAGCAGTGACCTAGGGTAACTACCGCAGCCGGGGGAATTGTAACATGCTCTCGAATTAGACCAAACGTGCACCACATAATAAATTGTATTTAGAAAGGCGAAATGACATGTAGAAGATAGGCATAGGGTGAATTAAACGATGAACAAAAACAAATAATTTGTTCTAGCAGACAACGTGCGACATCCAAGCCAAATTTCATCGAGATCCGTAGAGCTGTTCTGGAGATTAGGTATCTCCAGAACATCCATTCATCTAAACATTCGCATTTATAACATTAGTAAGAAATTTTAGAGATTTTCGCAAACAAATTGAGCCTGCACTCTTATAGAGCGAACAGTAGAAGCTGAAAAATCATTGCTTATTTACACCACGTCCCATACTCATGTATACATTTTCCTCTAGCCTAGCCACTTAGTTAGTTTTTAGTCATAATAAAATGATATTGCATTGCATATTATGTATTATTAATTTACATAATATTCTTGTGTAGTGAGCTTTATTTAACATTCCGTGTCGGGCGTTAGTTGAATTCCTCATCGCAGTCTAAACAAGAAGGATCGCGGCCCGTGAAAGTGCGCGGCCGTGACCGAGTGTATTGACCTTAGCTTCCGATACGTCTATGTTGGCCTAGGTTAGGCCCGCGAGCCCCGCGCCCGCCTCCCCGCCGCCCCACCGCCCGCAAGCCCGCGTCGCGGTGACGTGGCGTTGTCTATGGCACAACAGCCAATAGCTACACAGACTAAATAAAATACTACAATGAATGAGAAAAAAGTAGACTTGATAATATTAGTGGTTATTTAAAAAAAAACATTCTAACGCGATTATCGATAAATTTTATAAATAAAAAACTTTTTATTTACTTTTTATAAGTTGAAATCATTTTAACAATAATTATTAAAACACAGAAGTTCACAGTAAAACTTAACATTTAACGGTAAAAAAATAAAAATAATAGCATCAGATAATAGTAAATGTATAACATAATCAAGAAAAAACATAATGTTAAATAAGTGAAAATGATAAATTAAATAAAATTCCAACAGGAATCCAATTCACGCGGGAGAAAGCGTAAGAGTCGCAGGATAAATAGTTTCCAGATTATCTTACAGATAAGATACTTATTTTGACAATTAAATATTTTTCAGCTCTTGTAACTCTAATTTTAAGTGATAAAAATAGAATTAAAAAAATATAAAACGAAACTCACGTGTACCAGGAGCTTGTGCCGGGGCGACCGCATGCCATGTGCACCGGCGACAATTGGACGAATGGATGCAACACCGTGTCGTGTCTTACATGTGTTTAAAAATTATATGAAAAATTAACTGTAACCGACAAAATTACAGAGGAATTTTTATATGGCAATAATTTTTGTTTTTGGTTTGGGAATTTCGCGAATGCGGCAACTTCGGATTTCACTGTCATGTAGACTACTTTATTGAGGGAATGTGGTGTATATATGTGTGTGTGCGGTGGTCGCGACGTGCGGGGCGCGCGAGGTCTGGAGCCGCACTGCGCAGGCGCGCTGCTCGCCAGAGAAATTACGTCAGTTAGTGCACC
>NW_013530935.1:251309-301100 GCF_000836235.2 Papilio xuthus | reverse complement strand
CATTTTATGTAGTCACTAAATTCAAAGATATCTTTCGTATCAATAATTTAATTTGAATTAAAAATTACTTTTACAAATTTTCTATACTTCTACAAATTAAGAATGAAGTGTCTGGCATTATTAGAGCTTGGCATAGTAACTAAGTAAGATTCGAATGGGAACTTTCACCGGTAAGATTCCTCTAAGAGCAAAAATTCTAATACATGAATGTTTCAATATGGCGGGCTGTTTCCCGCGCCCGCTCGCTCCTCCGCCCGCCCCACCCCGCCGCGGCGCAGACGGTCCCGGTTACCTGCGCGCGCACACAGACACAACGCACGCAAACACGCGCACTCGGGACGAGGCACACGCGCGTCTAACGCCCATCACAATTTCAAAGGAGAAAGGAACAAATGATATTTTTCTAGTCTTTTTAATTATTTAATTATTCCAATAAGAATACGGCTTTTAAATGCCGAATGAAGTTCAGTTTTATAAAGAACCAAGTTAGATATTACGACCTCACTGAATGTTTGAAAAAAGTTGTAAAATCATTTCACATTCTCAGTTCTGTTAATGCTTTAAAATATCAGTGTTAACACTTTTCGATGCATAAGAATATTAAAAATTCTGTAGCACATTGATTTAGTATATATTATAGAATTCTCAATCCGTTACACCAATACGTCGTTTTTAAGTACGTGTACCATCATAAATGTAAAACTTAGGCATGAGAAACAAAGGACGAATTCTCACATACGCCCATATGACCGCATCCAGAGGATCAAGAAAGTATAAATAAAACATAACCACCGCGCTGGGCTCCGGTGTAGGGACGTTGCCCGCGCCCGCATGTGTGCGCGCCCACGTCGTGTGTTTACACTGTACGTGTGCCGCGTCTGTTTGCGTGACGCCTAAGTACACAGAACACAGAGATGTCGGCCGCTTGGTACACAGGCGCGTCTTATTTCTTTCTAATAAGAGTTTTTATTGATACAAACATCTGAATTTTAGAATTAAAAGGTTAACTAGAAAGCTCGTTAGTTGTAATACATACACGTGTGTACTTATAATATAAAGAGCATAGTTAAAATAATATGAAATTAACTAATAGTTTTAATAAATGACACGACAGCAGTTGCTTCTATTCTTTTCTATTTGTGGCCAGTCAAATTTTGTATGTTCATAGTATTGCAGTACGCTACGGTGTAAGACGCGGCCATCTAAACCACGTTGAGTTTGAGTTAGTAGCGGTGGGTTCAGCGGCGTCTACCGGTACCCCCCTCCCCCCAGTACCCTCCATCGCGCTCCCCGTACCCCGCACCCCGCCCCCCCACGTCGACATCCACCATTATTACAAAACAATTCCTAGACGTCAACATTAACCCTTGCCAACACATCGATGTTAGAAGTTGCAAAGCTATTTTTATGTTGGTACTTTATAATGTTCAAAATATGAAGATCAATCTTAAATATCCCATAAGAATTTTTAGGTATGATTTAAAAATGATTCGCAAAATATTTGTTAATCTTATCTAATTCCTCTTGTTGAATAGTTCAAGTAAGGTTAATAGTAAAATAGACGAGTGATAGTTTAGCTTGAATTTGCGCCGCTCCATACAAGCCGCTCAGCCGCTCAGCCGCCGCGTCTATGGCACCACATTGTAGTACCCGAGTCGAGCAATTACATTACAAAATGTTCCCCCTAGCAATTGCTAAAGGTTAAATTCTTTAACTTTGTACACAAGTATTCTACAGCAAAAGCTGTGTTAATAAATACAAACACAACAAAACTTTTACAAAACTCCGTGTGGTAAAGCGGAGGTTGATGACGATGTTATAACAATCCTTGTAGAAATTATAAATAGTATATATAACTATTATGCTATATACATATTACATCTTACTAATATTATAAATGCGAATATTAGATGGATGGATGTTTAAAGGGATCTCCAGACCGCTGAACGTATCTCGATGAAATTTGGTATACATATAGAACATAGTCTGGAACACACATAGGCTACTAATTATGTTTTTTTTAAATTCAGCGCCACCGATGTTGCCAACTACAGCCACTATATCTATAATTTTATAATTCCTGTCTATGAAAGACTGTAGACTGTGGCTTATATTATTTTAAATTTGATTGATTATATATTTTGCAATCATGTAATCAACTGTTGGAATTGATAATGAATTTATCTAAATATAGCCGTAATGATATGCTAGGGATCCCTCACATGGAGGTAACATGTTCCCGCGGGAGATTTTCTCACGCGTTTGCTCAGCAATTAGACGTGCTGGCTGGATACGAGAGGACGGTGCTCGCAAAAAAACTAAAGCGATAACTTCTAATGAGACGCGACTGGTTCTAACACAACCGGACTCTGCTTATTGTCACTGTTAAGGTAGCTTACACATGCTACGTTAGATGGTCATTCTAGGACAATGTAAAATGGCTTAATAACTAAGTCCAATAATCGAAGTAGTAATATGTAATTGCAATTATAGCAATTATTTCTTAAAGGCCAGCTATCTGCAGTTCCTCTAATGTTGCAGATGTCCATTGACATGGTGTTACCGCTGCTCGTTTGCCAAGGATTAAAAAGCGATGGCTTATCAGAACCGAAACAAAGTAAACAACAATTTTAAATTGTCATATTTTTTTCTGGCAAAATATCTTAATGTATAGATGTTTCGGTGGAAACTGGAAACCTATGATAATAATAAACTAAACATGTAAAACAAAAAACTGACGTCGGCGGCCATGTTGGATCGAATGCGCGGGAACGCATCCGATGCGTTCGATAAATTGACAAGCTCCTTATAAGGTCTCTAGTTACCATTCGTCTTGAGAGCAGTCGTTGCCATAGAATTATTTGTATCACTGCGAAATAAATAAGATAATAAATATATTGTTCATAACTATATATATATATATATGTATATATTTCATTGAAAAAAAGATTCCTGAAGTTTTCATAAGACGTGTTTATAAGATTTTGCAATAAACATACAACTTAAAAGCTTACTAATAAAAAAATGCCTGGTACTTTTATGCAATTTAGTTGGACTAAGAGTATCTTATTAATTTTTGTGATGTAATAATAAATTGTCGGGAACATTTTCTATTTTTATCTAGTGTCCAGTCTACACTTTTATTATCTATGACCGATCGTGCGTTAGACGCGGCGTAAATTACGTCTAAAAAGTGCTGGACGAAGGACAAAAAGACATTTTTCAACGTACTTAAGAATGTGTTTGCAGACTTTTTATAGACATTTATGTACTTTTGTAGAACTTGTTGTTCATTGTTAATAGATATTGCTATTCGGGAAATAATTGTTAGTTTTAAGGTCAAGAAACATATTGTTTTGTTTCGAAAACTGAAAAAAACCTTACAGAAAATAAGGGTCAAGCTGTAATTCTTATGAAAAGTCTTGTAATTTAACTATGACAAAGATTAGAGTTGAGATGTTTCTAGATAATAAAAAACGTTCAAGTCTGGCCATTCGTATTCTGACACCGGGTTGACGAATAGCAGTGGCATCAGGCACGATGTCATGTAGATCATGGCAATGGATGAGCAATGACATGACATCTTAAACACCAGGCAACAGGTGATAGATGGCTAGAACATAGTTTCTTACGATTTGAAATTACCTTTTTCAATTTTTCCTTTCTTTTAAGGATTAAATTCGAAATTCAAATTATCCAAGCCGTGTATTAATTTCTTGAAATCAATAAAAATGCCAATAATAAAGAGAGTTTGTCCAAAGCAAGAGCGTTGCCATTTAGCCATGCCTCTAATGTTCCCTGTGGAAGGCGGGCACGAAGGAATGTCGTCCTGAACTGCGTTTTTGCGCTTTTCACCACAGCTATTGACCACTCACAGACTTAAATACATTACGTTATAAGTACAACACACGTTCAAATAATTTGCAACCCTAATGCACTGTTTATAAGGTTATTTTTTCAGTGTCTCTTGTTGGCATATGCGTTGGAATGCGACAATGTTAGGGTGCCTTTGGTGCACTGATGGAGTCCTAAGTTCTTACGACAGAATCAGGTAGATAGCACAATATATATACCTAACAGAATTTTGACTTATTCCACGCATGCCGAGCAACTTGCTGAATTTGTGATAAGGTGTTTTTTTTTTAATTCTGCCAAAGATTTTGAGAAAATAATTAAGTTTATAAATGTGGTGTGCATTAAAATAAATGTAGTTAATTGATGTTTTTTTGGTAACTTTTAAAGTGAATGTTAAAATGTATTTTGGCAACTACTCACTACTGTACTGTATTGGATTAACCTTAGGTTTCTGAGGACAAAATCTATGTATAAAACATACTGTCGAATATAATGACAATCACTGTCATTATATTCGACAAAATAGAGATAATAATATATTTTAAACGGGCATTATGATCTCAGAAAGCGACTGTTAGTAATATTATATGTATAATATAAAAAGCGAAATCACAAAAAGCGCGTAATTTTTTATTTTATTTAAAGATTAGGTATAACCTTAGATAAGAGTGTCGGTGGCTCAGGGGTCAAGCACTTGACTTGAAATTTGCAGGTCCTGGGTTCGAATCCCATCATGTACCAATGTGTTTTTAGATTTCCGATTTACATATGTACATTTATCCGACGTTCTTACGGTGAAGGAAAACATCATGATGCAACCTGCACATATCTGAGAAGAAATTCAAAGATATGTGTGAAGTCACCCAACCCGCACTGGGCCAGCGTGGTTGATTATGGCCTAATCACCCATAACTTAGGGCGTATAGTGAGCTGATGATGATGATGATGACCACCTTAGTTGCCTTATGTTTAATTTACATTTAAACTTCGTATTTGTTCAAGTTTACCTTATTTTAAACAAACGATAAAATATTACCATTTTTAATTAGTTGTAATGTAAGACAGCGTGAGAACGCTACGAAATCCTACGCGGCTACGGTTCAACAACAACTTTATGAGATTTATTCCACATGTAAATTATATTGATATTTATTAGCCTCAGACATGAAGTGTTCCGCTTCACTGTTACGATAGTCTTTTTACCCTACACTTGGTGAACAATTCTTCCGCCACAATTAGGTCTAAATTCACATATGACTTTCGTTCGTAATGCAAAAAGACGGGCAGAAATTGGAATTTCATTTATCAATAGATAAGGTTATGCATGTCAATTTGTATCATTTATTACTGCTGTTGACTTGTTTCATTCTTGAAATCAATCTGCAAATACAAATGCCTTATTTGCATGTTAGCTGTCGCTCGCGACTACGTTAGCGCGGAATTAAAAAAAATTATAATAGCCTAGAACATATAGGCAGATTAACCAGACTTTGTTCTACATCGATCCCTTTAGTCTTTCTGGAGACGCCTTCTAACAAACATCCATCCAATCGTTCGCGTTTATGCTATTAGTAAGATAGTGAGAAGATTTATGATATATACATATATACTTATAATTAATATATGTATATTAATGAGAAAGTTGTAATTAGGTAAATCGTACATCCCTAGGGACGGGTTCGCGGTGTCCTTGGGGAGAAATGCAGTCGGGGGGGGAGTGCGGGGCGATGAGGAGGCGGCGGCGAAAGTGCGCGGCACTGACCACTGCAACTGGCCACTGCCGGCGCTCTCGGTTGAGAACACACCGTGACTTTGATATTTTTATTATAAAGAAAGTTTCCAAGCATAGAGTTAATTTAATCTTTACTCCCTCCCCATCTACGCTGCCCCGAAAGATATTGATTCCTCCGGATGATGGCGAACCATTGCGTTAAATACAATCTCATAAATTTATCGCACCTTCATACAAACCTATACGAATAGTACCGACCAATTAATCCCTACAGAAATAATGTTACCATTAGAAAATAATATGTAAATGTAAGTATGTTAAAGACTAGAACTAGAAGACAATATAAAAAGAATTAAAAAAAAACGTAGTCCACTTTAATTACCTTTTCTTTAGTCCCGCTGTGCCCACATCCTTAAGGGCCGGTTTTGATTCATCGTTATATCTAATGACGTCCAAACTGCCGCACTAAACACAAAAATGCTTTAATAACGTAGACCGAGTAACAACCATCATGTGTTTTCTCAAATCCTAGTATATCTACTAGAATTCTGATAGCTTTAGAAGTTTATCGAAACTATAGAACACCTGATAAAAGGTAGCGAGGAATAAAATAAACACTTAAAGTAGTCTATGTGTTCTTCCAGACTATGTCCTGCATCTATGCCAAATTTCAGCGAGATCCCTTTACTCGTTCTGGAGATACTTTCGAACAAACATACATCCATTAATCCATCCATCCATTTATAATATCAGTAAGCTTAGAAAATATGTTCTTAAATTGAAAAAATGTATAGTCCGCTAGTATGTATTGGTAGAATGAACTTATGTGAGTTTTGTAACATAAGTTCATACATAACATAACTACATATATGTACATAAATTAAATAACGAAGTTGTTTTTCATATTTTAATGGTCGTGTAATAGTTTCTGGGAAACATTCCTGTGCCCGGCGCATAAACTATGGCGGCTATTAGTCCAGTCGACAACACAAACGTATTGACATTTACACGAATGTACTCGGACTATGGCGAGGCACATTTTAGACTCTTGAATACGTACAGACGTTATAGTGCCAAATAAAGACTCTTTAATGCGGTCAAATACATAGATCCCCTAAAACGTATTATGGCTCTCAGTGACTCTTATGATTCTTCTCCGACCAGCATAGTAAAATCAATAGTGTACAAAACAGTGGGTTTTTGAGACCAAAAAATCCGTTTAAATTATATATATAATTTAATGGTTTTTGGTACATTGTTTTTTCTGTTTTGTGGATGAAAGGCAGGAACGACATTATGTTTGATGTAACTCAGATTAATTATCTTACAATCCTTGTCAAGATTTTTTTTTCATTTGTACATCTTGAATATCCATCATCCGTTCAAATCAAATAATTCTGACAAACTTTGAGAACATTTCTACGAAAACGTAAAGCAGTGTCCTGACAACTTTTTGTTTCAAACAAATTCGTCTGATCAGTAAATATCTGCTGGCATCCGAAACGCGTCGAGTTTTCGTTCGGTCGCATTCGCCGGCTCTGCGATGCACTTATTTCTAACTTTTTCCCTTGAGGCCGGCGGCGACTCGATTGGTCGGCGAAATGCGATTAGGAACCGGTTTAGAACTGCACGAGAGGTGCATTGCACTCCTCCCGTGCTTAGGTACAGCGGCCTCCGCGTTACCTCACAACTCCTCTACACAATTCCTCTTAAACACAACGTTCACTTTTACGTTAGCACAAGCAAACTCTCGACTAGGTGTATGTCGCTTTGGTACAGTCACCAACGTTCTTCACGATAGAGATCAGTAAATGTGCCAATAGCGTATTTTAAACTATATAATATTTTACCATTGATCCTTATTTAATGAAACGATAGCACCATAATTGTTTCTTTGTTATTAGGCCTTTAGCTTAAATTAGTTGCTTGTTCAAGTAATTTTTTTCTGTAATACAAGCAACGACAAGATATTGGAGTGTACATTGACGCGGCGAAGCAAGTTTGCCGGTTAGTTTTTCAAGGAGCAAAGCTAACGCGGTCGGGACCGGGAATGCGACTCGCGTAGTGGTGGGGGGCGATAAAATAAGTGGGATACATTGACATCGGTCACGCGGTTCAGATATGTTGCTTAGACTGGATTAGGCGAGGCTGGATGCTGCGCCTAGGTTCAGGTTGAAGCAACCTGTTGCCTGCCTAGATTTTTAATGAAGTGATTACTACGATGTGATGTACTTAGGTAATTTACTTCAGTATTTGTTTGGAAATTAAATTAATCAATAAATTAAATCTAATCTAATCTGCTATCTGAATTTATAGGTTCGTTAAGATGTAGTTTATTTATCATATAAGTAAATTACAAGCCATCCAATCTTTAAAATCAAAATAGCTGTCGCCCGCTACTCTGTGCTCTCTAAAAAAAACTTAATGAGTTGTCCGTATGTTCTTCCAAATTATGCTTTTTATCTATGCTAAATTTCATCGATATTCTTTGAGCCATTTTGAAGATACCATCCATGCACACATTCGCATTAATAATATAACTAAAATATACATTTAAAATAGAAACTTTTTAACAATCGTTTATATATAGTAAGCAAATGTAGTAACTAATTAATAATAAGAGCGGCGTATCCTAGACATGATCAACTGCCCCACATTACAATTAGCCATCTCCCTCGCCCACGTTGATGTACCGCGAATAGTTCTATGTTAAAAACAATTGCTAGCGAACGACAACTGCAAGTGAGCAGCTCGCGGTATGCAAGTGTAGGTGCTTGAAAATCGATAGCTATTTCACTGTACAGAGTATTGATCAAACAGAGCTTACGTTATTGTGAATACACTGCTTTTCAGGACCAGCTTAGAGTTCTGTGACTAATTTAGTTCTTCGTCAATTAATTAAAGGCCAAAGACTAATTAGAGTCGAATCTGGATAAGCAAGACGCCAAGGGACCACAATATTTTTCTCACTTATAGAGTTTACTCTCCAACCCGAGGTTCTCGCTTAAGTAGATGAAGGGACCAGACAGCGACTCTCTGTTATGGTGGTTTCCCTCTTATCCGTAGCGTTTGCATAAAAGAAAGTAAAAGACATTTTTTCTAAACTTATAAACAGAAAAGATTTGATTGTTTGTTTGCATTAAATAGGCTCTGAAACAACGAACCGAGTGAACTGATATAAAAACGGCTAAACACTCACGTATATTCGACGGCGGCACCGACTAGTTTCGAGCCCATCGGGGGCCGTTGATCAGGGTGTGTGGTACTGGTATTATTTCGCGGACGCGGTCTGTTGTTCACTGTCAGTAAAACTCGAACCTAGTCGGTGCCGCCACCGGACGAATATACGTGAGTATTTAGCCGTTTATATATCAGTTTAGTATAATGTCTCACGAAAGTTGAATAATTGAACCGAGTGAAGTTGTGTTCAACTGCAAGTAACTACGAAATATTAGTTTCTTCTACTGTCTTATATTTGTGTACACTACATACTTAACAAGAGCAGGTTAATGGAAACCGACAGATAACATTGATCATAAAATACCATCGTCCCGCAGAGTCGCGTATCGACATCGTTTAGCCTTTTTTTTTTCAATAATTTACCAGATGAAAATTAGCTCGCGAATAAATAATTACATCGAGTAAAATTATTTACAAAGTAAGTCCTTGTCTCCTTAGTGCAGGAGCAGTAACATTTACCAGCTACCTGCTACTTACGTGGCTATAATTTTCTATAATGTTACCTACAATGTAACTAGACTTTTAGAACTTTTATAACACACAGAAGATAGTATTATACCAATAATTATTAGAATTCTCTAGCGTTTTATTTTGGATTAAATTTCAAAATAGCCATTACAAAATTATTGCAATTTTTAACTTACTATCTTTATTCTTACTAATATTATAAATGAGAATGTTTGGATGTATGGATGGGTGGATGGATGTTTGTTAGAAGGTATCTCAGGAACGCTTGCATGGATCTCGCTGAAAGGCAATAATGGAGAAGAATGAGGAACACATAGCCAACTAAATACATATTTTATTTCCGGGCAGAAGGAGTCGCGGACGACAACTAGTGATTGCACCAGCGCATGAGCTTGTCAAATATCCCACATGACATGTGGTGATGTCGCCGATTTATCCATCTTAGCTTAATAAAGCTTAGTAAATGCTTATTCATTCTACTATTGAAGGCATTTTCATCATACTTAAACAGATAAAGATTCTAAAATACACATGTTTAGAACTGAAGTGTCCTAAGGCATAAAAAGAAGAAAGATCTTTTAAAAACTGACAGAAATCTTAAGACAGATGTATCTACCAAATCTTTCTAATTAGCCAGCTTTTGCCTCTATATGACCGCCATTTTAAAATATTCTAGCATTATTCAGTTCACAACAAAGTATTTAAAGATAAATTGCATCTTAAAATAATAAAATTAAATAATCCTTTTGGTAATATTAATATTTATGATATTTAATGAGTGTCTCCATTAAACGCGCGGCGACTTGACAGGACAGGGAAAAAACAAAGCACGGGTTCGTTACACTGCGACTCTAGCCTTATTTGTAAACATTGGCCGCTAGAGGGCTCTTGTAGGAGGTAGGCTGTCTAGCTTAGGTAACATAGAATAAGTTTAAGTTAGGAGTTTACTCGTAGTATTTGAGGATAAAGGCAGACGGGAAGATACGAAATGGCCAAGTACAATGACTATTAGTTAAATCTTCTTTTTTAGTAGATTCTATGAGCGATTGACATATATTTGTCATATGTTTGAATTACACAAACTCCTTATATTATTTCTAAAATAATTTGAATATATTTACTGTAAGGAAAAGACATCAACGCTAAATAATTTGAGACAGTTGTCTAATGATTCGAAGACAATGATTTATTTGTTATTGTTTTGATATGTTATGTTATACATAATAAGCATATAATGTAAAATATAATATGTCAGCCAGCTTAAGTTGGAACACAAAGCTTCTTATATATGCACTAGTTTTGCACATCTATTTGCAGAGACCTAGAGTCGCAACAAGTCTGCTAGGGTTCCCTGCAGTATTTACTTATTTGTTATTATGCATTAGAAAAAAGTTCATTATTTATGGATTCCAAATATAAGGTTTATTGAAGCAATTTTGTGAAAAGGCAGAAGTATACAACCCGATATCTTGTTATAAAAGCTTTTAAGATGTAAGCTGTAGTCTTAAAATTAGTAAAAAGAATTCCCCTAGTTATTGAAACTTTTTAAAACTCTCTTTTTGCGTTTTTTCCAAACCTAATAAAATTTCTATATCTGGATAGTAATCCACTATTGTAATTATATTAAAATAATACAGAACCATTGTTTCTGTAAGCAATAGATGCGTTTTATTTTGCCCACAACCGGTTGTAACGCATCGTGTGAAAATTATAAGACGGCCTGAGTCGCCGCCTGCCTTGCTCTGCCTTCCCTTGCCCTGCACTGCGCGGTACCTGCTTATGTAATAACTAGTCTATACTAGGCCTATGCTCACTACATGCTGGATTTATATCTAGTTTTGTCTTAAGAAATTCAATAGAATAGGAGATCAAGATAGTTTGTTGGGTGCTCCGTTTTATTTTACATCTTTTTGTTAAAGTCGACTATTTGCGCGAACGCCATCATTTTTTTTTCATATTAAATTGTGATATAACTTCTTTATTTTAAACACTACTTTATAAGATATTAGCTATCGCCTGCGACTCCGTCCGCGTGGAATAAAAAAAACTTAATTAGTTCCCGCCAATTATCCGAATTTTTCTCACCTTTTAAACCTTCGCTAGACCTCCACGATCATTTCAAGACCAAGTTTAATAAATCCGTTCGGCTGTTCTCGAGTTTTAGTGAGAATAACGAACAGCAATTGATTTTTATGATGTGATAAGATACCTCGTTCACATAAAAAATATTTTACTGTTGAATATTTTGCTATATTTTTTCTACAGGCGCTGAGGAAACGTTTTTGTAAATTTTATTTTTGTCCGTTTAAACAGTTGATACACATTATTTGTACTTTGACAAATAAATTTTGAATAAAACAAATAAATGGTTTTAAATTGTTTATTACATCAAATGCGTCGCATTATTATTATTTTTTTAATTTTAATTTTAAAACAAAAAATAAATTGGTGTGATACAATGTTTCTTTGTATGCTAACTATTTAACTACATATTATTAGTTCCTTTAATATGTTATAAAGTTTTGACATAACCATTTCCTTGCAAGATATTATATCACTAATATTTCAAAAGCAAATCCTAAAAGAAATATGTACGCTGTATGAACGAAATTCCAAAGAACTTTGGAAACCGTAAAGGTACAAAAAAAAACTGACCGGGAATAGAGGTGTCTATCAAAACTCAAAAACCTTTTAATTGAAGTAAGTTAAACAAGATTGACTATGGCCTAGGCATCCCTAACATAGTGTAGACCCCAAGATCCACATTGGGAACGTATTGTAAGCTGAGGATGAAACAAGATGGAAAGAAAATGCTTATGTCAAAACTAATACGAGAATGTTTCTTGAATAGTGTTACTACGTCTTTAGTAGTAATAAACACTATTGATATATGTCCATAATTATTTTATAATATTCACTGTCTACGTCAAGAGGTAATAAGCTAAACAAGGAATGAAAGAGGCTTCGTAAAAAAATAAAAATGGAAAAATATTGTCTTTGGCTGCTGTACAGGTAATGGAGAGTTGTCTTGTACTTCGCAGGTGAAAAACGTCCAGGGTCAATGAACTTTTGCATTAGTTTTCTTTTAAATTATTGCATTACTAACAACTTTTTTGGAGGTTAAGTTCGATCGATTTTTCCGCGATAAAATTTTCAAAATGAGATGTATGCAATACAAAAACGCATTTGCTTTTTTTTAAAAATAGCACCAATACACAAATATCAGCACAACGCGTACTTGCGACGCTTCCAACACTTTTTTTTTAAGTAAAACAATTTTACAACTAGCAACACCAAATTTTACGCGGCAAATTAACCAACGAGTTAAGTTTATTACAGAAGAATTATTGTTTTTAATTATATAAGATTAGCATATTGAACATTTGCACCCTATTCTTTTGATCACACATACCTAAACCATTAGGAAATATACAATAGTTCTATGTAAATAGATATGTATAAGTAAAATTAATTATTCACTATGGTAACACTTCTACAAAGGAATTACAGAATAATAAACAAGATTTTTTTGATTAATATTGCGCTTTTGTTTGTGGTATCTGTATTTTTTTGCCTATAAAGATTATATTTTACAAGTAAAGCGAGGAAAGCAGAATACGTAGACATTGTAATCCGAGAAATAAAAAAAAAACATTCCTATAAAATTACTCAAACAGAATCATATCAACAATTAATATAAAATATTAACGAACGTTAAAATTTACAAAAACTACAACTTAAATAAACGCAATTATAGCCAACTACAATATAAACATACCTAAATTTATTTGGTCTCAGTTAAAAATGTCTTAACAAAATACAATCAAGTTAACAATATTAACATTCAAAAGTCGGATTTGAGATTCATTTCGTCGTAAAAATCACGACTCAGTAGAGATACACCCGCTAGAAATTATGAAAATGACAGTTTTGACAAGTAAAATGTGGGTTGCCATATTCCTTACATTTGCACAGATAAGAATAGAATTTCCTTTACTATTTTATTATTGTGATATCTGTATATTATACGACTTACAATAAAATATGTTTTCTCACCATATTTATATTCAAAGGGAATAATTATAAGTGATATTTTGATATGATAAGTAATGGAAACACAACCGAGAAAGTTAGTTTTTTTCCTTATGTTTGTTTTTAGGCAAAGGCGTATTGAGCCATTGAGCCACATTTTAAGGTGAGAACACTCTAAGACTGCGCAGAAGTGTTGCCAGCACGTTGGCGAGACATTCCGCTCTAAGCGCCAGTTGCCCTTCAAGAGTGGAGCTGGTCTCCTGACCCTGACCCTGACTCTTGGCGTTGTGCTCGTGGATGATCTGCGCCATCTCCGCGCCGGCGAGGTCTTTGAACGCGGCCATCACGTCATGTACTCGCAGAACTAAGTTCCTTGTCTGTAAAGGTGATGATGTATGCCTGCCCAGAGCCTGAAATATACAATTACTTTTACTACTCAAATGTGAGTACTTGACCTCTGTTTAGAGAAGAGGAGAACGCGAGAGGAAATGTCTACTACAAGAGAATCAAGGTAATTACCTGTGCCAGGTCGGCCAGGCGGCGCAGCGGGGCGAGGCAGTCGGCCAGCGCCTGTGCAGCGCCCGCGCCGCCGCCCAGCGCCCCCACCAGAGTGCGCGACGTGCCCACCAGTGACACCGCACACATCGTCAGCTCGCTGCGGGCGCGCTGCAACCGAACAGAATATTTGTATTGGACGGTCGCAAGAAATCAAAATATGACATATTTTATATGAAACACATAATTTCTAGTCAATTAGAGAAGATACCTGAAATTTGACTTCGTCGATGTCCTCGCCGCCACCATGGGAGTGCTGATGCGAGCACTTCTGCGCGGCCTGGTGTAGCCGCTGCAGCAGCCCGTCCACCGCCGCTTCCGTCTTGCACAGCAGGTTCTCGAGGGACACGTGCCCGTTGTTTCCGGCGGAAAATTCGGGGAACTTCACCGTGGGGGGTGAGGGCGGGGTCGGGATGTCGTCCACGATGTCCTCCTTGAACCTCACGTGGTTTTGTGTCTTGGGCGTCGGGCTGGATGTGTCCAGACGAAATGATTTCCTTTCGGACAGGGGTGGACTGAACACCTTATGTTCGCTCCCCAGCGCGCCGTTCAATATGTCAGGCCGGTTGCTGAATCGACGGTTCATTTGCGGCGAGCATAACGATAGAGCCGTTGACATTTCTTTGTTTTTCAGTATCGTGCTTTTAGTTTCGGAGTTGGACCGAATGTGGCGACTCTGCAACGTTAAGGAACTGTAATTGTGTGAGGATCTGATAGTGGACTCGTCGTCTGTCAGTCTGCTCTCGTTCTCGAGGTTGCGGTAGGTGCTCAAGTTCCGATGGAAGTGTGGAGATCCGATGCTAGCGAGGCGCTGCTCGGGGTTGCGGACCGGAGATAGTTTCTGTGAAGTTTTCATTCTTAAAACTTCAATACTCGGCACCGGAGGAAGGGGTGGTTTCTTTGGGGGTAATAAGAGGGGTGGGGGAGGTGCGAGGACCTTGTTCTCTATTCTAGGGGGTACCTGAGGAGGGTGCTGGGCGTGTTGCTCGTTTATATCGCACACAACTTTGTAGTTTAACTTTCTGTTGTTCAAGGTGCTGAACTGATGGCTCGGTATATCTACTGCGCTCAATTCATTATTTGAGCAGGTGAAGGAGTTGGAGCGTGGTCGCGGGGCTGGGGTCGGCGGTGTCTTGGGAGGTCTCTCAGGGGCTTTTTTAAGTTCGGTGCTTTTTCTTCTAGGCGGAGGTCTAATTTCGCAAACATCGGGCATCGTGTCGGAGTTCTCTACGTGACCGTCTACTTTGTCGGTCTCCTCGGAGCTGTCATCGTTTTTGCTCTTATCTTTGCTACAACAAGAAAACATACCTTTTCTCTCGACCGTAGGATATTCAATGATATGTGCGACGCCGTTTGCCTGCTTCTCTCCTGTTATACTTTTTCTTTTACCTTTTGGTGAGTCGGTTTTGGAGGAATTTTGCGTTTTACTTTTATCTTTTAACAAAAGACTGTTCCTAGCTTCGCTGAGCGTTTTTGCCGCAAACATATTTCTAATTTCGCTGACACTTAAAGTTCCTCTCACCACGTCTCCGTTGCTTGGTTTCACATCGTTTGTCGGAACTTGATCATTTTTTTCTTGCGAGACCTGAGTTTGATTAACGTAACTGCCGTCCCTATCTAAAGTCGAGGAGTTTGAGGCGGGCGGCGGGGGGATGATGTATGACATTATTTCTTCAGGCGTCAGTTCGATGGCGGGGGTGACTTTCACCGTGGGCGGCTGAACGGTCACGTTTGCGATAAATTCTTCCAGTTCGTTCTTTGGGACACTTTCATCTGCAATATCCTTATCATCGGCAAAGGATGGCGGGACAACGGGTAAAATCTGAGGCACCTGCGTAGTGCCGTCTAGTTCGTCGGGCGTCTGAGGCGGAGGGATCAAAGTTAAATCTATAAGCTCGGCGTCGTTGTCGACCAGACCCTCCTCGTAGTAAAATGGAAACTCGGCTCCCGCTGAGTTTTCTTTACTACTTTTCTCTCGTAATTGTTTCAGATACTCTTTTAAGTTCGGTTCTCTGTTGTCCAGGGTGGCGTCTGGACTGTGCAAGCCGAAGCTGGTTCTTACCGCTTTATTTGCAGGCTTGTTTAAGTGCTTGCGTATCGGACTACTGGTCGGCGTGTAGAGAGAATCATTATCGCTTTCGGACTGACACGCGTCATTATTTAAGGCTAACAAAGCGTCAGTGAGGCCACAATTGTTTAATATAGCACTTAGTCCTTGAGACTGCCTCTTTGTTAAATCATTTGAAACATCTTTCTCTGGTTCCGCAACGGTCAAGCCGCTTAATCCTTGATTGATTGTCTCGGTCAGCAGTAACAAGGAATCGCTGTGTTTCAGTATGCCGGGGGTGTCGTCAGCCGCCGACATTCTGCTCGCGTTGGACTCCGTGTCGCTCTCCGGCTGGTCCACGCAAGTCTCTCGACCACCTATCTCATCGCTGAGGACGCCCTCGTTGTAGCCGTTCTCATGAAAAACGTCACAGTTCTCAGTTAAGTATTGTTCGGAGTTTTCAACGAGCTTTTGCATTTCTTCCACTCGTCGGAGAACCTCCTCGTTCTTAGCTTCGACTAAGCGTGGATTGTTGACGGCATTTTCCAGTAGTTCCAGGGACAGCACGCTTTGAAGATCGAAGCCCATGCCGTCTTCCAGATAGCACGCGTCGTTCGGATCGAATAATCTGAAGTCCTCGTTTCTCCTACATTTCTCGAAGTGTACGTCGTGACCGAGTAGACCGGATTTGGAGTCGTAGCCTATAAGCGGACTGGAGTTGTTGCTGTGATTTCTGTTGGCGATGCTGGTGTTCATATTGGTGTCCAAGTTAGTCTTGGAGGTGTCCGGCGTGGCGTGATACGGCGGCGGCATGCTGAATATCGCGAAATGTTTCCTGGCGAGCTCCGCGGGGCTGTCGTGGTGCAGGTAGCTCCATTTCGCCGGCACAACGTTGTGCTGCGACAAGTATGGTGGTGCTGGAATATAATAACATTTATTTTAATTGACAACGAATTCAAGTTATTAAGAACAGTAAAAGAAGTAATGTGTTAATTTATAGCATTTTAATTTTGCTCTCACCGATATCTTCAGTAATCGGCTCCCTCTCCAGTTCTACATTAAGCTCTTTGCCTGTAGCGAGACGATAATATCTGAAATTGATACAAATAAAAAAACGTCAAGCCGTAAATATTATAAAAGAATGAGATAAATTGATATTCAATGTGCACACCCGGCGATGACGAGCGGCATCTCGGCTGCGTCGCGCTCCTCCATGAGCAGCGCGAGCACGCGGTCGCGGCGCAGGAACACCGCCACGTCCGCCGCGCCCCCCTCACCTCCCTCCCGCCGCACGCGCACGCACTCCACCTCCTCCAGCGACGCTATCGACTGCGGCTGATACACAAACAAACAATATAACCCATTCCTCATTCACATACAGAATTGAATACATGTCAGTAGATCAGCTAGTCTATCTCACCACTGCGTTGTTGTTGCCGAGGATCTGACTGAGACCGAAGCGTGGGGAGACGAGCAGCACTCGCTCGGGCCGCGCGCAGCTGAAACACTTCGCGCCGTAGCTCGGCAGCCCCCCCACTATGTCCAGGTAGTGCAGTTTGGCCTGCAACCGTAAACACAAAACTTTAAAAACGGTCTACGAAAAAAGCTAGCTAAACATCTATCTCTGATATAAAGTAATGTAGGTGAGATGATACTAGTTATGTCTCCCGTGTAGCAGTACAGTACCTGCAGCTGCGTGAGTTGTCGCTGGGGGCCGGTCATGTGCGCGTTCAGCTTGAGCGCGTGTGCCAGCAGCCGGCGCAGCTCGCGTCGCCGCATGCCCTCCAGCAGCCCCGCCGGCACGAACCGCTCCAGACCGAACTCGCGTCTGCAAGCGAGAAGAATTCTTTACACACCATATCACATAGCACAACAACAAAGATAGACAAGAAATCTTGACGGTCTACACGAAAACTTCATATAAATGATTAGAAACTTTTGGACTTGTGGGAGATCTTTGAGAGGACTCACTCGACAGTCTTGACGGTGAGCTTGGTGGGGGAGAGGTTGTTGGCGAGCGCGTGCTGGTGCACGTGCAGGGCGGCGAGGCGCAGCGCCACCTCGGGCTGCAGCTCGGGCGCGAACCGTTCCTGCAGGACGTCGTTGCAGCACTGCACGTAGAGGTAGTCGAGCGCGGCCAGGTCGCGGCGCGCCAGCTCGCCAGCTGAGCTCGGCACGAACACCACTCGGTACAGGCACCGCATCTTGTGCGACCCCGGACGTGCTGCGATCTATACAACATCATCACGTCATCACAGTTATTGTTAGCAACTTCAGAGAGATAAGGCCAGCTCTAAATGTAGTATCGCGTCATGATGGTCGTCAGTTTAAATGCTATTGTTAAGTTGCGATACAACAGTTATGTCATATTGATTTGTTTGTTCACATCACTGAACACGATGATGTCATGATAATATTGTGATGTCATATGTATTTAGTTATCAATGAATTATCTGAGAGTTGTGGTTAGAATAGTGGTTAGATTTCTTCTGAAGCCTTAAGTAAAAAGTAATAAGCTTATCCGTTATGTGTTCAACTGACCCTGGCCAAGGATTCCTTAGGGTCGAGAAGCGTCAGCTTGTTCCTCCGGAGACTTTTAACATGTTCGACGACGAGGCTGAAGTGCTCTGTGGCGGTGATGCACAGCTTGTCTTTGAGGCTGGCCACCACATCCGCCACCGTGGTCGTCGCGTCGTACTTGAATGACTTCGTCTGTCCGTTCTCCAGGAACACCTTCAGCACGTTCGCCATCGGGGGTAGACAGAGGTCGCCCAGCGAGAATGCTGACGGCTGGAAATTTTATATGTCAACTTTCGATCAAAATATGAGAACTCACCAAATAAGACCAAAATATAAAATAACATTACTACTAATTTTCCAAATCTTAAAGGGACTAGTTGTCAGCTGAAACATTTCATTTGATTCTCGATTCTTACCGGATACATGGGTGCGCCGTTCAACTGTACAGAATCGGCGAACCTGACTCTGGGCGGTTTAGCCCTGAGCCGCGCCCGCTTGGCAGCAGAGAGCAGGGCGGAGCGGCGCGCGGCGCTGCCGGAGCGTGCCGGCTGGCACACCCGCAGCGTGACGCGCTCCGAGCAGGCGCGCACTGCAGAGATGACGTGCTCGCGCGCTGCAAGACGCACGTCCTCGCCGTTAACGCACAGGATCTGGTCACCAGGCTCCAACTGGAATGTACATTATGAAATAGATATTAACCATGGAAGATATTAAAATCGAGTGTTATTGAGTAATCTACACTGAGTTTTTTTAAGTAATTTTAAGTTTAAATTTAATGACTGGGTTTTTCATTAACATACATTCATAGTTGATTATGACATCGTTGATTTCTTCTACGTCACACATAATTTACAAGACTATAAAACTACAGAGAGGTGTAGCATTAGTTACTTTTCCGACGCTAGGCGAGTTGTCGGTGACGAAGCGCACGAGGACGGGCTTCTCGGAGCCGGCGACGAAGCCGAAGCCGAGTTCGGGGTCTCGCTGCAGCACGACATCTCGCGGCGCGGGCGGAGACTCGCAGCCGCAACCCTCCGGCGCCACGTACGTCGTCGTCTTGTTCACATGACTAGAACAGTGTACACAGATTGCTGGTAGATGTCGTTGTACGAACGACTTTATTTGAGGTGACTTAAGTTCTACGCATTTATTTAGTCTATTCATTTTACCTAACAAAAGCCTATAGGAGGGTGAAAGAAATTACTAATAATATCTTACTTGATGTAGTAAGGCTTGCCCCTGCTGTCGAGTGCCTGCTCCCAGCCGTACGGCAGGTCCTCACCCTCCGCCGGCCCCTCAGGCCCAGCGCCCGCTCCCGCCCCGCATGCCCCGCTCGGCCAGCTCTCCGCGGGCGGCAACCAGCTCGCAGTGCGCGTTATGTGACTGGAATTGACAAAGATATCATCAGTACTATGCAACTTTGACTTTTCAACTTACGTTGTAATAAAAGTTATAAAATTACTTATGAATGAATATTATATATTTAATAATTTTATTTATTATTTAAATCTAAGTTTTAATATCTGCTATTTTTAAATATCGAGTTTTATATAATTTGTAACAGTTTGTGTTGAGAATGGATGATGTCAAATCAACCAAGGGTTATATTTAAACAATAACCAGGACGTAGATATCGAAGTAAACCGAAGGTGATAGTGATTGGTCGATGTTAATATTAACGCAAATTAGAGAACTGTTGCCACGCATACACCGATGTGGAAAAATGTTGGATCAAGCCAGAACACTTGCAAAAATTTGCTGCACTTGTAAAAATTTTAAACATAAACGCCGCATAAAAGGTATCCTTCATTTAGTAAACTTGCTATGTAAAATATTATTTTACTTTATTCATGAATATCAAAATATAGAGAGCTGAACAAACAGAGAGCGCAGTTTAAACTGTCTCTTGCCTATCCGCTGCAGGCCGCCCGATCTGCTGCTCCATTGCTCTGCCCCATGTTGACCTAACTCTTCAATATTTCACATTTTATACAACATTTAATATTTGACGAATGTAAAACATTTCCACATATAAAACGACTAATATTTGGTCACAAATAAAAATATGACAAGAAAATGTTTATGGAAAAAAAGTTTTAGTACGACGAAGAATTTAGTTTCGAGATTTATTCTCACCTAATAACACTAAAAAAATAATCACTAACAGTAAATTCACACACAAATACATACATACAAAAGGAAAATGTATTTGTTTTAATAAAAACAAAAACGTTTTTAACATCAACATATTTGAAAGAAGATGCGATTAAAATTGCCAATGTCGGCGTTGTTGTTAAAGCTCCAAAATTTCCATAATAACGTACACGGTCCCAAATCCGCGTACATTCGTCTAAGTACGTCGTTATCATGTAAAGCGACCGCCCCACGGCACCACGGCCCCACTGCCGCAAGGCCCCTCGGCTCTTATGTACCCTCCACTTCCCCGTGGCCCCACGACTGACACAACAAGACATAAACCAACCCCCAGCGTCCGCTCAACGTGACGCGAGTATGTAATAAATACGCTCCAACCTCGCGGACATATTTTTTCCGGCACGTTTTATATCTCTGCCGCTTTTATCGCGCATATGTCGTAAGCTTTTTAAGGTTCCGGCTACGCGAGTAACCCTTTGCACGCCTACAGCAATAAAATGATTGGCCTTTTAAAACAATTTGGACTAAAAGGGTTAAGCTGCAGGATTTGAACAGATGTTATCAGTCCTGTAAATGATTTTCACAAATATAAATGTGTTTAATTCCCAAATATCGTGAGACATCAATATCTTCTTTCAATTATTTGTTGCGCTAATTTATTTTAGAGTTGAAATTAAAATATTCAATGTAAAAAGTTATTTTAACTAACCGAGAACAGTTTAAAACACTTACTTGTGAACAAAGAATTTCCTACCAAGTGCGGTAAGCTGAACACATCTAAGTTACAACTTAACGATTAAGTACTATATAAGTACGCTGCGAGTAACTTCCATTTTTGCAGATTAACGTGTTTAAAAAGTTGAGTCGCGGGGGAACTTTACATTCCTGTACAACGTTCGACGTGAATTTACTACATACAAAATGTATTTGTCTGTTGTTTTGTTGTATTAAGACAGTTGTACTTAACACTCTAATCAGAAAGGATACGGTAAAATTAAATACATTTAATTGTTTAATAAATACGATTAAAGTACCAATTTAATCGTATTTGTTAATGTAGTTAGAGCGTCGGTGGCTCAGGGGTCAAGCACTTGACTTGCAATCTGCTGGGTTCAAATCCTGCCATGTACCAATGTGTATTTCCATTTCCTATTTACATATGTACATTTATCCGACGTTCTTACGGTGAAGGAAAACATCGTGATGCAACTTATACATATCTGAGAAGAAATTCAAAGATATGTGTGAAGTCAACCAACCCGTACTTGGCCAGCGTGGTTGACTATGGCCAAATCACCCTTAAGTTAGGGTAGGCTCCGAGCCCCTCAGTGGGGACGTATAGTGAGCTGATGATGATGTGTTTCTGTAGAATTAGGATAAATGTTTTTCTATATATATTTTTAATTAAAAACAAATAAAATAGACCTAACTATGTATATAGGTAGTATGTATGGTATAAATGTCATTAACCGTAGGTTTCTAAGACCGAAATCCCCGTTTAAAACATAATGTTATCTCTGTTTTCTTAAAGTTTTATACAGACATTTTGGTATCAGAAACCAACGATAACTAAAACGAATAATAATTGTAATATTATGTCAGACATAGTCAGATGTGAAAGTTGTGTAGAAAGTACTCCAGCGCCGAATGTAGTCTCAGTGGCGGTAACCGCTCGCTTTAGCAAATGAATGCCTAATTACGCGACATTTTGCGAAGTTTTCTGAGGAATTCGTTCTCTACCGACGTGAGTTTAAATTCCTCGGATAAAGTTTACTTTATGAGGAGAACGTTTAAGATATTCTCTATGGATTTCGTATTTGAATTTCTTGCTGAAAGTTTCATTTTGAAGTAAATTTTACTTATTTTATTTTTAAGGTTTAAGCTCTGCGCTTGATGTAAAATTTTGTACTCGCTTAAAATTAAGAATTACCTAAGTAACTGATCTAAAGCATAGACATCTAAGAACAATTTTTAACATATAAAATCTAATTCATATGTAAAATGTCGTCAATCATTATTTATTTTAAATAGCAACAAAGGGCCTAGTACAAATATATGTGAGAACGTATTTATAACGTCAGCTATAAAATTTGTCTAAGAATTTGTGCGAAAAGTACATCAAGAATATTTTGTCACTAATTACGAGAACGCATGTCGCAAACTATTCGTGTTACGCACTATGAATTTATATACAAATACGTGGAGGATAATTCTATGAATGTTTATTTCCAAAAACGTCAACTAATCCGGTACAAACTGCGTCACCTGACATAACAAAATCATTCACTCTCACTCCCCCTACACTTAGAACCGTTCTTTTTACGAGAACATATTTTTCACGTCGTTCATACGTGTACAAAAGCTGAGGAAACAACATGTGTATTTCCACTTACATACTTGTTATCTTTTATATTTTTTTAAATAAAGAGCTGTCATCTTTTCGTGTCTTTTTTACCCTAGTGGTACTTTTTTATGCATGAAAGCGAACGTACGAGCACGTTTGTCGTATGAAACTAAGGATACGGCAATTTATTGAGAATGTGTGAAACGAAATATTCAGTGGGACAAATTTAGATTTAAAAAAAACGATGGCGCTGAAGTATTAAGTGCCAGTTATTTATAGTTTTTAAAATTCGTTTTTATTTTTTTTCTTGCGATCAAAATTGAAGAACGACAACATGACATGGATTTACTTTAAAAGTATTATAAAATAAACGACGCAACTCCAAGTTAACAAATTCAGACGAGCGCGGTTCGTCAGTTGCGAGAAATTTAGCAATTTATTCCCTATCCCCTTATTTGTAATCTGCTGAAAATAATTTGAACAGCGCGCCGGATTTCAGTCAGAGTTTAACACTTATATAGCCTCACAGAACTTTTATTGAAAATGTTTTAAGCTCTCACAATCTCGCTTCGAAGTTATCGAATATTAAAAATTTTACTTTGCAAATGTTTTTTTACAGATTATTATGCTTTAATCGGAAAAAAGGATGTTAATTCGGAACTGGTTAATTGCATTTCGGAGATTTAAATCACGTTATGAAATATTTTATTATGAAATTATATTTTGTAAATTTTCTAATCACTAAATAGACGAGCGATTCCTTAACCTTTTACAATATTGGCAAGGTTTTCATTATATTGACATTTTGCAATTTCTTTTAATACAAAACAATTTAAAGTATATCTTATTACACTAAGTATAAAGTATAAAATGCTTAACAATGCTGTCGAGTAGTAATTTAAGCTTGGGGGAGGAAAGAGGATTGTCAGAATGGAGCCTCATTTGGAACGTTTAAAGAAAAAGAAAATGGAAAATAGAAATGAGTATAACAACTTGTTCGTTATTGATTTTTTTTACATTCAGTTTCACAAAAGGATAAATAAAAATTTTGCGTTTATTAACTTATACGGACTTTATCTTTTCAAGGATAAAAGATGGGAATAGTTGGAAAAAAGTGAACTTTAATTATCAAAAAAAAATATCTTATTTCATTTGTTTAATTATTATCACATTACTTTTTAAAATTCATGGAACGATTATAAAATCTGTCCTGTGTCGGAGGCTGGGACATATAGTTCTAACAATAAATTCCAGAGGGCGCTGTTCTGAATGATTGGAGGTGTTCCGACGTTATTGGGGTCCCGGGGGTCCGGGTCTCGGGGTCCGGGGTCCGGGCAAATCGACGGGAAATTGTGCTGCCGATTGCTGGCCGCACAATACAATACATTCCGCACCAAATAAAAATAAAGAGGTAAATGCAGGAATTCAAATAAAGAACCTTTTATCGTATACGTAAAATAAAGTTCTTTTTTTAAGAAAAAATGTTGAAGAAAGCAAAGAATAAAGCTTTGTCCTGTCTTCAAGGATGAACTAATAAGCGTAGGAATTTTAAAGACGCCTAAATAGTTTATAAAATAGGATATCTCATTACATATATAGTAAAAAAGGAGAATAAGAAAGTTTTAATCACAATTTATGCTTATATTTCACCCACGTTGAACTATAAAGAATTTTAAAATAAAAAATTGGTATAAGAGGTTTTTTGAATTCGAAGATGACAGACCTACAAACATGATCTATATTTCTATTAACGTAATAAGGTTGGATATGAAAAGTTGTGAGTTTTGGAGTGAGGTGAGAACAAAGAGGGGAACGTGACCGCAAATCGCATCAAACATTGCTGCAGCGTGCTATTTGCATAACCCGTAAAGAGCAGAGATCATATTTTGTCGGGATAAAACTTGATAAGACCACGAGTATAGTAATAAGAGCAGCGGAATTTAATATTATTTAAACACTTACTACCAGGTGAGATTGTGGTCAAGAACTAATTTTTGCGTTATAAAAAAGAAATTTTCAGGTTAAACATAATAAACAAAGATATATTGTAGTCTTCGTTACTTGCTTTTTGTCCGTTGAAGTCCACGGTTTATTTATATATCCTTTTTGGAAAGTATAATAATATTATTTGTCAACACAGATATTGCATGTTGCTTTTTTACATTGGTTACATGTAGCATAAACCGCTACCGTTCATGAATTACACCGCTATCCTCACGCCTAGCAGCCCAACAATGGCGGGTTTACGGCATTGTGCGAGATATTATTGTGCCATAGAGATCGCTGACGTTCCCGCTTACTTTCAATCCCCTTTTTAAAACCATAGATTAATGCAGAACTGAACCATAGAGCTTCACTTATTGTTGGGGAGGTGCGAACGACTCAACTTTAATGGACGTATTTCAATATTTCGAAGTACAAACAACACCTTTTATGCTTACCTCTCAAACCCAAAAAATATTTTTGTCAGCACTTTTGTAAGGACTAGACTGTAATCTAGAAATAGCTACAAGATCGATTAGTCAGCTTTAATCTTACTTCTTAAAAATTTATATGTTTGGATGGATGGGTGAATGTTTGTTTGAAGATATCTCCAGAACGGCTAAACGGATCCCGCTAAAATTTGGTATAAATGAAGAACATAGCCTAGAAGAGCATAAAGGTTACTAATTAAGTTTTTTATAATTCCGCACGGACGACAACTAGTTGTTTTAATAAATACTTACTGACATTGGTTGATTAAATCAACTAATTTTCAGTCTAGTCTAGTCGCCAAATTAATCTAAATCGAGTCTATGGCAACTATATTATGAGAAGTTGGAAGTCTCCCAAACTAGGTTCTTACACAAATCTTCGCCGAGAGTCGACTCGGTTTAATGTAGCGAAAGGTTTTTCCCGATAACATAGAGTGTTTTGATTTCATTTAAGGTCTAGTTTGCTTTAAGTCTTATTGTGGTTGTGGATGTTGCGCCATAACTTCGCTATGCATTAATTAAAAAAAATTATTCAAGAGCAAAAATACTTATAAAAAATACATATATGGAACACGATCCCGAAACACATCTCTTATTTCTACAAATGATATTTAAATGTAGCTTTGTTTACTTTAACTTAGGTTTGAAATAATTAATTAGGTACTTATCTTTTCAATATAAACTTCAACACTGCACGATAGCAAAAGAAATTTGCATAAATTTCATAAATTAAAAAACAGCATCACGATAGCGAAAATGTGTTTATTTCGTTGTTATAATAACTTAAACTAGAAAAAAAACTTGAGCACTATTCGCAATTACATTTTATTGGTAAAAATTCCCGCGCGATTCTCTCTCTTTTTGTCTATGTTTTTTTACAAATAAAAAGGCAAAGGTTTTTGCCAATATGCCACGTCTCTGGCAGAATGTTTAATTTAATTAAGAGATAAATAAATATTATTACTTAAACTATGATGATACTCCTCGTAAATAAATTAATTGTTTAGTTTCATCAAAAGTCAAAAGATGTTCAAAGTAGAACATTTAATTCCACATCGATCCCTCTGTATTGCGTTACGTAGTCCGGTCTGGTCCGGCTGACAGCGCCGGTACTCGGCGGTGCGGATATCAAATTATCGGACGGCTGGTGTCAAATGAAAGAAGGGAATTTCATAAAAAAAAATTCAATTCGCATTTTGTTTCAATGATTAATAAAATCATATGATTCACGATATTACGTTACAATTTCAATTTAAACATTATTCTTTCTAATATTATACATGCAAAAGTAACTCTGTCTGTCTGTCTGTGTGACTGATTTTAATGAAATTTGGTGCAGTCTACAGGCTGAGAAAAGACATAGGCTTTTTAACGCGAAAATGTGTTTATAAAAGGTTGAAAAGGGGATTGGAAATTTGTATGAAAGAATAGTTATTTTTACGCGGCCATTGGCTCTCGGATTGACTTTCGATGCAGGCGGTGCGGATGATGGACGCAGCGTTACGTCAAAATCAAAATCATATAAAGCAAATTAAAATCCGTTGCCGGCCGTGCGTGAGGTGCGTCCTGCGCGTACCAATAAACGCGTACCTTTATTGCCATGATGTAGCAATAACTGAGTCAGCGTATAAATAATTGACAATCAGTTGGACAATTGGAAACTGTAATAGAACGCGGAAATGAAATCAACGTAATGAATTGACGAATCAGTGATTAATGATACCACTCAATCATTATTTGGTTAATCATTAATGATGTATTGAATTCGTTATTAATTTAAAAGATTATTTTGTATATTATGGAATAAATTCTTAGTAGTTCGTATTGTACTCTAGAGACTGTCTTGCAATTATTCGTAGTATCTACGCCGTAGCTTCTAAATTGTCTACGATAAAAAAGTAAAAGTAAAAAAATATTGTGAAGCGTGAGTATAAAGGTTAAGTAAGTTTGTTGATAATCTGAACTAGTCCCCAGAGTGCTTCCTCGTAACAGATCTGCCTCGAGCGATAGCACTACGCTACGCTTACAATGTTCCTATTAAATGGGCTTATAACGAATACGTATATTCACATAGATTATTTTATAGCTTAGTACAATTTTCGTCAAAAAAACGTTGCTTAGCTCAAAAAAAGTTGATTTTTTTAAGCTCTGTATTCGATCTGTGTAGCTAACTTACGGGTAAACATCGTTGGTGGCTCAAATCTGCGTAGAAATTCAAAGATACATATATGTGTAAATTCAACATGCAATGAGCCAGCATATATATATATATATATATATATATATATAACTATAGCCTAGTCACCCAACTTAGGAGATGTTAGGGGACTTATAGTGATCTGATGATGATGGCGAAGTAACTTGGTGTGCCGACGTCTTTTTTTGCATCATTAATGACAGATAAAATTGTTAATACTACTTTAAAGATATTCTATAGTAGTTTATTATAGAATGGGTTTATGTTGTTTCCCCGGCAGCGGCGGCGGGCGGCGGCGAGCGCCGGCGAGCGGAGGTGTCGTTCAATTTGCGAGACCGACTGACATCGTCTCCGCAACGCCGCGCCGGCCCTCTATCCAGTCTGTGCAAACATCTATTTTGATTTTACGATACCTCTTCAACTTTATTTTGCGACTTTCCTTGTAGAAATTGGAAGGTTTATTTAAAGTACTGATTTTAAACGACGTTTTACATTATATACTCTCCAAAAAATTCTGTCGAGTCAGAATAGTGATGTTAAACAAACGCTGACGTATTTATGTATTTTACCATGAAATCTGTTAACCAGGCTCGTCAGGGTGTTATATTATTGTTGCAATTAAATCTTAAATTCGTTTAACGTACTTATCTTAACGTTTGTAAATGGAAGGTCTCCAATGAGTAGGAGGCTGTATTATTCTAATATGTCACGTCAACTTTACCACTTCGCTGACAGACGCTAGGAAATTAAATGTCAATTTGTTGACAAGTACGTCAGCGCGGCACAAACGTTGAGATCAAAGGAAATGAACGTCCTTAATGAATTTCATGATTTCACTGACAATGTTTATGAAACTAGTGATTCCACGTGGCTTTGTTTTGATTTTTCCAATTGTTATGTCGTGATATCGTATAATAAAATGGTAAGTATAGAAACCTACTACTAATCAACTATTCATGTTAGTGGCAGTAAACATTAATATTGATTTATTAACATTTCTCACTAAGTTTAAGTTAAAGCTAATTTATCCATGGTAATCAGTTTACAAATCTAAACTTGCCAAAACCTCGAGGAACGCTTACTTCCTTCTAAAGTTGTCAAGATGCAACAAAATGTTGTCAGAAACTTTGCGACGTGATTACCGCAACATTTGCAGATTCAAAACTTTGACAGCGGTTTTACTTTACAGCCGGATTTTGTCCAGGAAATGTTGCCATGTCAACAACAATTTGTTACTCGATTAATCATTGTGAAACGGCAACAAATATTAATATTGATTATTTTAAGTAAACATTATGCTCGAATGTATTAATTATATTAATTAAGTTTAAGTAATAAAATAGGACGCCAAATCGTAATAAGACTAAACTTTGTTTTCACGAAAATATTGCTAGAATTCCAACTGTAAATAAAGTGATTATTTGAAGAAAAGGTTTATTAGTAAAGTTAATATTTATTAAGTATGCTAAAGCTATTGACTAACGTTTTCAAAATGAAAAAAAAAAATTGAAAGTGTTGTTTTACATGTCGTCCATTTTGTGTGATAGAGTAAGTTTCAAAGGCGGCTTTCTTTGATGCACAACTCCACTTTCCTGTGGTTTTATAATAACATCAGCCACTCCTCGGGGTTTATTGTTAAGCAAACGAGTTTCCCCTCCCCTCACCTCCATCCCCCGGCGCTCTTCACAGCACTCTTTTTGCTTTTCCCCGTCGCCGAACCAAGGCAGGATTTTAAATGTTTTTTTTTAAAGATTTTTCCATTATCTTTTCACTGAAGTATATTTTTAAAAGAACATTGATGTAAAATTGTCAACTTTCGTCGTCAGCTCAGTGAAATAAAGTTTAATATGTTTTGATTTTGAAAGAGCTTTTTGGACCTTGTCTATGAAAACTGAATAAAAAGGTAAGCTAAACAGCAACCACTAATATTAAGAACAAAAGACGTAGATTCTTTTTGTTAGCTTTACAATATAATTTTAGTTACATTTTAAATAATACTCTTAAATTGCATACTTTTATAAAGGTGAAGGACACGAGTAAGCTACATTATAGTGGTACATATAATATGCACATATGTATCTTCTTATATCTTCATATAGACTTTGCCCGCGGGACATACAGCGCTTCCATTAGACGAGGCGAGAGCGAACGACTTACGACACACTGCAATATATTGAAACCTTAAATAAATATCAATATTTAAAAAATAAAAGATAATGTTCACTTTGTTTTTAACACAAATTTCAAACGTTACAGGTAATAAATGACTGCACTAAGTCTTTCTAAGGTAAACAGTTTTATTGTGTAAGTTACTGATAAAATTGTTACTAAAGTACACAGTTTTTGTGGCAGTTATGCACTACATGTTTGTTTGATGAGCTAGTAATATCATTTAATATGCCCTGTCTTTCTTTTATAATTAACATTAAATAAAAATCATCTAGTACCATGAACATAACTGTTCATTCCTTGAGTCATTATTGTTGTTAAGATAACGATATTAAGACGTTTGTTATTATATTTGGAAAGAAAAGATGTTTGTATCTTTTCGTACTCTTGAGACGTGGACCGACGGAATCACAATTGGAGGCCACAAACTATCTAACCTGCGCTACGCAGATGACACGACCCTTTTTGCATCTAGTGCGAGCCGTATGGAACAGCTTCTCAAAAAAATGGAGGAAGTTAGTCTCGAATTTGGCCTGAAGATCAATCGCAACAAGACTAAAATAATGATTGTTGACCGTATGAATAATAACTTACCAGAAGTTACACAGGTCGCAAATTGTTCAGTTGTCCAATCATATATTTATCTAGGCGCGTTGATCTCGAACAGCGGCGGTTGTATAGACGAGATAAAGCGGCGAATGGCAATCACTAGGTCAGCGATGGAGAAATTGCAAAGAATATGGAGGAACCGCGACATTACAAAAGCGACTAAAACTCGGCTCGTACGATCGCTTGTATTCTCCATATTCCTTTATGCGTCCGAAACGTGGACCCTACGAGAGAGTGAGAAAAAGAAGATAGACGCGCTCGAGATGTGGTGCTGGAGAAGAATGCTGAAAATACCTTGGACCGCATTCCGGACAAACAAGTCAATCCTCGAAGAACTCGGCATCAAGCAGCGTCTGTCATGCATTGTTCGGGTTCGCATACTCACTTTTTTTGGTCACGTCTGTAGACGTGATGACGAATCCATCGAGCGCTTGGTGGTGCAGGGGAAAGTTGAGGGCAATAGACCACGAGGAAGATCGCCTATGAGGTGGACCGACCAAATCAGAGCGGCTGTGGATGTCCCCCTGCACCAATGTACAAAAAAGGCAGCGACTAGGGAGGAGTGGCGGCGCCTGGTAAAGCGGGTCACTGATACGTGATGACCACGACCAGTCTGACAAGACTGCAACGACAAAGAAGAAGAAGAAGAATCTTTTCTTACTATCCTTATTTGGAAGTGTGAATAGTCAAGAAAAATACGTAAAAAGCAATTTCTTTAGTGTTACCGAAGAACTTAAGATTAAGTGAGAAAATGTTTTGTTAATTAAGTAGATGCTACCCGAGTGAATTATAAATTAATTCCGAAGAAAATTTGATTAGGCCTCGGACGTGAATTAATTAGTTGGCGGCCATTAAAGTGGCCGCTGACGCTGTCGTTAGCGCCACGAGATTGATACTGCTAATTGCAAGAGGAAAATGGAAATTGGGCAGAGACGAAATTTCCATCATACAGAAAATTGTTCAGCAGAATATAACCTAGTCGGAATATAAAGTGGCAAAGTTCACAATAGCACAGCGACAACAGTACTCTATCCAACATGTTAACACATGCGAAAAAAAAACATTTTGAATGTCTTCTTTGCAATGTAACAGATTTTCTAAATGTAACTTGACCTATACGAAGTGCCTCGTGGCAAGTTAAATCCAGTTCAAATTGAATATAACCAGTTCGTACTGGATATATTCATTATGTACGAAACTCGATTGGTGAGGTGTGGAGAAGTTTGCACTCCATATCGACTTGCCTTCGCCTCTGACGTGATTTGAACAGCTTGAAAATTTCATGTGAATTTTTAAGTTTGTATTTAATAGAAGAAAGAAAATCTGTTGTAGTTAAAAAGAATGCATTAACTCTACGTAGTACAAGACAATTATTTACTATTAACTGTAGTCAGCGTCTTTTTCGTGTGAAATTAAAATTAAATTATCTATTTCAGACTGCAATCTATCTCCGTTCTAAATGTTATCCATATCCATCCAACGGTTCTGAAGCAACGCATAACATACTTTATTCCATCCCAACTTTCGTGTTTATAATATTAGTATTAAGATTTTAACCGATTTTTCCAACCAACCAACGATTATGAATTTATGTATTCATATAATTTATATGTATTTCACATGTTGTATAAAACCTTTATGCCTCAACATAATCCACTGTAACTGTTGACAGACGTATCCAGAAACCAATTGATTGGACAAATAGATTAATAGACAAACAGTTAGCGAGCACCGCTCACAGACTGAACACGTTTGACCTCTATAACATGCGCAAACATATTAATTATTTCATGTTATTTTTACATGGACAAATTACTTATTGGAAAAGTGTGCAATAGACAGCCTCTTTTACACATTTTGTGATGCAATTTAATTTTTTTTAATTGACAGCAATGGCGTTAGGGAAGGATGAAGTAGGGCGACCATCCAAGGCGCAAGGCAAATTTCCCACCACACCAAAATAAAGGGGGCGCCTCAAAATGTTGTTCATGGCGCTCGAAATTATGAAACCTGCCTTGTTAATTGTTATGCATTTGCGGCTACTAGATAGTAGAATTAGAAGAAAAAACAAATCGACGAGACCAAAGAAAAAGTTACATCTCTTATGAGATCTCTTTTCGCTGTAGCTCATTTCGTCAGAGGGGTCTTAATCTTCATTAATTTCTTGTTTAAACTTGGATCTATCCGCACATCTATAAGTCAAAGGCAAACATCAAGCTAAATGATAAATATCTCACTCCATTAACTCTTACAAAACTAATTTCCGAACATTTCTAACAACATTCAATCAACAACCTTATCTCTTAACAAATAAGATCGAAACTTGCAGTAAACATACAATAGTTATGAACTCATATTGGGCCAAATTTAATTAGACTTGTGTGACGGGAACTAATTACTTAGTCAAGGGATGACTGATCTTGTAAAGAGGGTCGCGGATCGAGCGATCATTTCTAAATTGATGAAGACGAATATCAGACGGAACCTTTGTTCTTAGATAAGGAAGGATAAGAAGGAAATGACACAAGATAACTTACGAGATGTAACATTAACTTATATACTAATAAGTGCGAGATGTCTCATGGAAATACAAATGACTCGAATAGGGTAAGTTACATCTAAACTTAGAATGATTTAAGTTAATTCTTATTAAAAGCTAAAGAAATATAATACCGAAGCTCAGAAAAATCTTAAGTACTTTTTTCGTCCCGAAGTCCACTCGAGTGACAAAAACGCGGAGCCCTAGACAGGAGGGGTCTGAGTGGTCTCTGGAAGTCCCGCCGCCGCTGGAGGCAGACGACTCAAGTACCCAGTATTACATTCATGATATTTCGGACTTTAAAGTTAATTTGATCAAGTAAAAAAAGAAGCCTTTGTTTATCTTACTACGAGGTTTAGAGCTGAAATCAATATGCGATTCATGAACCGAACATTTTTTTAAATTGTTTAAGATTTCGTGAGACACAATAATATAAGGTACAAAACAAAAAGCCTCGCCATATTCAGTGGAATTTCATGAAATGGCATTAATTTCTTTGAAATGAAAAGTTTACCTTTCAACATTTTCAAACTGGACTTGTAACAACTTGGATTTCATCAAACTTGTAAAAAAAGGTCTTGTAAATTAGAAAACAAAAAAGCGGCCGCCCTGAGCGCTCACACAAAGCAAGTGCGGAGTAACGAATGGGCGTGACTTTATCAGGCTACAAAGTGTAAAGCCCCGCGCCGGTAGAGGTCGCTGTAAACTGGCGCAGTGGGACACATACGACCTTTTACACAAATAATAGAGAACAGTGCTATTTGGTGATTACAAATGTTACTTTAATCAAGCTACTGGAAGGACTAAGGCTTTCGAATTATAGAAGTATTATCGATAATAAATACGTCGTAAAGAGTTACATCTGTTGCGCTTCTAAATAGATGTAACTGTTTTCATCAGATGCGTCGATTTATTAAGTATCGCTGTTAATTTTCTTTTTTTATGTACTTCAATAACTTATCAGCCTGTCTCTGCTGACTGTACCTATATATCACAAACTACAAAGAGCATTGTCATTGTCTGTCGGTAAAATCTGCAGCCGGAGGACTTCAAGTGTGCTCATGTTAGGGCGATTCTTAAAGGACCCGTCGAGGATTTTAGTTTCTCCTTCGTAAATCTTTGAAGAATACGTTCCACCGATTTTTGACTTGATGATACCCCTCAAGATTTTATTAAGATTTTCATTATTTATTTTTATTCTTAGTGAAAGTTATAGTAATAATACTTAGTTTAGTATGTCCTAATATTTTTATTCAATTGCATATTTCATTGCTTTAAAATATTCTGCAGGATGGAGAAATATATGAAATAAAATTTCGAAAAGCATTTCATAAATCGTCATCTATTTTGAGCCCTTGTTTTTGTCGCCGACCCTAGCAATCTATTCTATCATTATTTCTTCCACTGAAATCAACACCAATGTCCACTTTGGCAAATATTGAAGTAACAATTTCTGTTTGATGTACTTATAAAGCATATTTATATATACATATTTACATTAAAAATTGCAACTAATTCACGACTACATTTCGTTGGTAACACTTCCCGCGATATACGACTTCTTTTCACCTATCTTTTTTACATAGTTATAAAGGCAAACGTTCTTAGTGGCCAGTATACCATGCAAAGACATGGTATACTGGCCACTAAGAACGTTAACGCCGTGTCGTGTCACGTGAGTACCCACAGGACAGCAGGGATACTGACACAATTGTTTATTAAAAACGTACTTCAATACATCAATCTAAAGCATGGTTAACTAAAAAAGCGTAAAACCTATTGAACTTAAATTGTAAATAATTGTTTCAAATTATCTGGCATAAAATATACCGGCATTGAACAGTTAATTTACAATTTTGAACGCATCACAATTCTCTTTTGTTTTATAATCGTGTTCATCTAAACTCATATCTATTGTTCAATATATAAAGGCCACGCTTTTAACGTGGTCGTGTATATTTGACATTATTTTTTATGGAGAATCTTAAGAGTTACTCGCATGGAAATGCTTACTCAAGTTTGGTCGAATTCGCCGCAAAATCAACATCGTGTTATGCTACTGCTATAACTTAGCCTAAACTTAATTTTTAAAAGAACCAAAAAGACTTTGGCTAGCGCCATCTGTTGGCTGCGTTTTTAAACAAAGATTATCTTAGCTTTAGGCTTTACTAAGTTAAATATATGCAGAAAAATAAAAGTAACATTGCATGGATATCTTTCAGATCTGTAAAACAATAACAGAAGGGGGTTCTTGTCATGTCAACAGGTATTTTTCCCATTTTTAATTCCGGAAAAATTCTTAAAAAGACACTATAAACCTTTGTACGCGATGAAGCTTCGTTTAGTTTCCTCGCAGCGGGAGATCGAAAAGTGGCTGTCATACTCAGAGCATGGCTTAACATCTCTTGTTTTTCAACTCTTTTTAAAATGTTGCAAAAACAAGTGACAATCAGTGAGTTTCAATTACCTATACAACACATACTGTTTTCTCTATTCTTTTCATCGCGAGTGAAAGAGACGTCTATACATTTATAAAAAAAGATACGTATGCCTTGTTATTTTCTGTTTTTCTTTGTGATAACTTGCCTTTATACAAAATCTGGAATCAGCAACTTACCTGAAACATAAAAGTACAAATAAGAAAAAATTATAAGTAAATATGTTTTTATTGACGTTGTAAAATATAATCCTTTTAATTTAAATTGTACTAGTAATACTATAAATAACATTAGGTGATGTGACATTTTAAATTAGTTTCTTTAAAAATATATTCGTTTTCCCCATATGAATTAAGGTTAACCCTACATTAAATGTAGTTATTAAGTTTCCCAAAACTAATATGAAAACAAAGTGAAAGTGAAGATGAGATATAACAAACACGCAGACATGTAATTACAACTGGAGCGGTTAACTACAAACTGTAACTACTTGTAATTGCACTAGCTCTAACTCCGCGACGGTTTAACGTGCTATTAACAAGTTAAACACGGTTAAGATATAACTTAACTTTAGTTATGCTACTCTGAAATTTTAGTACAATTAAGATACGGTTTAATAACATTTCAGTATATATAACAATATTGACACATAATAAATCGATTTGGAGGACGAAAACTGTTGCGTTCACCACACATAGAGTGAGACAAGGATTTAAGATGACAAATAATTTATTGATAACTTTAGGAAGGTGGATCACATATATCATGTTACGAATCTTACGTAATTATATATTATCTGGCAATTTATTACTGTATACTCGTATGTTGATCTAACCGCCCTACACAATGAGACATACCTTGTAACTGACGACCACAATAAATGATTTCATCAGTCCAAATAGAGTCTTATTCTATTGTTTTCAATTTAGAAATAATAAAGAAAAGTTCCACAACAAAACTGACGACTTAGTAAACTTAACGATAATATTTTATAACACTTAAAAATAATTATAATAAATAAATTATTACGTATAGTATGAATGATGTAAAATAA
This sequence comes from Papilio xuthus, assembly GCF_000836235.2. NCBI lineage: Eukaryota > Metazoa > Arthropoda > Insecta > Lepidoptera > Papilionidae > Papilio > Papilio xuthus. The sequence goes on along the minus strand of NW_013530935.1, from coordinate 264,673 downwards.
ATTCTTTATGAAGTTAATCAGCTTTCGTACAAGTATTTTACCAGTTACTGGTAAAATACTTGTACGAAAAACTGTAGTTATTTTTGTTTTCTTTTTTTCTTTAAACACATATTTTTGTGTGATTGTTTCGTCTCTGAAAACCCAGATGAATACCGTTTTATTTGATACTATTAAAACGATATTTTTTTCTTATTAATAAAAATGTCCTAAGTTCGCAGTCACAGTTGTCGTATAACGAATAATAACATAACGTATATGATCAGTGCGCACGTTGAGTGATCTTACAGGATTTCATAATAGTCTCAGCTCACGGACAAACGGCCGGACGGACGGACGGGTACAGCGGTGTACTATGCCATAGCTGATATGAAGTTAGCCACAATCACCTTCGTCAACCTGATAGTTCTCTCCAGTGCTATTATAGGTGATAAAGAGAAACATGGTAAGTCTTACTTTCCTTAATCATATCAAATATTATAATAAAAAAAACTTTATTTTGAGATATGTAAACCTGAACTAAAGGATTTTTTTCTATATTTATTTATTTTTTTATTATAATATTTGATAGATTATCCAGCTATATATACATTTAACAATAAAGTACAGTAATAATAATCCCATATTTTAAACTACTAAATATTTAACTCTCTATGTGCATATAATTAGCTAAAACTCCTGTGTTTATTTCTGCCATAATTGTAGCGGGTTTTCCTCTTAAACATGTCTCGGGACAGATTAAGGTTCAAGGTCACATAAAGGACAATTTAATTAGTATTTGTTAATTGCTATAACAAATTGTATACAGCGTTTAGTATTATTGGATGTTAATATATCGAATATATAATTGGTAAACAATATGTTACTATTATACCGTCTTATTGTTGAATTTTGGAACACGCTGTATACTCAAACAATTATGTTGTTGTAATATTATTTGGCTAGCGTGTTAGAATCTAGCCTTCGATAAACACCTAAAAAAACCACGCAAATAAGCTGAAAAGCTTTTTAAAGCGGGTCATGAAATGTCCGGGACTGAGAGGCATCGTAAGTGGATTTTCCGGATGAGGTGATGAATAGGAAGGGAAAATGTTCTCTTTCTGTGCATCCCGTCTTCCGTCGATTAAAGGTAGGCAACGTATCTGGAATTGCGTATATCTATGGACAATGTCTTCGCTATTTCAGCGATTTCAGGCGGCCGCTCGCTCGTTTACCAACTCATGATATAAAAAGGGTCTTGAGACGGACGAACAACAAAGTGATCCTATAAGGGTTCGTTTTTGTTCGTCCGTTCTTTCGAGGTACGGAACCCTTAAAAGGTGTATAATTTGAAAATGTAATATCACTCAAAATAGTTATATGATGATATGTTTGAAAACATAATATAGACATCAGTTGATATATCTAGACCAAAGTTTCCCACACTTTAGGAGATGAACTGTTTTATAAACATTTTAGATTAATTTGCCTCCTGCGATGTTTTATAAGTCGTTTTCATTAGAAGACATATTTTTTTTTATTGATGTGTCAGACAAAACAATTGAAACTGTAGAAGTAAATTAAAATTAAAAACAATTGTAAAAACACACTAAAATTAAATACCATGTTGTCATCACAACAATTGACGACACACATTTTGAACAATCCGATTTATAAGGTTACATTTTATATGAAGATCCCTTTTAGATTTAACTTGATTCGTCATAGAGATCGATTTTTAAGTTTTCCAAAAATTTTTAGAACTGTTAGAAAATCCGACACTGTGCGTACCGGCGCAACACTTCGCGCCAAAGAATTCTAATTAATAATGTCTAAAAGTACTAAACCTTTTAATTTTAATCTACAAATTAAATGTATATAATAATTAACAACAAACAAAACAGTTGTCAATAGCTATAACATTTACAACAATGGTATAAACCATGTCTTTAGGGATAGAGATTGTATTTCGACTTGTTTATTTTATTGATAACTACAATTTCCACCTGGTTACATTAACGAATTACTGTTCAATATTTGATTTGAATAAATAAAACGTATACCCACGTAATCCCTTTATCCCTGAACAATTTACAAACGAGTGGGAACCCATCATAAATTCACATAAAATAAATATTTATGCCGGGAAAAAAAACCAAACCGTTTTATACAGCGAGAAGCAACGGTTTATCGCCGATTTTAATTGAATTAGCAACACAAATACGCGTAAAGCTTTTTAAATATTTGTAACAACGCAATACTTTAAGCAATAAGGAAAATATAAAAAAATAAAACTGTCTGAAGTAAAATGTTAAGTATATAGTAGTTGTCGCCCGGCACCGCCCTCGCCGAATTAAAAAAAAAACATCATTAGTAGCCTATGTATTCTTCTAGACTATGCTCTATGTCAAATAACATCGAGATTCAGCCTTTCTGGAGATACCTACCAACATCCATCCTTTTATCTAAACATTCGCATTTATAATATTAGTAAGATGTAAGATTCTAAATAATATGATTTCCTGGTACTTCTGCTTTGTAAAAAGGCGCGAAACGTGAATTATCTGTGAACAAAAGACTTCCAGAGACATACTGAAGATATAAGAATACGATAGATAAAAAATATACAAAAGGCTTTATATGTATATATATCATATTTATGTACAAAATTTATTTGTACATAACAAATAAAATAAGGAATAATATAACATTTCTGATATCAGCACTGTACATTGTTACAGTTCAGTCTTAATGAAACAGAACGTCTTTATCCGATAAATTTCAATTTTAATAAAATTCCTTCGTTATTATATAAAAACATTTTTATTAAATTAAAAAAAAATATTCACTGAAAGGAAATAACTTTCTTAAGAATTTTGTTTCTTTAAAACAACGCCATTTCTTTACATTTTCTTTACTCAAGGGACGGCATTTATAATACAGTCTCCAAGAAATTGTCGTCTGTCGCAAGATTTATGAAATAAATAAAAAATCCTAAATAACTATTCAATTTCTTGGAACCATTATTCAAATCAACGAATTATGTAAATGATCGACGTTGTTTGATGTTTAGACAATTTCAAAAAAATATTGAAACAAGTCGGTCTTAATTTCAATTTGAATCGACATGTTGGAAAAGAAAACAATAATACTCCGACTTAGAGTAGCCTCTTTCATTTTAAATCCAAACCGACTAAAAAGACAACATAGGAAACAACAGTACCCTCTTTTTTCTCTCTTCTTCGAAAACAGTTCAGAAGACGGCTATCAGCCGGAATCTTCTGCATTCGGTGCTCACTACCAACATCGTATGAGCCTGGTTTACTTTATTAACTAGCATATTCTAACCAAATTCTGTATTGTATTCCAGACCGGTTCATAATAGCGTGCCACACAACAGACTTTGAGTGCTTCAAGCGGCAGTACCGGTCGCTCCGGGACAAAGTGCTGCTGGGCAGTTTACAGTTCGCCATCGATTTTTACAAGCCATACCTCTTCCGCTATGGGGACAGCGGTACTTGCATCAAACTCTCAGGCCTCGAGGAGAGCGAGCTCGTTGGCATCAGGTACCTTGACATCTGTCACACGAGGACAGAATAGCATACAAAGAGTAGTGCTGATATTGTTTAACACACACTTACTGTCATAATAGTACTGTTCTGTCTTTGTTCTAACTAGCGTTATGTGTTAATGTTATGAGTAAAAATTCACCCGTTTCGTAGAAGAAGGAATTCAAGAAGCTAGGAGGTAAAACTCCGTAAAACCATCGGAATTCTTCTTTTCTTACCTGTTAAACTGTTACGACTTAAACGAAAATATTTAGTTTATTAGAACAGTTAAGACATTAAGCTGCACATTAATATTCTATCGTATAACACAACAATAAACAACGTTGAAAACAGCAAGTTAACAATATAACATAGCAAAAGCAAAGGCGGAGGCGGAGAGATCGCAACCAACATAACATTGTTAACTTTATTGCAGAAACTTTTGCGGCGGGAACGAATCTCCAGGGAAAACACTTGATTGACCTATTTAAACGAATCTAAAATAATTAACAGTTGAACATTGTATTTAAATGTATGATATGTAACTTAAAGGAATAGGCAGAGAATATGAATTTCCATTTGGGATGAAATTAAACTTGTTGACATAAATTCACCCATTCACATCAAGATAGTAATTTCTACTTCTGTTGTGTTGTCAGCATGGACAGCGACAGCAAGGAGTATCTGCTGACGCTGGAGCTACCGCTGCGCATCCAGCAGACCACCAACAAGACGGAGATCTGTATGAAACCCGACGTTGGTACGTTACACTTACTTTACATCCATAAATCAACAGTCGATCCTCCTTGTCAGGGATACAAGAATTATACATCTCTTCGTGTTTTGTTACTTACTTGCTCCTTCCCAAATGATCTGTAGCCGAAATCCATATGCGAGCCTAGTGTTTGATCCAAAAAATATTAAATTACTTTGTACCAAATGTAAACTACCAAAAGTATCCAATCTAGTATAGATTATGCTTCACGTAAGTGTAAAACGTTTTTAAGTTGTAAAACGATTTTCTCTAATTGTGTAATTTTTATATTTGCTTGTAAATTAGATTGATCCTGCGTCTACACGATATTTTAATGACACAATCGCGTGACATTTTCGTCTCGTACGAAGTGGAATAAGCTTTGGACATTAAAAGTATTATATCACTCAATATAATTGGGTCACACCGTCGATTCTGACGCAATAAAGCTTTAAAAGCATTCTGACACGAACCAGATAAAGTTAAATAGAATATTAGTTTGAGGGATCTGTCGGTATATTTATTCTTTATTTTGGTCATAACGGAAAATCATATTGTCAACAAAATCCTGTCCTCTTATTCTTGACGCACATTATCTCTAATACTCGCGTTTTCTTTTATTTTTACTAAAGCTTGCTTACTTAAAACTGTTTGTTTTTAAGTGTAAACATTTAAAAAAATAGTTTTCAATCATAAATAACTTATACTTCTGCAAATTAGACACACCTTCGCAAAGATTCAGTCATTATCCGTGATGTATTTACTTGTCTAACTTACACAGGAGTACAGGAAAATAACATTAGTAGAATGTCTTTTATTATATTGTATACGGAATTCTAATTATTATAGTTTCAAATCAAAGTTTACGCCATCAAAATATTTTATATAGCTTCCTGTCTCTAGTATTTAGGTATTTAATATTATTCGCTTTTACAAGCTACGTGTCGTTAACATGTCACTGAAAAAAGAATTTATAGCCTGAGAGAGTAAATAGTTTTATGTCCAGAACGAAATAAAAAACTATAGTTGTGTTTTATATTTATTTATACTAAAACGATTATTTAATAATCTACACTATTTGTAGATACGCTACATTGCTATTAAAATAATTAAGGAACTATATAAAAGTACATCAAATAAAAATGATATGTAAATGCCATTATAAACTAACATCCATATCACCTGTGTTGTTCAAAGGAGAAAAACCTGCAAAAAATCATATTGTAATTTTATAATTCAAGTATTTTGACAGTTCTGAGAAAACATGATTTTATTTGGTATTCTTATGAACCTTTTTATTGTTTCAGAGTTTAAAAATGTCGGCCCCCACATAGGTAAGTCATGTCACAATTTATATTTTATTTCGAATATAAAAACTGTTTTAATATGTTCACATACAAGTTTAACATAGTAAAGTTTCACTGAAACTAGGATCAGTTTAATCGTTATTGCCCAATTTATCCGCAAACCCTTTTAGCATAACATTTATAGTAAATCAAATATTCAAGGAAAACCCAAAGGTAGATCTCCCTCGGGCTATCGCACAGCCGGGATGATCCGTCAAAATGTAAAGTTATCGCCCACCCATCCAGCTAGCCTTTGGTTATAAAATGCCAATCATCCTTCACAAACGTATTTCAAATATTTATAACCGTTTTTATTATTTCAGGTCCGTATCGCAGCTTCAATGGAAACGGTGGGTACATGGTTAAAATTCATCTGGAAATAATTTTTTATTTATTGAAAAGTCTTTATAGCCAAACAGAATAATGGATCTCGACCATTTTGACTTCGCCACATTATTTTAAAATAACATATTTAACAATTGTCTACAAACTACAAACTAATAAACGCAATAGCTAATGAAAATCTTGATTTATAATTCAGAAAACGTTTAATACATATTTTGTTAGTGAATAGTTCTTTAAAAAAATATCTTCGGGATGATCTTAACAATCAATTATTGAGTTTAGCTGTTGACTAAGAGTTGACAATATCTGAATATGTTGCAGCTAATTTCCATTTAAGCATGTATTAGTTTAACTATCGTAGTACTAAGTGGACCCACTTAAAGCCTCATACCCACTTAACGCCTCCCAGCTAATTGATCCGTGTCTCCCGCGAAAGCCTCTCGATACCGGAAGTGGTCTCCTTTGTACGCGCTGTCCTTCGCCGCGGATATACCCGAGACTAAGCGGCCCTTCACGGATAACAAGATGCGCCATTGTTCTATGTATTGAATTTCTTTGTGTGAACTTCTTTTTTTATTTTACAATATCCACAAAGGCACTTAATATTCCATAACAAAATGGATATAAAATATGGAATTAACTTTGCTTTTTTCGTAATACTGCAGTAAAAAAATGTATTTATAGTAAAAATATTAAGTTAAATAAGATCCAATAATGTTTTATTTACAGCAACAATAAAAGCGACTTTCCCTTACGAGCTGCGGAAAAGAAAAGGCGACATATATTTGCTGCTGAAAGAGGAAGACCTAGACGTAATCCTCGACATACCAGACCTGAGGCCACCCATCCGATTGATGTCGAACGAAGGTCAGAACACCTAAACATCATGTCATTTTGGTTAACTGTATACCTAATGTTTACATTGCGTTCTTACCAAATAGTCACAAATTGCCTTAAACTTGTATTAATAGATGTTATTGTCTCTTTTCTTGGCAAAGGAAACGAAAGAAATATCTGGCTAAGCGACAGCTTTAAGCAGTCATCGTGATGCCGACTGTTTTGTTCGCAGGCGGTAGCGGCTACGAGATATCGGAATGGGCGTACGAGGTGGTTGAGCACATTGACGCGGCGCGACACTTTGCGTTACCCTACACCACCAACATACGACTCTTCTCTTCCACCGTGCCTGTACATAAGTATGTAGAATAATATTCTTTTCAAACCTTACTGACTTAAGGTCATCTACACAATGCCCTCCCGCTACACCCCAACACACCTAACATTGTTTTCTGTGCTTCGACTCGCGCGAACTTACGAGCCGCCAAGATATATGAATACTACTATACCATGTTACATCAGTAATCTAAGATTATGGTTATCTTCCTGTCAGTAGATGCTGTCGTCTGAAATCGTAGTCATATTTTTTTTTGACTATTCTGCAAATATTTTTAACATAGATAAATAGCTTAGTTTAGTAATTACCTTGTTGGATAGAGTTACTGGAATGGAATTCTGTTTCATTTCGGTACCAATTAAGGCGCAGGCCACATTTCAGTCGCCGCGCCGGGGCCGTGGGTAAATAACATGGCAGGTGTTCAAATGTCACAACTATACTGTTTTAGATCTAGACAGAACAATATCGATAGTAATCAATTTAAATCCATATTCGATTTTATTTTATCGAAGTAATTTATGACTATGTTTTAATAAAAAGGATCTAATTTAGTTCAACGAAAAAGGATAAAAAATATATGCAAACTTTTGAAATCTGTTGAAAGTTAGTTCAGAAAGATAACTTTTGAACTGATTAATTTTCTATAGATTAAAAAGATTTTCGACGTTTAAGAATTTTCGTATTATTTATCTTTTAATAAATTCATAAAGTCAATTTTAACATGTCACCAAATGGTGAGGGTTGTAAAAGTGAATGGACGGTTGATTGCGCGCGACGTGAAGTCAACCTGACGAGCCATTTAGGTTACAATTGTAACCCTAATTCAACCTCCCTCCCCATCACCCCTCTTCTCACCCACCAAAGTCACTTCAATATATATTTCATACATACTGTAAAGTTGTTAAAATGTTGTAAATATCGTCTTAACAAAGCAGAAGGCAAAAATGTAACGAATTTGTTTTCTACAATACTTTTGCTAAGCTTAATACTTATAATGATGTAGGAACTAAAATTCTAAAAAAAGTAATTCAACTTTTTAATGAATGAAAACTTGGAATACAATTCTGAGGTTGTTTGTTATTTGTTAGTTTTCCACAAACTTTATAAAACTAAAACTCCTTACATGAAGTACCAGGAAATCATAAAAAGCGGGAACAAATTAATGTTCCGCAAAACAAGAACAAAGGATATGTCTCTTTGTCAATAAATTTTGCAGAAACATACTTTTTGTTTTTGGAAGCATCACTTGAAAAATACACCTGGTTGAAAGGGAATATGTTTCCTATTGCAGTTGAATACGGACTTTGTACTCTTGTTTTTAAGTCTATTTTCGCTTGTGGATTTATTTTAATAATTCTTCGTTTATTTTCGTATATTTGGTGCGGCGTGAAGTCGGAGGAACGTGCAGGATGTGTGCTGTAGCGAGCCGCCTATGACCCAACATTTCTCATTTAGACGACTACGTTCACTACGCTATTATGACTACGTAGGATATGCCTTTGATGTACGATAAAAAGTAAAAGGGAAAACATATATTAAACAGAAAACGTAACTCTGATTTCACGACGAAATACAATTTGTTAATTTTAAAATAAAAGAAACATGTTTATGGTAGGTTTTGAACAATAGTATCTATATTGTCATATTCGACTTTCAAATCTATCTTGACTTACTTAACTTAAAGCCCTATGACCCCGTATTGAGGCAAAGGGCGTCCACAGTGCGCCTTCTACTGTGTTCGTTTCTTGAATCAATAAAAAGCAGGTGATTAGCCTGCAAATCTATATTATTAACTAGTAATTTTTTCAGTATTATTCCAGTGTTATTAAACGTATGGTTACTCTACTCTCAACCTCGATGCCCGTCACTTAAAAACAAACATACACCAAATGTGAATGTTTTGCAAAACTCGCCGCGCACGAGAAACTAATCGTTGTTTTTAATTTAAAATATAAAATTAAAAGAAAATCCCATCTCTAGTAGGAAATGATACAACTGACAAAATGCACAGATATATGTAGAAATAAGAACGCAGAACTTATATGATCACTCAGAGAGCTTAGTTTAGATTTAGTTAGGATATTCTATAATGAACGACTTAAGTAACCAATTAATAGCTTTGAATACAGATAGTAATAATAACAATGTGTTAATACTGTTTATGTGAATTATTTCAGATACCTCTTGTTGTATCCAGAAGAAGAATACGCCGATCTGAAGTTTGCATTCTACGATTCCGACTAATAAACCTTAGAAATAATTGATATTGTTTTAATTATTATTCGTTTAGTTTGTATGTCGTTTGTTGCTTTACTTCTCAACCCCTCTCTAAGTATCATTTTAGAATTTAGAAAGAAAAAGATAGTCAACAGGTCCGTGACTTCTTCAATACTCGGACAAACGTTTGAATGACCTATGTTGATAAATGATCCCGGAACATTAGTGATTTCCACTACCGGCCTCTAAAGATGTAGTCATGCTAACTTCTTAACGAATCTTATGTCGTAGTTTAGATATACCGCTGAGCATTAATAAATTTACTGCATAGTTGCAGTAGGTGTTTTCTAATATTTAAGAACTGTAATTTTTTTAGACCACATCATTACTTAATATCAGGTGGGTTTGTAGTCAAGTGCTAGCTTATTCAACTTAAAAAAATGTACAAACCTTAAACTTTCTTTCATACTTTTTTCTATCATAAATTAAAATTATATGTTTTACTCGAACTGTAATGAACTTCGCAATATTACACGTTCGAGTAAGCTCTGGATAATGTTTTAAAATGATTAATACGAGGAACTTGCTAGTTAAAATATTTTTAATAACTTACATAAGTAAAACGTAATATTCAACATCCCCTCGCATTTCGCAGTTTATATGTTAAGTGCGGCCTCTCCTCCAATGTTTGCTTTAATCAGAAACGTAACGAGACAAGTCGTTTGAAGCGAGGCAAGAAAATAAAACTGCCTTTTATAATTACTAAAAGAACATTTTATATAATGAACACATACGATGCGATTACATACCCCATGTTGTGGAAGGCTTTAGGAAGGCTTAAGTCTAGTGGACTGACATAGACTAATCATAAAGATGTTAAGTTATATTTAATTAAATACACAAATAAATATTTATACTAATTTATAACGTCATTCTTTAATTCAGTTCCAAATGATAAATAATAAAATAAACAAAGTCGCAAACACCAAACGCGAGATGACATTTTACAATAGTTAGATCCCTCGATAAGGACCAGAGTAGTTACAATTAGTTAGGGCTCTATTCATCGTACTGTAAAATCTCTGTTTTCCCACTCACATTGTCCTGATAATCTTTATATGCTCTACTGAATATTATTTAGCTAAAGAGTTTTGTTTCCCTTTTACGTTTTTTGTTATTTCATATTAGAACGTTAAAGCTAAATTACGTACTGTGAAGAGCGCAATTAAATTACCTTATTAACCCCCAGCACCGGGGGCGGTTGCCTTTAAAAATAATTAATTATCGCCCTCCTGCCTTACGCCGGTAATTCACTCGGCCACCGACAAAAACTTGCAGAGTTTCTTACACGTTAACTGCATGTTATAGTAATTAATGATAGCGGGTAGCGGAAAATAATTTATCTAGAGATTATTTAAACCTGTCTATTTTATCATCATCAACTTACTATACATCCCCAACCTTAAGTTACGGGTGATTAGGTAATAGTCAACTACGTTGGTCCAGTGCGGGTTGGTTGACTATACACATATCTTTGAATCTCTTCTCAGATATGTGCAGGTTGCATCACGATGTTTTCCTTTAATATAAAAACGTCAGATCCTGTCCATTTAGAACTATATAAATAATTTGGTATGCAACATCAAAAAATTGAGATACTGCAATGCAACGGAACATCATAATTAAGCGCTAATAAGTAAATAAGTATTTAATATTTAGGTGCTATACTTTAGACTACAGAATGTCTAGAAAGGTTTTAAAAATGCTATTGGAATATTGTAGTGAACGAAGTTTAAATCAATTGTATTCATAGAAGGCAAGGTAAATAAATTACGTAACTCGCTTTCGAGTAAATACCATGCGCTCTACCTTAGGTCGAAATAACGCGTCGGTTAACTCCGGGGTTAAGGAAACCAAAGTACCCGTGAAATATAATAAATTATATTCATACATACAATGTATATTTATCTTGTGAACTCAATACAGATTAGATTAGAAATATACTTAAATAATAAATTACTAATAATGTATAGTAATATAAACCGTGTCTCTTACACAAGATCATAATTTTCAATTCTTAAGCACTTGTTTAAATTCATAGCGACTGAGAATTGTTACCAAGTCAAGTAACAACAAATTACTCTAACATTTGAGCCACAAGATGCTATCCTCATAATTATAGTCGACAACAAAACAGAATTACACGTTTATGAAGTTGGGAACAGCTTACAAGAAATTTCAGTACATAAATAAGGTTAAATGAGGTCTTTAGCAGACACGCTGAATTCCGTTCATTAGGCCCGGGCAAGCCTTTTAACTGCCTCAAGGAAAGGCTCCCGGGGCAGAGGGGCACTTTATACCACAGCGTATGGTCCAAGTTATAAGCGGATAGATCCATAAAAAATAAACTTTTATCTTTTAAATTCCGTTTGATTTACAAAGTAGGTGTTCAGTTAAAAAAACTATCAAAATTTCAAAAAAGAAGCGTTGTGTACTTGATTTCCATGTGGTTTTATTCAAAGAAAATTTGAAACATCTTAAAATCTAAATTGAAATAAGTTTTTTATCGCTAGAAATTTCTTGTCATCTTTAACTTGTACCAATCGCTATTGTAAGTTCAGAGTATTTCGCAAAAGTACTCTTTATGAATGGCTCAGTAATAATTCTCATCGTAGACCCCGTCATTGTGACGATTTTACGAGGCAACTCGAAGTTGTAATAAAATGGAGTGGGTCGCGAGACTTCGCAGCTCTATGATCTACGTTTTACGTTCAACATGGTGAAGATTTTACTACAACTCTTGACACGCTGAAGAGGTTTTTTATAGTACTAGAAGATGATAAAATGTGACGAAAACGTGACCTTTCTTGTTACTTAAGAACAACTGACGGTAAAACTGAACTACAATTATTATTTCGTGTTGTACAACAGCACGTATCCGGTGATGCCTTAGATTAAAGAGCTTCAGGTTATGCTCCATCACATCGTCTTTAAGAATCATAGTTTACTTTGTACACCTCTACCAAAGTTTACACGATGTTATTACCTTCAATAATTTATATGAAAGTTTACGTCTTACTAGGTCTCAGTCACGATTCCCTGCACGCGGAGTTAAAAACTTAATAAGTAGTCTGCGTGTTTAATTTGACTGTGCTCTACATCTTTGTAAATTTTCGATGAGATTCGTTTAGCGGTTCTGCAGATACCTTTCAACAAAAGTCCATCCATACATCCAAACATTCGCATTTATTATATATCTTATTAGGATAAGACTAGTAAGAAGTAAGATCTAGTAAGAAGTAAGGTGTAGTTTCAGAAATCTTTCTCCCTTAGTGGCATTTAACTACTAATTGTAAAGTTTGCCAAAGTGTAATAATATCTGACAAACATTAAATCCACACGAGGGCAGTAAACTGGGCGTTACGCGACATTATGACGTCGCGAGAAGTTTGCGTCGGCAACAGGTCCCTATTGTCGCGAGCGGTTTATTTACTGCCTAAACTTTACCAATATTAATATTATATTATAATAATAATACAAAAAGATTGAATATCCATGTGTAAAAACAAAGGAAGGTAATATATTTATTTTCCCAACTTGATAGACATTCGTTATCTTAATGTATATGAATAACAGTAATCGAAATTCTCAACATGGTACATGTTTATGTATTCAAGTATTTGACATACGATATCTGATCTAAGAATTTATTCTATCCATCGCAAAGATCACAGATAGTAAAGCATCAATTGATAGCGGAGCAGAGCGAGGGCAAAACGCCAGGGGCAATATTGGCCGCAATATCCAACGACCGGACACCTCATCGCCAACAGACGAAATGGCACAATTAATATTCGATCCTAGAGATCGATACGAATATTAATTTAATTTCTATTAAACGGAGTACAAACCTATTCAATTGCCCACTAAATTGTGTTTTCTATTGCTATTACGAACTTTAGGTCAGTTGAATTAGAACCGAATGGATTAAAATGTTGTAAATA
>NW_013530935.1:238919-251034 GCF_000836235.2 Papilio xuthus | reverse complement strand
TTAGATTAGCGTAGACGTTAAGTTTAAAGTTTTGAAGTTACCAACTTACAAGTTCAGGCGGAACAGATAAAGCGAAACTTAAGTTAGTTTAGATAAACGTTAGAAGGCTTCCGGGAACTTAAATACTCAACGCTTGAATTTAAGCTTCATTATGTGATACAACTATCTATTAAATATTTAAGAAAAATGTAACATTACAAATTTAAGGCCGACTTATTTTTTATCATCACGAACTTTCCATTGACTCATCTAGTAAGGATAAATGCATAATTCTAAGTGTCAGTGTGCGTCGTGCGGTATAGCAAATTGGGCAAGTCTCGTACGCGACTGGCGCGCGGCCAGATTCGCCACGTCTACCCATTGAAGCCAACGTCACTGTTTGTTTACAATATTATATCTGCATCTATAGCTAACACGACCTAAAAAAGGTAAGCAACAGACGGTAAGTAAATATTAAATCGCTTTAAATATTTTTTTAGGTCATGAGTATCGCCATGACATATTTCGATATCGTAGATTCCACCAATCATTGTTGTAACCGACTTAACTTTAACAAAAACCATACAAACAATTCGTGCCACAGTTAAACTTATAATATATTTAACTACAGAGTGGACTCAACTATAATGCCCATTGTAAACTTTTTCCACCTGCAAGCAAACTCTCCCCATTCAACCCCGCGCGGGAGGCAACTAATTACAGCTTCCGAGAGGCGAGCAAATAAATCAGCTATTTATGTAGCGTTTCATAATCACTTTGAATGCTCTCTCCTCACAGATTAATCAATTATAGTACGCAGTGAGCAAACTACAGCTAAGTATTGAGGAAGAAAATATAATGTACATTTAATTGGTTCTGTAATTATTTATGTACGTTTCTTATCGATTTTTCTTTAACAATACGCCAACTTTAACTGGATATTTTTACTATATGTTTCAATATCATTCACAAATATAAAATTTCTCTTTTTACTTAAAATATTTGATAAGATTTATTGCTGATTATGTTTTCGTAATTTTAGGTTTTCATAGAGTTAGAATGTTTAGTATTAGACTTAATAGGGAAGTTTGTCAGTCGTCGACCAACGGGTCGGAAATTGCGGCCGACTTCCCGGGGTCCGGGTCCAGACGAAGGGCAGGGAGGGGCGGGGTCATCGCAAGCGGTCCGTGTGTTTGTCCGATATTAAATTGTCTTTGCACTCCACAACTGTAGCTTTACGTAGCCTGCAACAGCGCTGACGAATTAATCTCGTTAACTAAAATAAATAATACAATAGGATATCTTCTCGTTATCTTTAGAACGGCATAACGGATTTCGATGAAATTTAGCATTGACCTAAAACATAGTCTGGAAGAGCACATACTAATTATGTCTTTTTTTTAATTTCGCGCAGACAGAGACATGGGCCACTGCTAGTATTTTATAAAGAATTACTTTTATAGCTGTGTAAATCGGTCAAAGAATAGTATAAATTGACATATTATTTATTCATTGGTTTAACAATTAACGTGATCCTAGGGGTCCGCTACCTGGGTCCCATCCCAGGGGAGAGCTTGGTCCCGGCCCAACTAATTAGTGGAATCTGTTCGGAACACAAACAGTTACTTTATTTGTGTTTTGTTTCCTAAACAAATGAACAATCCACTTTATATAATGTGTTTCAATTGTTTTTAGGCTTCCTTACCACATAGGGAAAAAACGGAACCCTTATAGGATCACCTTGGTTGTTCGTCCGTCTGTCTGTCAAGACCATTATTATATATGCGGTAGATATTTATTGTATAATTTCTTATTTATACGTTACCAAGAGTTAATTTTATAAAAGACCCTCGTTTATGATATTGTAACGTATATTAACACAACTCCAGCGCCCTCTATACGCTGTTAGCTCAACCCTCGTTGCCGCGTGTTTACCCATTACCTTTAGTGGAAAATTATCAGCAACTTTATGTACTTTATTCAGTGCTACATTAGTGTAGGAAATCTATACTAAAGGTAGATGTATTATGTACTCCACCTTAGTGTTGATTTTCTGTAAAATTAACGAATTACAGCACGGCAATAAGTGATGAATGGTGAACTTAAACCCATAAAAATTCTGCCAAACCTAAGTATGCGTGCGTAAGGTAAATATGTATATACCATTCGCAAAACATATTATAGATGGTTATAATATGTTGATACTAACTGTCGCCCGCGACTCTGCTCGTGCGGAATTAAAAAAACCTTATTAGATGTAGAACATAGTTACCGTGTGATAAAAAAGGTAGCTCATAATATTGCAAAATGTAAACAGTTCTTATTGAATTCCAGTAAAACAGGACGTGGGATCACATAACACATTCACTTAGTAACAACACGACTAAGTAATAAGTTAGAAATCTCAAGCGGACTTAAGTGTACATATTTTATTTACCAGTTGCTATATGCCACCCTCAGGGTTGGCACGTCGCTATTGTGAGCGCTCGAGTTAATAATGTTTGTTCACACTTATTTATTTATGTTGAAAATAACTTAAACGCATTATATGCAAATTGATGTACTTGAATGAATTGTTTGAAATAAAATAATCCATTTACTAAGGAGTCATCTTACCCTCCTCACTTTTTTCTTATAAGGAAATGATGGAAAGGGGAAGTTGATGGAAGATGGAGGAGGAGGTTGAAGGAGGTAATGCATAGGTAGGGGAGGGGACATATCCTCTTTCCGTGCATCTCCTCCTTAGTCAATTAATGATTGGCAACTGCTGCAATTGTGGATGTCTATGGGCAGCGGTCGCTTTTCTATTTCGGCGAATTCAGTAGGCCACATGCTTGTTTTTCACATTATGATATAAAAAATGTACTAATATTATTTGTATTTCTACTTGTATTTATCTAGTCCACCTCTAATCTCTAGATAGTCTTAGTATAATAATCTGGTCATATCAAAAGGGTCTTCGCCTCCCTAAGGGCTAGTTTGTCGTTGTAGACGTCTTACTTTATGCAGGATTATCCCTGTCTCTTTGAGGCTTAAATGGCTCTCAGAGGCTGCGCTGACCGCAAGATTTATTATGCATAAACTGTTTTAATATACCACACGCACACATAAACTAATGTTATCTTATTTTTATTTTAACTGCTTTGTTACTCACAACAAAAGTGTTAATACGTCTTCCGTCTCTTTCGTTCTCTTTGGAACAAACAGAGATAACAATACAACAACCTTTCATACACAAGGACAAATATTTGAATCAATACTGACTGAACAAATCGTATCAAAATCCAAATCCAAGTAACATAGCTTAATCAAAATATTTACTTAATATGGCAAAATGTATTTCAAACAATATTGCTTAAATCACTGTAAAGCTGTTGAGTTCACAGGTGTGTAGTTGCGGCGACATTGTGCGGGCAGCTTGCCAACTTAACACCAATTTTGTACACTCGGCAACTGATACTTAACTGTTGAATCTTTAGCTATCGTACTAAATATTCGTTACTTAGGTAAAGAAATGTTATTAGACTTTTATGTATACCTACCTATTGCCTGCGACTCAAATAAAAAAAGCAATAGCCCATGTGTTCTTCTAGAATATGTTCTACATCTCTGCCAAATTTTAGCGAGATCCATGCAGCCGTTCTGGAGATATCTTCTAACAAACATCCATCCATCCAAGTTTCTCATATTAAATGTATAAGGGAGACCTCTTAACTCTACAGTACTTTACCGTAATACGTCCATGTATGTAAATATATTTATCGAAAAGTGGATAAAATAAAATGTTAACAAATAACATGTTGAAATAGACATAAATATTTCGCTTTCCAAAGTTAATCGCGACAGAATCCTTTCCCAATGGGATTTGTGAATTGAGATTCAAATGTATTTTTACGTAACCCTTATCTTAGAATATATTGAGGAAAGAAACCTTAAAATATGTTTAACTGATAATCGTAAATACAAAGAATGTTTTTTATTACCTATTTAACTAACATCATCATCATCATCATCAGCTCACTATAGGTCCCCACCGAGGGGCTCGGCGCCTACCCTAGGTTAAGGGTGATTAGGCCATAGTCAACCACGCTGGCCAAGAGCGAGTTGGTTGACTTCACACATATTTTTTGGATTTCTTCTCAGATATGTGCAGGTTGCATCACGATGTTTTCCTTCACAGTAAGAACGTCGGATAAATGTACGTATGTAAATCGGAAATCGAAAAACACATTGGTACATGGCGGGATTCGAACCCAGGATCTGCAGATTGCAAGTCAAGTGTTTGACTCCTGAGTCACCGACGCTCTTTTTTTATTAATATAACTAACATCACGTAATTATAAAGAAAAAAACAGTTCCCTTATGTTCAAACAATCCAGTATAATACAAATGGTCAGATAATGGCCATTCATTTATTCTCTCTGAACATTTCTCCTGCGAACCACAACAATGGATAATCCAACAATGTAGATTACAACGCATTAATATGTAAACCTATTGACATACGTTTCTTTGTCATTGACAACAATCTTCACGAATTTACCATTATTGGAGTAAATTGAAACAATTGATAAGTAGAAGGATGTAGGAGAACTTTGTAATAACAATCGAAATTGATGAACTTTTCGTGACATCTAGATATATTATCGTCTATTTAAAATATGTATTTTCATTATGTCAGACGAAAATAATTTCATCTCATAAGAAATGTAACGTTTTTCATCAGATATATCGACATTACGGCAATATTCACAAAATGGCGGCTATGTCTTTAGTAATTATTTGAATTTAAAGTCGCGCCACATTTGACATAAAGATATCTGAATACGTCGAAATTTCAAAATAATAATTAAATAAAAAATTTAGATGTCGGTATGCAAGGTGTAAAAAGCTCTCCACCCTAACCCCTCAGTAAAACAAACCCGCGACGAACAACTTGTGGAGTGGAGGCTCTCCTCTCGTCTCCAGGTCTCCGGCTGCGGCGCGTCGGCAAATTCAATTAATCTCATCTCGTCACGTAAATTAGTTGGGGAACTTAAAACTCGGTGTCCGTACGGTGTACGTCATAAGCGTTGGCGGATTTGATATTTGAATTTATGATGCTACTAATTAATAGTTACATTTGCACATTTACTATCGTACATTATACATAATATTATATTAGAAACGAGTGAACATTGTAATCGTAATTTTATTTATTATATATAATTTATAAATATATTACAGTGCTATTCCTGCTGAAGACTAACTGCGAATAGATTTGTAGAGTTAGAGAAAACTCTATTTTTTAAATTGTTTTTATGTAATAACTTTACAACGTATTTGAATAAAATTTATGTCGAAGCTTATACTAAAGCTTTCTTAATAATAGAAAGTTCCTTCATAAAACGAGCATTTAATTTTTATTTAATCGTTCCCGCTACCTCTTATTAATTAAATACTTTATACGAGTTCTTGTCTTCATCTAAATCGGCTAATAGAAAATGGCCGACAGCGAAACAAGGATTCCTTTTACGATTTAACTTTCTGATACGAGAACAAACGTTAATAATGGAACAAATCTAAATAAATTATAATATTCGACGAGAAATATCACAATAGATAAGTTCTTATTAAATCCATTTGAGCCACAATCAAAGTAAAGCCTGGTTTTGAGATTTTAATATAAGGATTAAGATCATCGCTCCAATTTTCTTAAAAAGGTCGAAAAATAGAATTACAAATCCTAGAAGTCGTAGAATATGTTTATCTTCCATCTCTTATTAAATCAGTTAACTTATCTAAATACAATACAAATATAAAACAACCATAGACATCGACCTGCTGCTAAAAGTTTGCGCATAACCATAGATTAAACTTTCTTTTAGAATAAATCTTACTGCAAGCGCCTGTATCTTTACAATCGGCAATAAAAATAATTTATACGTGATAAATAAAAATAAGAATGAAATTGGTTCATTGCTGTAATATTCAAATAATGGAAAAATTACTCTTTTTAAATACTTATTCCAGTTAGGATACAAATAAAGTTGTAATGTATCGTTGCCGTAAATTAAAAGGAAAATCTTGTTCTTATTTGAATGTAAAAAAAATTACAAAAAGTTTAATGGTAATACTGAAGGCCTTGAACGAGGAAAATAAAACGTTTCTTACAAATCTTTATCACCCTCTCAAAGTTTATACGGCGTGCTAATTTACCGTGAAAATAACTGGAAAAAGGGGAAATGTACTGCTCTAAATGAGGTCGCGACCCCTTCTTGGAACAACCCTGTATAACATTTAATATTACAGTGTAATTAAAAATCAAAACAACAATCATTATAGTAATACGTAAAGGAGAAACATTGTAATCTTTTAAAGAAAATTGTGCAAACTGATGTACTTAAAATTTGACAATGTTAATCGTGCGTAAAAAGTTATCTTATCAAAAACATATTTATTTCTCATCATCAGCCCGCCTTTTTTTTCAAGAGAGGAATGCTTTATGCATACGCCGCGCCCCGGGAGGGGGACGCAGTAGTTATGTGGGATTCTCCTCCATAGCGGAGGCATACCCACTAAACCTCTCTTTTCCTCCAACGCATCGGGACGGGACCACGGGCACGCTTTCGCTCTCGTCCGCGACCCCGTCTGCGTCAGCTGCCGAGGCAGCTCCCTCTCTCGGGGGGAGGAGCCTTCAGTCGCCGGTGATGGACTCCCCCGTGTCCATCATCAGCCTGCCCTATTTACTATAGTGAATACTTAAGTATATTATAGACAGAGACAAAGCTTAATTTTATTTGTGATAAAAATCAGCTCTGCTCTTAGCACCGTCAGGTCTCCCTGTAAGTTATATCTGAATTCAGCCGCTTTTACGCATATCCTCTTTCACACAACAATTACTTTTTTATACACCCTTGTAGCCTTATTTATTTGTTTTTAAAAGCATTTGTATAAAATATCAATAGTCCAAAGTGTTACAGTAAATATCAGTAACGTGGATTATTATTTATCGAAGCGAGGTCGGCGAAAACCATAATTGGCAATTGCGGCCGTTATGGTTCAACCCGTAACTGACAGTGTACCATTTATTATTTTAAAGGTTAAACAATATTGGTAAAGTAATTAAAGTCTGAATAAAATAAGAAACAGAGTACAAATAAAGCTTTTGCCATTCATATAAAATAGTATACAAATGTTACGAGGACAAGATGATTCGGGTATAACCTAAAATAATTTTAGGACAAACATACTTTATTGCTTCTTTGTATGAAAAAGTTAACACTAATGAAAACTAGGAGATAAGACAAGCCTTTAAGAACTAATAAACATTAATTCTAATAATTTATTCAAGACAAATCGATGTAAATAGCTTAGCAAAGAAAGCCTGTGAGGTAAGACCATAAGAGTAAAAAGTTACGTGTAATCACCGATAGAGTGCGTGATTGGTCAAAGAAATCAGAGCTCATTTACTAACAGACTGCATTGCAATTTCATTTAAATAAATTTCACTAATTAACTGATTCACATCCGATCGTTTACTTTCACCAAATGCAAGTACCAATTGCTACGCTTTATTGACCTGACCTGACCTGTCCACCTTGGTATATATTTAAATATTTCTTAAGTAATATTTATATTTTTAAGAAATTGTAATAACCAAAAGCTTACAAAATAAATATTTCCTACTTTCTCGAAGATATTAATTAAAGAGCAAATATTAAAAACGTAGCGAACGTCTCGGAAAAGACTAGAAACAGTGCTATGAAACTGGGACAGTTTCCAGAGAGTCAGCCTTCTTTTAAGGAATAGTTGAAAGGACTAGCACTATAATAAATTATATTATTTTATCAAGTTAATGCTAGAGATGACGAGAGAGAGAGAAAGAAATCCTGAAATATTTTGCAACAATAAGCAGTTTTTATAGATAGTTGTCGGATCTTTCCGATCGTGTGTCACGACGCGGGCAGCGCCATCTCTCTTCTAATGAATACAAACCGCACTCACAGACCTCTCTGTTGCTGATTTATGGCACAGACTATTCACAAATTTACATACTCTGCTTATAGTTTAATGGATATTTAATTAAATTTATCTGTCAAGACTTGCGGTAAATAACACGTGCAATATCATGCTTTTATTACTAATAGGTTGTTAATTATCATCAGTTGTAGAAGAGGCAATAATAATCGTGTTATTTTTTCTGCATCGCCAACAAAATGCATATTTACTGATAAATCGCCTTTGAACTTAATGTAATAATGATTCTACAAAGTGAACCTTCTACGTTTACTTTGTCTGTGTCTCTATCGGTCATACTCAGTCCAGACCAGGCGACTCATGGCCGCCTCCTCGCTTGGGGAGACGCCACCTTACCCCCAACCCTGCCACCTCGCGGTGGATCCGGACAACTGTGATTACGCGGGGATGTTTTATTACGAACCGATAAGATCGCCGCAAGGTATTAGAGCTTTTAGTCCGACATACCATTTACAATGTCCAGAGACAGTTTCACACAGTTGTATTGTATTGGGTACATGGACATTAACAGTTTAATACTAAATAACAATTACTTTCCAAAACCCTAAATCAATATATTAACCCTTTAGGTGCTTAACCCTTGCTTCCAAGAATAATTTTGATGTACTTTTCATTACAGACCCTTAGTTTAGTTAGTTTGAAGAGCGAAGTGCCCCGAATATTTAGAAAATGTCGCCATTTAACACATGACTTAACATTGTGTGTAATTTTACCTTTTTAACAAAAACCGTTAGTTTTAACTGCAAATCCTCAACCGCACACAAAGGGTTCATTTACTTGACAGATATACAGCGATAGGAATGACGTATCTGGAAATAGGTCAGCAGACAACCAAACGAACGGGCACTTTGCGTTTTGTAGGGTAATGGTAATGGACGGAAATAAATATTCTTTGTCCGCGGTTGCGCCACAATGACGGCAACTCTTGCGCGCATTCGCTTTTTGTCTGGATACGAATGACACAGTCTTTATAATCTAGTGAATAGAAGCAAAAGAATTCCCACGTATATTATTTGGAGATGATAGAAATTACCGAGCTTTTTTTGCCGTTATAACTAACTGTTTCAGCATGAATTTTTCCTCATAAAGTTCTGTATCCGACAAATCCCTATATAACCCAGTAGCCCTTATAGAGTTACGTGTCAATGACAAAATTACCTTCCTTAATTTTAAGCACTTTCTGTTTATTATTAATCAAAATATGTTTATTGAGTTATTTCATGATATTGTCAATAGATTTCTTTCTAGTAACTAGAATTATCATTAAGGAACATCATATCTTAAAGGTTTTATGAATCTTAATGTTTTAGTTTTATTATTACAGGCGACCGCTTGTCTGTCCCCAAACCTAATTATAAGCTAATTAACTACCAACAATAAATGACAGTAAACATGAGTAATTTAACATTATAGTCAGAAGCAAACTTAAACAACAATCATAAATAGAAAGCTTATTATTTGTGTGTGTTATCAATTGATTTAATGCAACATTGATGTACATCTAGATCAAAACAACTATTATATAGATATGAAGATGAATGTAAATAACATAGCGACGGCCGCAGATACATAGCTGTATATCTTGTCACGTCCGCCGCACTCGCCGCACCGCACCGCACCGCACCACGCCAGCACTCCGCTCCGCCACAATGTAACCGCATACATATATACTATCAGCTATGACTATCTCTAGATACTATCATTTATAACATACTAGCTGTTGCCCGCGTATCCGTCTGCGCGATATTAAAAAAAAACATAATTCGTAGCCTATGTGTTCTTCCAGACTATGTTCTATATGTATGCCCAATTTCATCGAGATCCGTTCAGCCGTTCTAGAGATATCTTGAAACATCCATCCATCCATCCATCCACCTAAACATGCGTATTTATATTATTAGTATGATTTAAATATGGGATCAATTAAAACAATGTTACATCAATTTTCTATTTCATTTAAACAATTTAGAAATTAAAAACACACAAATACTTACAAACAATAGAACTCCATAATTACAAGTGAATCACAACCGTTGTAAACATGTGATTACAAAAATACAGATTATATTCGAGGTAACATTGTAATCTTACTAATAGTATAATAAATGCGAATGTATGGATGGATGGATATAGACGGATGCATGTTTGTTAGAAAGTATCTCCAGAACAGCTGCGTGAATCTCGTTAAAATTGGGCACACATGTAGAACAAAGCCTGGAAGAACATATAAGATCCCATTTTTTTAATTCCGCGCGGATGGAAGCGCGAGAAACAGCTTGTATGTATTTAATCCAAAATGTTAATTGCATTATTATATTGTATAATAAATATATTTAATTAGGTAATAGTTAATAATTTTGGATACATACGAGTTATTCTGTTTACTCAAACTGTAATTAAATAAGTTCTCAGTTCGAGCAGCGCCCTCTATGGAGCTTGCGTTTATTTTACGTAGCGTATACAAATTATGTTTGGTAATACGTTAATTCAACATTTACTAACGAGAGACTGTTGGATGGTCGTTGTACTAAAGAACTAAGAAATTACTTTTTGCTTTTTCGCAACCGAAACGAAACATGGATTGTATTTATTGAATTCCACATAGCTACTTAACAGACACTATACTTCTTCTTCTTCTTTCACAGCTATAAGTCGCCCACTGCTGGGCATTGGCCTTCACCAAAGATCGCCACGATGACCAGTCCCGTGCTATCTGCATCCAGGACGTTCCCGCAACCTTGACACTATACAGGGTGTCTTAAAATAATGTATAATGAATGTGTCTTTTTTATTCTGGTAATTTCTTTCTTTTTAATGACGTACTTATCATTATGTATTTTTGATTGGTTTAAAACTTTAATTAGCTGAAAATTGTAGGTGTTAAAAGTGTATACAGTATGTATAAAAAGTGAGTTAAGAAAAATAATTCACTGTGTCTAATCTGACTAATGTTTTGTTATTCTGATGAACAAACAAACATCTCAGTATTATTAACAAACAAGGCTCACATCAACAACACGCTACAAAGACGTCGCCGACGGATCCATACGTGTTCTGATTGCTTGTATTGATTTACAATCATACGCTCTCACTCTATATAATGCAGGCCACACACGTTAGATTATAAATGGTAAACCCAGGTACATATAACTCTGTCAATGAAAACCCCCACGGATGGTCAGATTTGATGTAGGAGCGGTCTCTTATTTTGCTTTTCCTTATTGCAGTCTAATCCTTTCGTCCATTTTATTCAGCGCACCATAATTTTATTTAGTACTACATTTCCATGCTTCTCCTGTTTTTAGTACGCTGTTTAAAACACAAGTAACAAAAGTGTTCAGTCATATGTGTTTTGAACCTAACGTGTGTGCCCTGCATTAGGACCATCGCTCTGGGAATACCCGACTATTCACAATAACTATAAATTCATTTTCTATTTATTTTGATAAAGGATTTTATTTTCTAGACTATATTATTACGTTACTTGAACTTGGATTTCGATCTGGATTTCTTTCTTTCTTCGTATAGTTCTTATTAATACCTTTCTAGATACTTCAATTATTACATTAAATATGGAGTAAAGATATAATCATATTTCAAAAGTGAGTCTGTGTTTAGCAATGTTCACACGGTCAATATTGCGCAAACGACTCTCACAGGCGCCGGCGGACGCGAGCAATGAGAACAGTGGAACAAACAATTAGAACAAATACTCTGTTATCTTAATCGTAGATTGATTTTAAACAAGCACAACGTATTGTTTACCACTTTACGAAAGCAGAAAGATATTTCTTAAAACCGCTGTTTCGTAAATAATTTCAATAATAGAATTGACAAAATATTATCTAAGAATATTAAAATAAAATTAATTTCATTCGTTAACTTCA
This sequence comes from Papilio xuthus, assembly GCF_000836235.2. NCBI lineage: Eukaryota > Metazoa > Arthropoda > Insecta > Lepidoptera > Papilionidae > Papilio > Papilio xuthus. The sequence continues at coordinate 239,149 of NW_013530935.1, read as the reverse complement.
ATAAAGTTGAGTCAAACAAGGCTTAAATGCTACAATTTTTAAAAAGCTAAACGCAAACAAAACCTTTCAGAAGCAGTAATCGATTTTATTCCTGAACGCAATTCAGCAACCAGAAACTATTTATCAAAAACCATTTAAGTAATCCAATTTTTTATACTTAAAATAATCCACATTCCGTAAAGTTCATCACATCAGCTTTCACAGAGAATTCAAACACGAACAATGCCACC
>NW_013530935.1:121541-238887 GCF_000836235.2 Papilio xuthus | reverse complement strand
ACAACCCCCACCCCAACCCCCGCTGACGTCGATGTAATTAAAGTTTCAAATTAAATTGTATTTACGTACTAAGAGAATTATTTTCAGTTAAATTATTAAGATATCAAATTAAAATTCGCTGTAACCATTTTGTTTATTCAACATGCAACGTCGCAAGAAGTTCTTATATAGCTGCAATTTCATGATTTTATTTAAAAAATGTATATATATTCAAGTTGTTACGTGTATCTATATTATAATCAATAAAATAACAATTTATAAGTATAACATTATGGTTGCCTACACATAAATTTTGTTCAATATGGTCGAAAATCTTAGTAAAGGTCGTTAACGAATCTAGGTGTTTTACTTGATCAGCATACACTAAAAAAAAGAAAATGTTAAAAAATGACACATATCTAGTGCCTTTTATTTTTTTGTCAGGAAAATAGAATATACTTTTCTGACTTTGATTACACTTTAACGGACATTATTCATTTTGATTTATAATCTGTTTCGTCGCTAATTTAAAGATCGGTAACCCGGAAGGATTTTAAGAAGAAGGTTAATCTGTTTTTATTTACAAAATCTTTTATCGTATATTAACACGTGCTGAGAACATGAAGTGTCGAGTAAATAATATATCTAACATCCATAGAGCCTTGGGAATGCAGACGTGTTAATGGGATTTCAAAAAACACGATTATTACTTTGACTATTTAAATATTGCTACAAATGTTGTAGCTTGAGGAACGTGATTGTCACAAATATATGAAGGATTACCATTTATGTAAGAAACCCAAATTATTTTAATAATATCATTAATGTTTAGATGTATAGATGGATGTTAAGAACGTATCTCCAGAACCACTAAACCTATCTCGCTAAATTTAACACAGATGTAGAACATAATCTGGAAGGAACACAGAGGCTACTACACATTTTTTTTAATTCCGCTCGGCTACAACTAGTTTAAATATAAAAACATAACAATAATGTCATTAAGAATACGTTTTCGCGTATGTATGGTTCTATGATTATGATACATGTCGTGAGTTCACAAACCAAAGAACATTTAAATAAAACACTATCACTAATAGAGAGCTGACAAGCTAAGCACACTAATTAACATTGTCATAGAAAGATATACAATCGTATATGTAATGGAGTAAGTTGTTATTACTGCTAAAACGTCGACAGTTAATGAAATAGGGCATCGTAAAAGCGTAATGAAGTGACCGCTGACTGCCGCTGTAATAAGGTTCTGCTGGACCCGACTGCGGACAATTAATAACCTCCACATGTGTTCACCATGATGTAGAGTCACTGAATTTGTCATAAATATCTCCTAAACCGAAATACACAAACACAATACATTGAACAAAAACGTTCTATGATAGTAATATTAAACTTAATTTTGTATAAAAACAATAGATAAGTTTATTCGCGAAAATGCTACAATTTAAAAAAATCTAGTACCAATAGAAAGGTACTTTTATTCTTCAATACGATTTGATAAGCATAGAAAAAAAATATCACGAGACAAAACAATTGTATCTTCAAAGCTATCATAAGGAAGTTGTTAAATCAAACCACGGTGTTTCATGTTACATCTAGTTAGGAAACATCTGCGGCGTATCGTTTTCCAGTGGGCAGAAAACAAAAGGCGTTTGTACAGGGCCGGCCGAGTCGCGTTACAGCCGCCCGCCGCCCGCCGCTGCCGCCCTCCGCCGCCCGCTCAGCTCTAATGAATGCCGACTCTACAACCGCTTTTAATACACTCTACGATATCATTGTTATATTGCAGATGTTGCCGTTGAGGTTTTAATCATATCGCATAAAGCTCGCTACACACCTTCAGTTTTAACCTAACAGTCGGACTATAGGCCTCGTACGAATAATTGCGACAAAAGTTTTCGTATCGGTGTCATTCATGTCGAAATTAGTATGAGATTTTGTCGATGATAATACTACGGCGCTTGTCACAAATATACGTCCTACGCCCACATGTGTTGACATTTGAAGTTTTTTAGTTAAAATGTACTCAGTTTTACCAACACACCTATAGGTGCAGGTCAAACTGATGATGTGTAGTTACTTATATTGTCAAGAACAAACTTAAGCTCGAGTAAAAGAAAATAGAATCGATCATTTGTCTATATATTACGTTATAACTACTATATAGTACTGTATATAAAAGTTTGTAAATAAGGTAGCATGTAAGATGAAGTAGGTGGAACTTGGTGGTAAAAAGGAATTAAAATGTTTTCTTAATTATTTTTATTATTGAATATTTTAGATTAAAATTAAAACAGCTATCGGTCTGTGTGGGATGACGTCACGTGTGTCCGAGCGTGTGCATCATGACGTCACAAATTTCACGGCCAGCGATCTGCACATAATTGTTCACCCGCTGTGACCACCCCACCCCCCATACATAGTATCGTATTGCCTAATATCTTTGTATTTTACAATAAAATATAAACAATTATAACAAAATTCTTTCCATCGGTCAATTTATCCTATATTATAAAGGTCCTATTGGACGGATTTATTCTGGTATTTCCGTCCCAACGGGAAACAGCCGTCAAAGATCAATTGTTGAATAAACTTATAACCAGAGAAATATCTACTGATGCTTAATTTATCGACTTAAGTAACAGAAACTTTGATACACTACGTTAACAGTACTGTAGCAATAACAAGAAGTAAAACTATTGACCAGTGCTAAATAATCCTTCCTGTTTTTTGATCTACAAATAAAATTGTTACATTCATATGTTGGAAGGAATTTGAATTCAAATAAATATCCAATACTTTTGTAGATTTAATAACAAGCGCTCGCCGACTTCAGCCACATACAAATGTAATAAGAAAATGTTTCGGAAACAAATAACATCGTTGCTAACGTTCTTTGCTGTTTCAAATCAAGTTTTCTTTATTTTTTATCGGCTTAGCTAATAATTTGTAAACACGTTACGTAAATTACTTAAATAAATAAAAATATATATTACCCTGTTGATTTAAGAATCCACATCAACATCTTTTTTACGTAAAAGCCTCAATGTTCTACATTTTGCAGCATAACAATGGCACGGAAGTTGATTTGACAACTAACGTCATAGAATGGAAGTTGATTGGACAGTGAATGTCAGTTCAAGGTGTCAAACATGTCAGTAGTACGGGGTCAATCTGATACAGAATGTCAAGCGCTTCAACAGAATTTGTCACGAAATCGTACCAGTAGGTTTGTGGAGATAACATGTCATGAAATTGAATATTGGCCTTTTGTAAAATGTACTTCCCTAACCGTGGGGTTTACAGACCGCTGTTTAAATATCTCTGTTTGGTCAAAGATACGTATACAGAGGTAACTTTTTTATACAGAGATTTTGGTATCATAAGCCCACGGTATCTGCCTCGCTTAATAACATGACTGAGTTATGAAAAATGATATGTCCCTGCAAAATCTACTAGAATTCAAATCACGCTGATGATGTCAGAAAACTTTTAAACTGCTACGATCATAAATTGTACTAATTATAAAACCCCATTCGAATCACGTACAATATCTTCAATCCCAGCGCAAACTTTTGCTATTTCAACAAACGCGATGCGGATTGATTCGCTAAAGCGATTTCTGAACGCAACTTAAAATATGAAGGAATCCATTTTGTATGACGGTTCAAAATGGAGGGAAAATATTTAAACTCGAGTCAGCGCATGTAAAATTAATGTTTGCTCCGTCTGAATGTATCAGGGATACTAAACTTCGTTGGGAATAAATGAAATGTATACAAATATTACTATTATGAGTTATACTTTCATAGCAATATTTAATTTAATCATTAACTATGGACATTTCTATCTGCAGAGTCCAATAAGTCTTTATACTAAGGGTCAAGATCAAAAGCAATTATCAAATAATACCGAGTCACTTCTTATTGTTGCACGGAATTTGAAACGGACAAATGAAGTGCCCGTTGCGCCGCTGGCAATTGTAACAACTATCAAATCATAACGGAGTCACGCACAGAGAGGAATGCTCTTAATATAAGAGGAACGGGACCTGACTCTGCCACTATCTGCCACTTATAAAATACTATCTTTTATTCTTCCATCTGTTATAGCGATTGTTTTATCGCACAGAAGGTATAAAATATGACCATGATACAAAAATATAATATATTTTTCTACAACCATAATAACCCTTGAACATGAATCCTTTTTAAAATATGATACCGATATAAGATACACTTCGCGCTTTCCATAAGATTAATAATTGTGCGTCTGGTAAAACTCACTAATGAAACATTTCTCTTTGTTTGCATATCATTTGTAAACAATGTCTAAAACAAATGCGATGCGATTAACAAAACAAAACAAACGGTTCATCCATTCTGTAATTAAACAAATAACAAACAAAGTCAAACAATTTAATATTAAATCGATCTGCACATAGTGAAACTTACTTGCAATAGTAAAGTCTGCCATCTCTCCCCGTGTGCACTGTCCACCCCTCCTTCAGCTCAGCATGAAGTTTCTCCAGCGCCGCTTCATCATCAGCGGATCCTCTACAAGGCTTCGGACTTCCAGATCCCAATCGTGGGCTACCGAATTTCGGACTGGCGCCCAATTTTGGGCTATTACCGCCCAATCTGGGGCTATTAGAGCTCGAAGGACCATCGCTTAGATTGGGGCTTCCGGCAAACCTGGTGTTGAAGCTGGGACTGGAGTGGGGATGGGGCTTGGGGCTAGGGGACGGCTTGGGGCTGGGGGCGCCGCTGGGGCCGGGCGACGACGCCTGCTGCAGCAGCATTGCGCTCACATCACTGCACCATCTTAACGGCTATCTGAAAAGACAGAAACAACGAGTTAGGCAAGTGAATACTAACAGATATAGTACACTTCAAATGTCTTAACATATGGAATAAATTTAAAAGCTATCAGAACAAAGAAATTATTTTGTCGATGAAGTGATCGGCATGGTATAGGAATTCTGAAAATGTTTCATTATATGTCGGCTTCTTACATAACGCAATATCTTTAGGTCTATAAATTACGAAAAGCACAATAGCGATATGCATTAAAGCATCATAATGAAAACTCCAGCGAATTCTTTAAAAGGCCGTTCAAAGGAGCGGGAGAAATGAAATGGCCTCGTTGGCTCGCTCTCTGAATGGCAGCGCCGATTAAAATTGGCCACAAAAAATACACAGAAAATGGCATTCGGATTGCCGCGGATAAAGAGGGCGGGTGTTCCCTAGCAAATAGCGTTAACTTTTTTATTTTATACGTGCGCAATTTTAAAAGCACTGCATGTAATCCCGTCTTTACTGAATACATTGTAATTTTTATTAATTCTTTGTTGAACATTTTCAGAATAAAACTCAACATTAGGTTAACATCAACCCCCAACTTGAAGAAAACAATATAGGTAACATTAAAAAAAATGTATCGAAAAAATTATGCCAACTTGACAATCATATTGACAGTAACATCAGCGTATAACTAGACACACAAATCATAAACGATTAGCAATCCCGCAAAATGGCGGTAAAGCAACAGACTAAACAGAGACAGGCGCTGCGTTCATTTTACTGTGGGACATTGTGTTCATTTGCTCGGATTTAACGGTCGTAACAATAATGTCGATGAGGATTTCAGATTATACATCATTTAATCATCAAATAAATGCAATTATTGTTATCTGCATTTAATTATTGGAATATAAAAATATCCAACAAGCCAAGCTCACTACGTGACATTGAGTCATGATTTTTCGTGGAATTAAATACAAAAATACGTTGTTATTATCTTATATTTAAATCAAATAGCTAAGTAAACTGTTATATACTTAATTTTCCTAAACAATGTTTCAATAGTTTACAACGACGGTATTTCTATTCATGGCGAACTAATGCTTAGATAAATAATTTCCCATCATAACATCTCTAGCCACAACACTAAAGCTATCAACAATACCTGCTAGTACAAACCAGAGAGAGACAGATCTATCCTTAATCAACCAGTCCGAAAGGGACAATACATGTGATGTTTGACAGGTGGGCAGTCATTGAACCCTCTGTTGAATAATGGCGGGATAATTTTGGCGCGCTGTGGTCCGTTTTATCAAATTCTCGCCGGCGTTATTAATTTTGGGTCTAAAACGAGAGTAAAAAGCGATATGTAAATTCTGATTTATGTCTACGCATCGCAATGCTTTAAATTGCAAACAATTTTTGTAACGTGATAAAAAGAACGTCGGTTTTAACGGTGTGATAATTCAAAAATATGACAGAGATACAAATCATTCCTGCAACGCGTCAATCTAAAAGGCTCTGATGTCGACTTTAGCAACAGTATTGTTTCAATTGAATAGCGTTCTTACGCCTAAAACTGTTAAAAACTATTTCCGAAGTGTTTTGTTAATGTAAACACGTTACAAAGTTGTAAAGGCTTTGGCTAGCTGCCAGAGTTCACAGAGGATCCATGGCGTTGACTCACTGCTGGGGGGGGGGATATATAGAGGTCGATGTGTACTACGTCGTATGACTGCATATGTCTTAATGAAATGAAAATAATCTTTAACTTATTATAATTGACTGACGCACAATCTTATCTCTATATCGTCACAAGGATCGAAACGATTGATTTAATAAAAAGTAAATGAACGACATTTCTTTACTCTGCACCACTATATAAACAAAGTTTTCGCTTATAACCATAAGATGTCTTTGTGTACAGTTGCCAGCACGTGTCGCGTGCCAAAGAAGCCCTACAATAGGTGTGCATATGCACTAAATCCTTTTAAAGCCAATATGATTTTAGTTCACCCTTGGAACGCTGTAAATAAGCGGAGTACCAGAATTCAGACAGTGTTTAGTTTGAGGAATTCGACCTCTTTGGTTGCCGAGGAGTTTTCTTTCACACAAGTCGAACTGGACAGTAACATATTACATATTTAAATTAGAAAAAAAAAACACAATAATTACGCGGGAAACGGTGAAAATTCAGCAGTTTTGTATATTAAAGAAAAGTGCAAATACTATAATATCATAGGTAGTCTTAACTAGGTAAAGGTTGATTCGTTTGCATTTCTTTGTTTTTACAGCGTCATTTGGCTTTTACTTGTAAAGAATAAGACAAAACGATAATTTAAATAAATAAAAGGTACGAAAGGTCTTTGAGTCTTCGCCCTTTAATCGTATTTTTTAAACGAGTCGTTGACTTTGCCTTCTAAAGAAATATTTAATGGTAATTGTCTAATTTATCCTAATTTAATTTTATCCCCGTCCTCGTGTACCTTCCCGGGAATTCTTTAATTTATTTTTTCTTTAAAGACGTAAAAGACACAGCTTTGGAAATTGTTCATGCAGCTTGGGGAAAGGGACGTGGACTCAATTTTTTTTTTCATTTTCCAATGGCACTGAGTATTTCCTTGTACACCATTTAATTTTTTTACACGTTACATAATTTTGTAACACGTTGTTTTCTTAATTATTATAAAATAATGTTTGTTCGTTAATATATAGAAATAATCATATATATTATAATACAGTGTTTGCGTCGAAATCTTCCTTTAGTTATTTTAACCAACTTTAAAAAGGAGTTTTAAATCTCATTGTCAAATAGTAAAGTGTCTATGTTTCAAATATGTAGGGATAGTTTCACTTTTTTATGTTATTAAATTATCACTTTAAAATGTTGAAATATTTAATGTTGGCAGACTCGGAGGCTGTATTGTAGTGAGGTAGCAGGCAGCTCGGAAGAGCAATTATCTCCGCGCTACAATGACCGGAGCGAGATAAAAATTAAATTTTAAATTGCTCGGATGCGTGTGTCCGCTTATCTCCCATTACTATAGTACTTCCCACTTCTATGTTTAGTAAATTAAATTCGACATAAAAGTTTTATTATTTAACAGTTAACACGAAACTTTTACTAAACCACTTATCTACTATTTACGTATTTTGTCTATGTTCACACATGTAGTAAAGATAGAAGACACTGACAACTACATAGTAATTTCTTAGTTCTTACAATAGATACTTTCCTTGTTAGAAATTTGGAAAATACTTAAAACAACGTTTTATAAAAATAAAGTAATTGAAGGCACACAATATTATTCAAAAAGCCATATTTCTGAATCGGCGGTGTGGCGGCGCGCGGCTACGTTAAAATATTATGTCTAAGATTACAACGTCACGTGGAGATCATTCAGACATATTTTATCGAATTTGACTTATTTCATGATTGTGAGTGGAATATTTTATTTGTATACGTATAAATTTATACAAATAAAATATTATTAGATTGAACACAAGATAAATTTACTACAAATTTCGATGCAGTAAACTTAAACACATTGCCTAATATGAATTTAAGAAAATAAGAAAAATGTTTCAAAGCTAGACACAATGTAGAGAAGTATACTTCTATTATAAATTGTGCTAACATACCTGTTCGTGACATTTATTTTATGTTTAATCTTATTAGTTGCAGTTGTATTGTTTGTAAACAATAAGATGTTCAAACTACAAATTCGAAATAAAAGAGAGAGTCCTATATTGTTACAAACTGCATGGTTACCCTAGTAGTGAGCAGGCAACAGAAGCCATTCGCACAGCTCTACCATTGAATAAATCCATACATTAGATCTGAATTTACTTTTATTATTCCACTCCACTTGTCAGAAGAGCCTCTACAAATTTGACTGTATAAGGCTGTCTATGGTAATGCTCTCTGTGGTATAGACAACTTGCAAATTATGATTTGACGTGAAATAGAGCGCGAGGGGTGTACGGAGTTCTTGAATATTTTTTTTTAGGTTTTAATAATACTTTACTCTATTACAGAGTAGCATTTACGTTGTCTTCGACAATCATCAGATTCACGACTCTGTCGAGGACAATAGAAAAAATAGTACTACATTAAAAAAAACGTAATTTAAAGTATATAGTGGTAAAAGTAAAATATTGAAATGCTTAAAATTATTTAATCTGTAAAGTTATCTTTAATGTGCACATATTTTTATTATTATTTCACTTAGAATGATTAAATTACATAAGTTAGGACAATGCTTAGGTTGTCTATATGGAATCTGCGAGTGCAGACAGGGCGAAGCGACCCGACGGGACGCGACCCTCACAAATTTATGAGGCATTTCTCAAACCATCTGCGGAATACCGGAAATATTTGCCTACTTCCTAATATATGCAAATAGGGTGACCAAGCTGACAAATATTCATTTTGATATTTAAACATCATTTGTTATGTCCACCAAATTTCATAGTTTAATTGACTAATTAATAGTTGAAAATATATGTAATAATATAATATCGGCGAATAAATATTCAGTATTATGTTATTGCTTTATTTATTTACATATGAAATATATTCCTAATATACTTTTTAACTTTGTTTATGCTTGCAAGTTAAAATAAAAATGTTAACTTTATAAATCATCTGAAAGGGTTTAGGAATATCCGTTGATGAAACAAAATTATGGTGATAAGAGCAAAGAGTGACGTAACCGCACAAACATGGCCGCCGCTTTGACACGAAATACTCGACAAAGTTTGCTTTGTACATTGTTATACTGGCGATGCCGGGAGGTGGAAATTATGCTTAGCTCAGCTGCGCCGGGCCCAGATGTGTGAAGCCCGTGTGGATCTACCGAATATCTTTCCATCTCCATAATACAACCCCCACAGCTGTATCACATCGTTCACGCGGAGAGCTATTGTTTATTTTAATAATTAATAAACACTCCCACGTATAAAACCGTTTATATTTACAAGATGAAGAAAAATGAAGCTGAATATTTTTTATTATTGAAACGTTAATTCATTTAATTACTCCAAACGACATTCTATAACATTTATGTCGCAATTAACTTAATTGTTTTTATTGTTTCTTAACAAAAGAATATTTTACTTATTTCACTTTATATCGCTTAACATTTATACGTTTACACACACAAAAGCACATTTTTTACTTATATAATTCGATTAAAAGCCACTAAGGTAATTACGATTTGTATACACTACACTGTGTGTTCGTATTGTCGTCCCTTACATTTTCTTTGAAAAAATAGAGACAGCAATAATGAATACAACACAAATGTCACTATTCGAAATCTGACAGGTCTCATATGAGTCTCGAATCAGTGAGACAAAGTTGAGACCGCTGTTTATTCGCCGGTGCACCAGAGCAACAGTTGTTTCGGCAGACATGTTGCATATCTTAGCTTGTTCATTTGTTATCCTATTTGGTTATCTTGAAGACGTACAAGGATGAATTTATTAGGCAAACTTATTGGATTCTTAGTATATTTTTCTGTGCTTTGTGAAAAATAATATGTTGCATTATTCATCCATGATCGATCACGATAGATGAACATTAAATTTCACAATAATAATTAACTGTAACGAACAGGCTCCTATAGTATTATGTAACGAGAAAAAAGTACACATAAATATCAAGATTCCATTTTATGGCACAAAAAAGGCCGTAGAAAGTGACGAAGTGAGAAACGAGTCGGCATGAAAACGAGAGTGGCCGCGCCGCGGCCGCTGCAACATTTCTGATTATTTCCTACTTCTGTCATCACAACTGTCAACAGGTCGTCAACCTATGATATCACTTATCAGTAGCAAACGCGATCAATTAGCTTAGAGCTTTGGTACATAGAATGAAATATCAGAGCTTTACTCGTAAAGGAATAGCCATATTCCTAAATCAAATATTTAACAATATTATATTTATAAAATGAAATAAACTAGCCTTTTATTCTAGCTTTCGTATCCTGAAGTTTTACGGGACCCCGAAGGTAACTTTGTTAAAATTATATAACAATTACTAATTTAATTTACGTTGTATAAAAATGAGGCTACCTCTGGAATTTATTACTTACTTTTATTGAAGAAAAATAAATAAAAATACTTAAAGTTATATCAATTGTTAATCTTAGGTTTATAAAATATCTCAATACGTTTTTATTACATTGTTCAGCAATTCCTGAACGAAGCAGACTAAAATTTAGTCCTCGGACAGCGCTGCAACTTTCTTTCATATCTGAAGGCAAGTCACGTGTCGCTTCACTTTCAAATTTATTTAATATTCGATGTCTCCGCTCGCTGCATCACAAATAATTGCAGCCATTAAAAATATCGTTGCACATTTCATTTTTGTATAATATATTATAGGAATTACCTTTCATGACTTATAAGGTCATGTTTTTATGTCATCTACCAAACTTTAGACTACATAACTTCAGTTCTCAGACAGTATTTCTGAACGTAAATATGTGACTTTTTAAAATTTCAATCAACCAGGCATATACGCCATTATAAATAGCAATAGAAAAAGTCTGCGTTTCTTTCAAACAAAGTAACTAAAAACTAATTTCAACTAAGGCTCCGATTAAAGCTCCGTGGGTTCGGCCGTAAGATATACAAGATAACACAAGTGATAAAAGCACGCAACATATACGTAAGTTTGTCAACATATGTAATCGTACAAAGTTTTTGTACTTCTTTATGTTTGCTTGCCTCTCACGTCTGCGTCCTCTAGACGGATATCGGCGTGCAGGTCACATGTTACTTCTCCGCTAAGTTATAACTTTGTTAAGACTTAATTAATCCGCTTGTATTTTAGACACAAACAGAATTTAGTTAAAATAAACTTGTTGCTAAATATTTTATTGGTGGCCAGACAAGTTAATTTGTGTTGGATTTTTGTTTAAATAGAGTAAGATTGAGAATAATTGCACTGATTTATTAAAGTACCAGTTGTTTATATACAGATAATCAAAGAGAAAGGAAGTCGACGGATGACTTAGACAATAAAAAGTAAAGAATGTTATTGTTTTTCGTAGTTGTTAATATAATAATAGACTATTTACCAAAGGACATCAGAAGGTCGAGACAGGGGTTAGGTCGCGACCTCTAAAACCGAGGGTTGCGATCCCTAAGGGGGTCGTAGAAACCGAAAAGATTGATTTTAAAATAAATTCACCTTTCAAGAAAGTATTCGTCTTGTCGCTTTTATCTTCTTTAACTAAATTATGATTTTAATTCATGACTACTTTTCATCACCTTTACTTTGATGTATTTAAGATGTTTAAATATTATATTAAAGTTATAAATTTAGCGACTTGACCAAGTGACTGATTGAAAAAAAACAATAATTATACTGCACTGTATACAAGAATATCTAAATGGCAACCACTTAAAAAGCCCACACAAAAATCTTTCATACATAATCTCTGTTCAAAATATTTCCGCAATCCGTGCGACCAGCGTCGACCAGCGGCCAGCAGTGGCGGCCCCTGTGGGGGGGACACACGCCCTCCCACTTAATTACGCGTGCTCTCTGAATACAAACGGACAGATATACTTTTACATCTCTTTGGTATCCGTGAAGTATGCGAGCATTCCAGACACGTAACCGAATGCTGTAATGAAATTTTACAAAACAGGAATAGAGCATAGAAATTGTTTGAATGCAAAGAAAATGCTTATTGTGCTCCTCGTCTTTGACTTTCCTGTAATATAAATTCTTTTGTAAATCAAATAAAGCTCCTTTTTATTAAACGTGGTTCAACTTTGCTGTTTTTGTTCAGCGGAGTTTGACTTGTGATGCAAGGAGGTCTACGACATTTATAACGCCTCGTTTGTTTCACTGTTATATTACTTTTTTTAATTTTTTCAATAAAATGTTTTATAATAAAGTAATTAGAACGTCGGATTTAACTAGGATAATTACAGTTTTAAATTCATATACAAATATAATGATCATGAAACAATCACAGTATATTTATATATCAATGTCAGCAAATGTTATTTTATTTACATTGATGTGCGAGTCGTTTCCTTTTGCTGTTTACATCCACATGCCGGACGCAATGTTCAGTAGCAACAAGCAGACTAATCTTACCACTGATCTCTATAAATGGATAGGCGATTGCTTGGAAATTGCAGCTTTTCATTCGGCACAATTTAAACGCGCCTATTGCTGTTACGTGATATTTTATTCTATCTATATTACTAATTCAAATTCACAGCACCGCTACAAAACGCTATCATCAGCGCAAAAATGGCGGAAATCAAATAGGCACAAAATAATACTCTTATAGCCAGTGCAATGCAGTGCCAGTGCATAAAAATCTGCATAGTATTGTCCCTCTCGTTTTCTTTACAAAAACAATGATGGAATAAGACATTCAATACATGCAAGCTTTTAGAAAAACAGCATGAGTCAATAACATGTCTCTTTATTTCACTTTCTTTTGCAGCAAAATCAACTTCACGTTTTAAATTACAAACTGCTGTGAACCAGACTCTATTGCTTTGTTAATTATTTTGGAGCGTCTTTAAGATGTAGATTAATTAGCGAGTGGGAACCCTGAATTTCACAAGTGCTCGAAACATAACAAAAAGTACCTATTTTATGACTACATTTATTTTTACCTAAAATCATTCATCGTTTAACAAAGAAAACAAATAAATCAAATACGTATAACGAACAGTCCAACAACGTTCAACAGTCATTGAGTCAGTAAACACAATGCAGTTAATGCGAAAGCATAAAAAGCTCTGATTGAATGCACTCCATACATCTCTGAGAGCCTCTCATGACACTTGTGGAGTGCACGCCTCCCTGCGGCGTCCCTCAGGACACCTCGGGAATGTTAATGAGCTGATTCACAAGCCTCACACCTGAGGCATCAGTTCGTTTCACATTCATACAACAGGTATAGACGAGGACGTTTATTGCCTACCCATTTCAATGAATTGTCAATTCAATCTGAAGACCTAGCAAGATTATAAAAAAAGAATTTGTAAGGTCATCAACAAAATTAGCAAAGGGCACAAATCAGATACAATTTTTGTCTACGACGTTACGAATACTTTTTCGCAATTTTTGTGCTAAGCCCTCACTTCGAAACCTTTTCATGGCAACGTGAAACTTACAGCTCTTTTGGTGACTGTTTATTCAATATTCAATTGTAACTGGGTACCGAATTTAGTTCTTTTATTTATGACAATTAATTTGTGTCATACAAAACGAATAAAAGAATAAATCGACTGCTCTACTTTAATACGAGCACATACGAGTACTTATTGCAACTAAAAGAACATAACGCAGAGTACATTTGTCAGAGAGTGTAGTGTGGTACAGCGCGGCGTGGCAGAGCGGCGGCGGAACGAAGCAAGCTTTGAAGTGAAACACAATGAATAATACATTTTTCAACTGCATTACGCAGAGTGAGTGAACAGTGCAGTCTCGGAGGTTTGAACACTTCCTCTTTATCAAGAATTCATCACTTGAAAGCACTGATTATTAACACTAAGCTAATAAAAGAAACCAAAACTTCAGACCCATTTTTTAGGAAATTGTCTGTATTGGTGAACGTGAAATTTGACACAATTAAAATTATTGTGGAATAATGCATAATGCTGACTTTTAATCATTAATTGAATTTATTAATAACAATAATCTTAATATAAAAAAGCTCACAAAAATATTATAAAATTACAAGAGGATCGTTGAAATGTCCCCGTCCCCGACACATTGTGGAAAGTTCCCAAGCCAGCCGTATGTTCGGAACTTTGCAACTTTGATTAAAATCAACAGGGTTTTAGTGAAAATTGTTCCACGGATATTATCCTACTAAACAAATATATGCGAACACTTTGTCGCAACAAAAGCATTCCGTCCCAGAGTTATTTGTTGATCTTTGTACAGTTTACGATAAAATTTTAAATAACATTTATAGTGAATATTCTCACAAGCTATATCATGTTAATTATTTAAATATTTTTACAACACTTTTTTCGAATTATTGAAAAGCAATTTAAGTAATCTTTTGTAATTACAAAATGTTATTACAAAATTGGAACAAATTTCAATTTGTTATTTGCGTATTGAACAATATTATTTTAGGTGAAACTTTGTAATTTCCAGTCGCAAACAATAACAACGACCGCCGGTTATTAATTAAATCGTTGACTGAGTTACACTGAGCCTGACGTTCTGTTTGTACCTCATGTTTCGTTTTTCTTAAATACTTCACGTTTATTAGACAAAGCAAACTCCGTGTACAAAATGTTTGATCTGAATTGAAATATCCATCAGAGAGACATAAGTTATTTTCTTAATATCTTTTGCTTGAGACTTCGTTTGTGCGCAATTAAAAACAATTGAATCCTTTTTATTTTGTAGAATTTTTAAGTAAATATAAGCGGAACTTTATCCCACAGGAATAGTACATCTGCGATGAAGTCTATCTATGTTTCATATTGCAATGAGATCCGATCAAACGTTGTAATGTTACCTGGTAAGAAATATATATTCAAAGTTTTCTCTATACGAAGCTAATAAGATTAGTTTATTTTACTGATCTACTTATTGAGGTCGATTTGACTGCTGTATTACATCAGGTTTTATCTTCATTATTGATAAGGAAACACAATAGTATTGCGTGTGAATAACAATTGATTTGTTTATAAGAAAACTTGTTGTCGCATGTCGCTACACAGATTGTCATCACTAGTCACGTTACAAACCTGATATTACAATCAGATATGATAAAGTTGATGCCTTTTATTGATCTTTGTATCTTATGGTTACTATTTGACACCACACTACAAATGCTGTTCATATATTCTTCTTCTTATTATACCATCTTCTTTCGAAGGTCGGGGATCATTAAGGCAACTTGCACCCTTGACACCGCAACTCTGAAAAACGTACGGGTACTCCTTCCGAACCACGAGCGTAGGTTCTGAAGACAGGATTTTAATAATTGTGATTTCTCAATTAAAGGTCATGCCTGACATTTTAGATTTTAAATAATCGACTTAGGTATTGAATTTGAATAAGAGTTTTAACCCAAAAAATAACCTAACCTAACCGCCGGTCACAGAGTCATAAGGTATGAGAATTCTTCGCTAAGCGTCATCTTAATGACCAATTAAAGGACGGAATTTAATGTTTATAATCATTCGATCTTTGCAAAAATCCTTAAGAATTAAATAACTCCAAAAATTTGTTACTTTCAAGGATGAAATCTTCAAACGAAATTGAACAGAAATTGAATATTTGATTAATAGACAGATATTTCTTAAGCTGGTCTTTTAAATTCTTCTCATTCGGTGACAGCTGATAGAGCTCCTTCCTTTCCGGATAATCCCACTCTTGAAACTTACTTGAGCGAATAAGGAGCAAAATGAACATCTTAAAACAGATTACAACGTCTAAAAAGTTGTGTAGAATATTCTAGTGTTTTTGTTTATCATTTCTAAATAAATAATTTTTGACATTATTAGTTATAGTCATTTTGGCGCGAATGTCGCACTTTCGTTACAAAGTCAAATGTCAAAATGATTAGTGAGGGGACATAAACATTGATATTTTAATAAGGCTAGTGTTGCGCCGGCACACCGGCACAGTGTAGGATTTTCTTCCTAACAATAATAAGATTTTTTTTTGTTTTGAAATTGTCAATTTGATTCAATGGTATGATTTTTTCTGCCATTAACAAAACTATTTGATCAGTAATGTTACCTTATTTCTTTTACGCTGCTATTTGAAGTTAATATGTTTTATTGTATTATATTCATTAAAAAGTAACAAACCTACTTATATTTAAAATGTTACAGTCGAAACTTTGTCCTTTAATCAAGTTGCCTTCTCAAAGTTCTGTAAGTAGACTTATTAAACTTTTCTCAATAAAAAATACACAGTAGTTGAGTAGGGGAGGACTGGAGAAGTTTCCAACTACCCTCGGACATGATAAACCTGTGTCCCACATAGATCGACTTATTTTCAAAAAGTTTTAATAGAAAAACTACAAATATTAAACTAACGGTAAGTTTCCACTGTCGTAAAAATGTTTGCTATTTATCTCATTTTCTTTAAAATGACAGAAATATATTTCATAAAATTTATATCCTTATAATAGTCGCTTAAAGAAGTAAAAGGAGGGAGGCATACAACCCCCCCACCTAATGGTTCCTGCACACGGTCCTTTTCTCTAAGCGTGCGTTGAACAAAGCAATTTATAGAATTTGTTCTGACGTAATCAGCCCGGAACACTTGCTCCTACTAAATTGTTTCCATCTATCAGCATAAACGTTCCAGTTAATCATTTGCGGATAATTTATTGCTCGATACTCTTGATAAATATAATCTATGGCAACACTCTGAGGTGTACAATACGCTATTTCTGTTTCCGTACATATCGAGTTTAAAAAATCTTCTTTATAGAGAGATACATAGAGTAAAAATACTAAAGACCGGACACATTTTGGAATTAATAACGTAAATATTTGAAAGTACTAAGCTTTATTCCATTAATCGAATTAAGTTATCTTACTTATTATTATTAATGCAAATATTTGAACGGCTCAACAAATCTCGCTGTAATATGGTATAGATGTACAACATAATCTGGAAGAATTCACAGGCTGACTGTGCGAACGGAGTCGCGGGCGACAGCTAGTAACAATATGAATAGAAAAAAAATGCACACAGCTCTAATCTAAGCACTTTAAAAGTTTTCAACGTACCTTCGAGAACGGGACAGAACATACTACATACTGCGGCTGTGACACAGACAGAAAGCGAGACATGAAAAGTGGCATCACATCAGCTCTAGTTTCAGCGAAGCCGCAGAAAAGCAAGCGACCGCTCACTTACGACACAGGCAGCCATGTTGAAAATGCTATTCTACTATTTCAGAATACCAATGATTAGTTCTACAACGCTTCATAAATACTAAATCCACCATATCTTCAGTTAAACATTTTAGCGAAATCATCTAAAAGCGCTTCAGACAGTTTTCATAATCTTAATCTTGTTAAAGTCCTTATTAAATCAAATCAAATCGCTATACGCCTGAAGAATTCCAATTCAATTTCTTTCAAGTTTTTTAAGTCTCTCAAAGACTGTTAATCCATTCTAACAAAAAAGATGTCTATAATTCCTTTTACTTTCTTAATAGTCTACATTCTGATCCCTTTCCAGTGTTTGATTTACAACGTATTATAAACACGTGAAAGTTTTTTCTATAAATAGAGCCTTTCACAGCATTACATCGACAATAACTCGTCTGTGAATAGACGCTGGAAGCCGCTTCTCAGATAATATTCGCCCGCACCCAAGATTCTCCAAAACAGGGCTGCTGCGCGCTATTTCAAATTAAAAATTAAATTTATAGCAAAAGACTAACTAGAATTTTAATTTAAAACAAAATTTCAATCATTTAATATATATTTTAATAATAACGAGGCGGTGAACGACAATCCGATCACCTGATGTGACTGCTATCCGAGACATCTGCAACAAACCTACAACAGGAGAGGTTAAATAATTTACTTAAACATTCAAATTACACAATTATTAAGGTAAATATTTTTGTAACACAACATCAATATAGGTACGAGTGCAAAAGAATTTTAATCAGAGTCAAACCGCATAAATAAAGCATACCGCTCCCCTATCCAGAGATTAAGGCATGTCTATGGTATGATTAAAAGTCATGCATGTGTGAACCCTGCGCGGGCGGGCGACACGCGCCTTTCAAAAAAGGAACGTGACCTGATTACTGACGGAAGCCGTTGGTTTCCTATTCACAATTCGAAAGATCGTAAGCACATCAATATGAACTGATACAACGCTTGCATTGAACTACATATCGTTTCCTGTAATTATTGGTACTCTTAAGCTGAGAGCATTTTTTTAAGATATTACTTCATACTCTGAAAGAAATATAATATTGTTCATATTTTTATTGCTTGCTTTCTCATAATTTTTGTAGTATACATCATGAGAGTTAAGTATTTCTAGTGGTAATAAAACACAAAAATGTAAAGATGTAAACCATAACCTACAAAGAAATGTAATTTTTTTTTTAAACCAATAAACTTGCCAATTAATAAAGCTAAATTGAAAAAAAAATATTAAACAATAAAATGAACGAATCAACAAGCTACGAGTAATTAAAGTTTCGTGACTCTTTTATCTCCGGTTCGTTAATCGGCGCCATGCTGCGGCCGCGGCCGGTGACAATTGCCGATCGCGCATTGTCCCGCGTACAAATTGCGCGGGAAATCAATTACGTCGACTGTCAAAATTATACTAAAGGCTTTTTATTCTTTTCTGTGCATTGTTAATATAAATGGCAGTTAATTGAAACTGAAATTCAATATAAAATTACTACAATGCCTTTTTTATATGACTTCGCTGACTTATTTCATATTTCTAAATACAAATTTATTTACAAAATGTCTAGTGATTAAAAGGATTACGATAGAAATTGAACCATTTATAGAGAGGTCGCAGTATCAAAAGTAGATAGTTAAAAACTGAATGTCAACATAACATAAAAGTTGTCTAGAATGTAAATTATTGAAAATAAATGAATAAAAAACTTTCAAATACATTTTCACATTTATTTCCGTCCTTACATCATTTTATAAAACATTTCCATTAAATTATTCATCGAGTTTAAAAAGGGGCTTTTCCTAAACGTTTCCAAATCGTGAAGCAAGCCGTCGAAATGTTATTACATCACAGCCAAGTTTAGATATTCCCTCCAGTAATATAATTTTATCACCTCAATAAATGTGCCTTGTCATTAAAAAACACGGTACAATTTTTATTTTTCAATCCAAATGAAAATACAAAAAAATCACATTTCTGCTACTTGAAAGAAATATATTTTTAAACACAAGCTTCCAACGAATATAAAAATATAAAGTTACTATATTAGTGCAGTTTATCTGTGATGTAAATATTTCGGTTAGATTATACTTATATTATATTACTATATTTTCAACATACAATTTTCTGGCTGAATTAACTTAATAAACTTATTTCTATTTGTAATAAATATATTTTATAGATTCTTGTTCACAAATTTTGTACTATACGCTTCGACTACAAAGTTCCCTACACACCGACGTCGTTCATAAAATAAATCATCACATTTTACATAACGTAAAAGAAGAAAGAAAAAAGTTCTTACGTAACACACAAAATCATAGCCAATTTGAGAACATCCTTCTTCATGTAGTTCTTTGTAATCATGTGTAATAGCTAAAATAAAATATTTAATTGTTATTAATTTACTAATATTATGACTGTTCGATAGATGGGTGGATGTTTGTTTGAAGGTATCTCCGGAACTAAACGTTGCTTAACGGATGTTGGCACAGATGTAGAACATAGTTTGGAAGAACATATAGGCTACTCATAAAATTTTCTTTAATTCCATGCAGACGGAGTCGCGGGCGATGGCTGGTTCACTACATTTATCAATGCACCAATAGACCTATTCTTTTTTATAAAATAAAACTTTCAATCTAGCAAAGATATGAAAGTATTTTTATTTACAGCTAGAAAGATAGCGTTTCTATGAAAGAACCGAAGGCGCTCTTGTCATCAAGTGCGCACTTTAAAATACGTGTAATTGAAGAGATTCTTTGTATTTAATTTGATTGCCTCTCAGCGACGTCGGCAAAGTCGTGGATTTCTCTTTGAATGGCCTTTCATATTAATTGTATACGTAGTGTTGCCAATCAAAATCGGAATTTCTTTATTCTACATCATTATACACTAATATCAACATTCCTAATAAAGTAAGCACTTTTTCAAAGTATTAAAAACAAAGTATTAATTTAATAGCACTAATCTACAACTTCGACTACTTCGAAATAATAACGAAATAGCTTCATGTTAATAATGAGATTTTCATGGCCGCCTGAGACCGCGTGGCACAGCCCCAGCCTGCCTCCTCCCTCCCTAGCTAATTTAATGA
Source organism: Papilio xuthus (assembly GCF_000836235.2). Lineage (NCBI taxonomy): Eukaryota > Metazoa > Arthropoda > Insecta > Lepidoptera > Papilionidae > Papilio > Papilio xuthus. The sequence continues at coordinate 218,078 of NW_013530935.1, read as the reverse complement.
ACAGCTCTCTCAGAACTCTAAGAATGAGACAGTTCCAATTTTTAGGAGTATAGTATTCCTTTTAGTATTGCCTTGACAATATATTTTAACATCATTTTCTTAAATTACGCAACAAATATCAGATGAACCAATATTTTTTAACAGGCATGTTCTACAGTTTTACGACAAAATATGACCAAAGTCGTGGAAGCTTTTTCAAAACGGGTACTTTTCAACATTATACCTTACAACCCGTGAACAAAATGTTTACGATAAAACAAGAGTACACGGGCTTATTGAAATAACCCTCTTCAAGATGTCAACCTTGAATTTTTGTAATCGTAGTAAGTTACTTTAGAAACAAAGGGTCTTGTAATGTAATATCCAGAGAGTCGAGCGACACTAAACACCGACTGGCATTTGTTCGTATAACGTACGGGCTACGCAACGTTAGTTGCAATTTCCACAAGGCGGGGAAATATTTTCCATTTGTCTCAGATGGGAGCGGAGCGTCGACAGTTATTAGTTCTACTAGCAAAGTAGTATTGAACTTGTTCGCTACAATTATTGGAAAACTTCGTAGAAATGTTTTATATTGTACCTTTATTCACTTTGATACATTATTTTTTACAAACTAACCTATATCGAAAGAGTCTAATGTATTTCAGACAATTTCAAGGCATATAAATAAATTAGGTTATAAAATTTATAACGAATGCCTGAGGAAATATTATTCCATTTATTTCAACAATAGCTGCTAAGTCTAGGGAATTTTGTTAGAAATTCTCGTTGCGAATACTCCTAGACTAAAACAGAACATTGTGAAATTCAATAATCGAATTGAGGAAATCCAATTGTAACAGTTGGACCATAGAGAGAAGTGTAAATCCGAATAGAATACATTGTAAGGAGGCGAGATAGTTCTAAACACTAGCCACCCACTAGAATTTATTAAAAAAAAACACATGTATATAAGAATTCGATGTGTTCATAAGAATTCGAAGCCCAATATGGAAGTCTAAAAATAACTTATGATAGGTCTTGTTTATATTTTTAATTTCAAAAAGACAAGAAGTACTTAAATATAAATATTAAACAATAGCTATTACAATAAAGCTACTTACGTGAGTTAAACGGCAATACAAATTATCGTTATATGGCGTAATGGTAATAATCGAGCTATAATTCGAATTGATTGATTACCAAAGGAAACGAGCCAAATGTTGGGCCGGCTATTGTTTGCACGGTTATCGTAGGCGCGCAACAGTAATGGCGGAGCAGCCATTTTGACGCGTAAAAAGTGCGCGAGAAAATCAATTACCGGTGAGCTATCAGAATGAATTCCCAAATGGCTATTGTTACACTTTATAATCGTATTATTTGAAAATGGAACAGTTTTAAATAAAAAACGATCGGTAGATATAGCAGTACCGTAACTTATAACCACCTAAATATTAATAGTGCCACATGAAATATTACGTTAATACTCTAAAGTATCGTGAAATCTATCGTATAGTTTACGTGAGAACGTCGTTACTTTTTAAGTCTAATATAAAGTATTGTAGACCAATAAATATGTTTCATAATAAAGGAATTGTTCTTATTTTAATTTATGAAAAATCAACTGAAAAAGGTCGAAATGTAGAACATGATTGAAACATTTCGAGCAAACAGAAAACAATGAACGTAACGGCCGGCACTCGACTTTGAACAAACGAACAATAAACAGAATTAGAAACGATCAAAGGATATTCGACCTAGATTGGATTGTTTGTAGAGCTGAAGATTGTTTTTACGTGCTCTACTATATCTCCATCTGGTTGCGAGGTGGGTGCTTCCGTTGGCAATCGGGTCACGTTTGACGCGCCTCTCGTTTCCCAGACGCTAGTCCAGGTGTCAGAATGTCTGTTACGGAACAAACTATGAAGTTGTAATCTAATCTCTTTGTTATGTTGTATTCTTCTTTTGTAGTTGTGATTACAATCGTAGTATTAATTTTATTAGCATTTTATGTTAGTACATCTTTCTATATATATATATATATTTCTTTAAGTAGACGTAGGCGTCTGGTTTTGCAATGTAATTCAGGATTAATTTTCACCTACAACAAATTATCGAGCGCAAAGTTTCACAGGCTGCGGTCGCAGGCTTGCTGCGGCTTCGCTGAAACTGTACCCGACAGAGGAATATCATCTATCACATAATATGTAACGTGTTCACACTTCTATAAATACAAATGATTTAAATAAAGTAACATAATTTTAAGTGTTGACATAAAAAAACACCAGATTTTTTATTTATTTTTTAATTATAAAGGAGTAGTTTTTTTAATTAGAGTAATCGTAGGGCGTGTTATTTTTCTTGTGTAAAATCCCGGGTTCGATTTGTCAATAACCGAACTTTTGGCGATATATTTATCTCTGTAACTTTAGAACGAGGATAGTTAACCTTTATTACTTTTGAATATTAAACATTTAAAGGAAATTTAATTACTAAACTGCCTTTAGTTTCTTTAGAAGGACATGTAGGAATTATTGAAGTTATAAAAGCTTGGGTTTATTGAAAACTTGCTCGGCGCCCGGCGTCAAACTAAGTTCGTTTGCTTTTAATAGAATTGCCCGCAAAGTTTTAATAAAGTTGCGACATGTATTCAGTTATGAAACTAACGTAGAACGAAGCTTTATATTTACTTTAGGTTTATCGCTATTTAATTATTTTTAAGAAACAAAATTATATAACCGTGACAAACGATCAACATTTAAACGTATTAAATATCTATATTTATGATTGAGTTTTCACGTTTTCCCTATAATTCAGATATTCATTCGACCATGTAAAACAATGACGCAATTCTCCTCATCCTTTGAAGTAACCTGGATATCATCAACATACATGAAAAAGTAAACAATAAGTTCATTGAAGAATCATGTACATTTTACTACACTAATTATAGCTATATAAATACTTGCACTAAACTTGATATACTTCTATTATAATAATTTATCGTTTTCACATTATTTTTGCTATCGACTGTACCACTAATAATAATTTCCGTTGTGAAAGCAAGTCGGGCACGCGCGGGAAGCTGTCAGCCATCACTCAGTGCTAGTTTTTGCACTCACGTCGATATGTGTAACTCATCACTCAGAAACTAATAGATAGGGCAATGAGGAGTATAGCATATTCATTTTACTTGTTTTCACTATACGAAGTATCGGAGGCGTCCGAAAATACAAAGATTGCAGAATGAAAATTTCAAGCGAAATGAAGACCCAATTTCGGATCGCAAGAGAACGTAATAAGCGAGCTCGTACAGTTAACAAATTCAACAAGACCCATTCAGCTATTTCTTTTATACGCAAAAGGTCGTGCGTCCATTCGAGGGTTATCAAACGGTAAAAGCGGGCCTTCGCTAAGTCTTTTGACGAGCGTGGAATTGAAAACATGACTCGACAAAGCGAAAATAGTCTTTTTATATCTAGGTTTTTTTGTTGCAATGCTTTTATCGATATCTGTGTTCTAATTTCCAAAAAAAATGGATAAGTAGGCCATTACCAGTTTTGCAAATAAACTTTCATCAGTTTCGCTTATGTATCTGTTTTACACAATCGTTTTGTTTTTCAATTATAATTTCTGTGAAATGTAGTAATATGCCCACATAACAGTGATACGAGACACGCTAAGGTTGTTGCGTGAATAGACTGATTCAATCAGGCTAAACAGCAATACAATTTCACATATCAGCAAATGTCTCTATTAAATATTGAACCTACTGCAGGTCGATCGATGAGATGTATGTTTGAAGGCTCGGTCAACACTCTTAAGATGTTTAAATGCACATAATAACTCTTAGTTGCTGGATAGTCAATTACTCAATCAACTATAATAACACCGCAATTAACATTGTCATCAACAATTCAAACGATTACTTCTTCATAAGTTATTAAAGTAGTACGTACATTTATAAAAAGCGCAATTCCCTTATTAGTATAGGTTCATAAATTCATTATCCACTTTGTGTTATATTTCTCAAGAAAAACAACCGGGTCACACAATTCATTGTATATTGACAAGCACCCAGCCTTGATCATAAGTAATATTTACCAATACATATCGCATTATCGAATAGTTTAAACTATACGGGATATTTCCGTGTGGATTTGACGGCATTGTGAAAAATTGATGGTCCTGCCGTCGGCGTCGGCGTCGGCGTCGGCGTCGGCGGGCGATCGATGCCGTGCTATTTGTGTCCACAACAATACAATTACCCCACGAGTCAACAACCGACCTCTTCGACATCAAATTCAATATTACAATTTCTGGTGAAATTAGTGTATCGTAATATTAAATCTTTGAAACATTTGAATTGAAATATAAATGTAAATAAAATGTGTAATCTTAATCTTTTATAATTTAATACTCACTCAAAAAGCAGACCATACCTACATACAAGAATGTCTTCTTCGACATAATTCTAGAAAAAAAAATATATGGCATCGTAAAAAACATATTCCGTGTCATTGGGGGAACCCTATTCAATTCCACGAATACACGAGCCATTGAGAAAAAAAAACTACAAAAAACCTCGACAGTCTTGAGTGTAACGCGCGCTAGTGCGTGTTCTAAATTTAAATAGGTTTATCTCGTGATACTTTTTACGCGAGTTGATTTTTTATGTGAACAGGAAGCAAACGCGTCGGCGGGTCACATGTCAAAGTAACGCTTCCAAAAACAGGGTCTAGAACACTTGTTTTATTTAATAGAAATAAAAGGAAAAGATATGATGTAAACGCAAGGAATACTCAAAATCCTAAATATATTCTTTTCCCTTACCCTTTTAGACCCATTCAACGAGGTTTTCAATCCATATTTTTTGTAGTTTGAAAATAAAAAATAAATAGCGTAAACTGTAGCTAATCCAAGTATTTTACTAATTGTGGGGCAAGATGCGGGCGAAAATCCGACCGCACAACATCCGAGACACAAGGGAAAAGGTACGAGTTGAAATATGGGTTATTCTTGTCGGGAACAAAACTCGCTACAATATTATTTCGTGTTTCTTTGTAATGGTACTTTATTTTGTGAGTAGTTTGCGAAATAAAAATGTTAGAAATTTTCCAGAACTTTCAGAGTTTGCATATTTTGTTTGAAAGTAATGAAAGTAAGGAAACATTTCTCTACTATTCATCCTTTTTAACTTAAAAACATAAAAAATACATGAAATTTCTTCCTATAAATTAGTGTGATGAGCTTCTTTTTCCTAAGGAGAAACTGCGAACACTAGGTTTTCTATAAAACTGTGCATCATAGGTACTCGCTTGACCGACAATAAATAAGGCAAGGTATGCAGCGTACTCGCGAATGCACCGTACACTGCGTGCACGAGGAACTGGGTCAGTCGGCGCGGCACCGACATTTTGCCACCGTTTAGAAATTAACGCCTTAAAGTGAATTACATTGATTTTTTATAATCACTTTTTATGATGCAATGATATATGAAACTATGTATTTCAACAAAACGGTAAAACGTAAGGAATGTTTGGTACGCTCAGTATCCTATGAGGTTTAGTAGAAGTAAAGCTTACGCCGGAGAAAGCACAAGTTCATATGAATACACATTATTCGGCTTGATTTCAAACTGTGGTTAGTTAGTAGTTACATTTGTTACGGTAACTTATTATCTTAATGCTATAGTATTATAAAAGTTACGGCAACATTTCGCGATACGAGAGAACTACGTAACAATTACATCAAAGCGGGGCGGGCGGTCGGAAGTGAAGTCAGTGTTGCAGAACTCACGATTTCATTTGTAAATTACTTCAAATTCCTCCGCGGGCGAGCTAACTTTCCCACTATTGTACACTATAATAATATTATGTAGTTTATAAAGGTTATCCTAATAGAACCAACAAAAATAAAGATGTGTAGACTATAATTACGAATCCTAAAATTAAATGCCAAATGTTTTATATACGTTAAGTATTTACAAGAAGAAATATATTTATCAAAATCTTATTCCCACATGATCCTTAGGTTCAGAAGAATGTGTTTTAAATTTACACAAAAGTTGTATTGAAACAAACTGACCCATGACGAGTTAGGTGGCGCGTTGTACCATGTTATTCCATTGTTACCTCTGCGAGTATCACAAAGGCTTTTATACAAACGTTACTGTACGAAACTGTACCGTTTTTGTATATAAAAACGCAGGAAACAATATTAGATAATAATTATTCAAACGCAAATTATAGTTCACTTAATACCATTAAAAAAAATCCAGTTAAAAATGGAAATGGAACGAGATGATGTTATAAACAGGAAAACACTTAGACATAGAAAATTTGTAAATGCATATCTAGGTAGTAACAAATACACAATTATAACAGTTAAGAATGTCACAAGTCAGTTTAATACAATCCTTACTGAAAATGTTGTTTTTTCTGGCCTTTATTTTTAGATCAAAAGCAGGTACAAAAAGTCAAATAGGGATAACAGCATGCTAGATGTTTGAATTGAATTTCAATATTAATAGGAGCTGTAGGGTAGGAGGTAGGTTTTTGAACTATTATATTATTTAAAACCCAATAAAGTGGGCGTTAACACGTAGAGTTTTTGAAATTTGTAAAGCTCAGCGTGCGCTTGTATTCAGGTAAAATGTATTGTGTTTGAGCATTCAATGAAATTGACGTGCTCTAATTATCGCTGTATAATGTTTTATAATTTCAAAAAACAAACAGATGGTTAGATTAAACAGCATAAAACTGATGAATTTTCCAAAAAATATCTATTAACAAACATATTCTCCTAAGAATTGTACCTTTTTATTCTTTTAATTTGAAATATTTTTTTAATGTTCGATCTTTAAACGGCCATGAGACATAAAAACCTTGAAGGTTTACTTTACATAGCTACTTATGTCGTCGCCACGTCCTACGCATTAATATTATAGGATGTGTTGGAAGTGTGAATGCATTGTAAGGTTTATCATGATTGTGTGAAGTGATTATTATCGCTAAAGGTATTACATATACTAATACTGTACAATTTTGTAAGGAATTTTAAAACCCAAAAATTAGACTGCTGAGGTCCACCCTGCTACTCATTTAAAATCCCATTTGATGTGGTACTTTTGTTAAACAAATGAATGCAGGCACCAGAGACGCACATAAAATAAAAAATGGAAAAACAAAATGTCTGTAGTGGTTTAATATGACATACCACACCATTAAAATGCACGTTAGTCTAAACGTGACACTTAAAAAAGGGTAAGTGTGTTATATTCTCACAGCACATATTATCTATGTTACGGTGCATGCCACTATGCCACTCAACAGTAACGCCATTTTATGACGCGTGAGTGGCCGCGAACCGTACTACTAGTTGTAAAGCTAACGCGAGGTTAATGGCTGACAAACTGAGTTACTTCTGCATCACGGTTATTGTCGCTAATCGCTATACATTTAAAAAATGTAGACTGACAAACATGTAAGATGATTGTATGTCCTCATGTTACACATTTCCTTAATAAGTAACTAATTACTGTTAATAAAAACTAATAAATATTGCCTTTCTCATTGCCAAACATATTTATGAAACATATATCATCAACTCTTACTTGATTTTATTGACACAGAATCTGTTGCGAGAGCGATCGCAAGTCGTTTCGCGCCAAATTGATACGCTTCATGTCGATGGTAGCAAAGTAAAGAGAAATCTACTTGTAAGAAGCCTTTTACTGGCCCCACGTAGGCCACTATTAATTCTATTTGCCGAGCTGGGGAGCCGGGGAGCCAGGGAGAATGATTTATTGCGGCCGCCGGTCGAGTACATTCTTGAGAAATTATGCTCGACGTGTGCAAAGATTACATTTGTAGTTTCGTTTGCGTTTTGATTTTGCGTCTCTTAATGAATATCCACTGCCGTGAAGTCATGTTTATTTAATAAGTTTTTTTTGGTGATTTAATGTCCATATATCATACATTTTTTACCCTTTATTCATGACAAATGTATTTTGTGTAATTAAAAAACGTTTAACTCCTAACTCCGCTTGTGTAAACGCAAAGCTAAATTGTCCGCGGAGCAAATTAAAAATGAATAATGTAATAATCCGCATCATGTAACGGGCAGCTATTAAAATGCTACAACGCGTTTAATCGCGCTTTCGAGGTGAATCCGCCAATTAGATGGCGTACCTCACTCAAATATTAAATTCCTGCCGACGGCAACGGCCGCCATCGTAAACCAATTAAAAGAGCCCTAGACTATAATCTATAACGTCGATCCTAATGGCTAAAATTAGTACAACTATTCATTACTAACATGTTTTATTACGTAAAGAACAACTGTAACGAAAATTCTTATTATGCGTCTAAACGTTATGGGACATTCTTATACTCCAATCTTATGCAGTACACATGTATCCGTAAAAAGGACCTTCTGCCTCCCTTCGGTACGATAAAGGGTACATACATCTTGTTACATTATAAAGCTCTTTCCAACTTCAAAAGGTCTATTGCCTACTGGCCACAGCAGAGCCAGCTTGTGACGTAAGCACTTGACATTCATTCTGCGCCGCGCGACCTCTGCCTGCTAATTAGATATCTCTCGGAGAGCCGCAGCCGCCTACGACCCACGACACTCTTGTCATTTACATGAAATTAATGATCTATTTTTGCTTCTTTTCATTTTGATGGTAAAACAATAGAGTTTACGATCACCTTAATATAGCAACTCTTGTATTATTGTTACGTCTTCTAGTTTTAGGGATAATCGTCTATCTACTACAGACTTTTAGGTACATCTGTGTTTATATCTTTACTTTTGATGATCCATTTATACGCACATTCTACTGGTGCGAAGACGTATCCACAGATTTCAATAGATCTGCCAAACTTTCGCTTATGACAAAATCTAATAAGAAATTGGAATCATGTCGATACTCCCACAAGTAGTGATTAACAGTCAATGTAATTGATTCAAACTCTATATAAAATTCAAAGAATTAGCGCCTAACTGCGGCGTTTCCCTTTAATTGGGCGACCCTTAAATAAGATCGAATTCGTAATTTGAGGACCACTTGTCGTAATTATGAAGGCGTTTAAACAACGTCTCTGAGATAATATTGGGTGCGTAGGCTTAACACAAAACATTATTTAGATGTACGTTGTCCTCGACTTAATTATCTTAAACCTTAAAGGCTTTAAGCGTTTCTCTCTTCAGCAAGCTTTTATATCCATGTTGGTACGACTGGTACGTTTTTCCTCGAAACAAATCTCTTCGAACTCAAAAATACGGAATAGGAAACAAACTTTCAATTACAAGGCAGTAGAAATTGTTTCTGTCCCTTAAACGAGGAGAAATTAATAATAGATCGTGTTCTGAATGATAAGCGGCGGTTATCGTCAATTTAGTGTGTGTCGAATGGCTTTTAGGGTGTTGATTGACGTTAAAAATTAACATCGCACAGTCCAAACGAATAGAATGTCGCGACCATAACCAATGGTTCACTTTTATGGAACGCAAGTTACGCACAAGGAATAAAGATTGCGAAAGTCCTGTTACTGGCGGCTCACTGACTCTACCTTAACCTCCATTCCTTTGCTATTATTATTAAAAAAACATAAATAAATCAAAGTCACCTCTTACCTTTTATGCGACGTTCGTCTTCATAATTACGTTAAGAATAATCCTTTCACAGAACAAAAAAAAACAACACCGGAACACTTTACAAGCACAATATGTGATCAACTAAAGCTGTGTTATGTTAGAACATCATGTAACAAAAACGCGCACATTTTACACGTAAATTTCGGCTGTTAATAAATAAACCAGCACAATATTTAAACAGATGTGTACATATTTTCGTTGACACGACACTGGAAGTTTCGCGTGACTGTACGCGCACCGCCGCCCGTCAGGAGGGAATCACGGCACTAAACTGAACCGGAACCATTACGTATTTTGTTTGGTTCGTCTATGCGACTCGCCTTCCCTTTCTAACAAATAAATTATTTTAAAATTAACGCCATCTAGCGAAGAAGCGTGTCCCACACTTGTTAACGTAAAAACAACGAAGACTTACGTACCGTAAAATTTTGATTAAGATGACGTTGTATCCAAAGAATACAAGGACAATGATTCTTGATCACTTTCTTCAACAGTGGAAACATACTGTAAGGTCATAAAATTTCTCATAACACAAAAGTAAACCAAGATCTAAGATGTACCTTACAGTCTTGCAAATTTAATACTTAATTTACGTGACGGCGCTTAAAGGGTTAAGAAGTTTCGATAAACAGAATGTCATTTGTTTTAAACGATGATTATTGTAGACAAATCAAATGTATATAATGTTAAAGTGCTACGCAATTTGAATTTCTAATATAAAGTTAAGACGAATAAAAACCTACGCTGGACGGTTGAATAGTCCCCTTAGAGGGCTTTCATGAAGTTTTCTGTTAAGTGCTCTTGAAAAACGCAACTTGAGTCCCTCGTATTACATTAAGTTTTTTTCTAATTTCTATCATCATGAACCTGCCCTTTCTCCTACAAAGGGTCGGCACACTAAATACTTTTCTTCCGTGCATCTCTATCAGCTGTTATATATGAATTTACCCGCTCCTTACGCATATCCTCTTTCACACAAACCATACCTTCTTACCGTGGATTTCTGAGACCTAAGAACCCGTTTGAAACATATTATCTCTGTTTTGTCAAAGATGTAAGACAGGGATGACGAAATGTGTTACACAGAGATTTAGGTCTCAGAAACCCACGGTAAGGTCTTCCTTTCTCTTTGTAGCCGTCTACATTCAATCACATTATTTTTTATATTTAAGTGGTCATCATCTTTACCACGTTGTATGTTCATTGCACGTTAAACTTTTGCTTCTCAATTTCTCTATCACTGGCGCTACTTTCAAAATTACTATAACGCTTATTATAGCGTTATTATATCGTTTTACTATAAATTTCCGTTCAAGTTTATTACAAAAGTAAATATATTCCTAAAATTTTGTAAGATGCGTGTACATATTTCAAATAATAGAAACGACGAATAAACTTGTCAAACTTTTTTTGACGCATAAAAATTAAATTTACATTAATTAATAAAACCTGATCTTAAATATACGTTATTATAAAACAGTTTTTCATTACAACTTTACAATGTGCAAGGTAATAGTTTTACAATAAAAGTACAGCTAAAAAAAATGTACATTCGCCAAAAAAACTGAAAGTAACGTAGAAAACATCTGCATATTAGCAATAAAGTGTCATAACGACTCTCGCTATTACTATTATGCACTGGGTTTAGGTTTAATATCCAGTTCATATTAATTTTAATTTTAAAGCAAATTATATAACACCGAAAAAATACAACGAAAATAACGCAACGATTTCATAAATAAAGGAAAATACTGACTTGTATAGGATATACTCTATTATTAAATCCAATCTTGATAAGCAATAAGTCAGAAAGTCTTCAAAAAAACTTAAAAAGAAGTCATGTTTATTCAATATTTTCGATACTGGTTAACTTAAAATAAAATAGCCACTTCATTGAAAAATATTTTATTTATTTTTTTGTTTAGGAAATAGATTGAACCTACATCTAAAATAATCTTAATGTAAAGACACTTTACACGATAGTTCTGATTCAGTCTGCTCTGATACCACTTTTAACATAGATGTGCCTGATATTACATTCTTCGGTTCAAAACCCGAGTTCACCCAAGACTCGAGCACATCCGTACTTGGTAGCAGTGTCCGTAATGTGTTTCTAACATAAATGTATGCTTGAGGTGAATACTTATAAATACTAAGAGCAAAATTCTTTAAATCGTCTGTGTGTCTTGTGGGCATGGCCAAGACCAATCCATTTGTGTCCTCTTTGATTTTGTCTTGCAAAGAAAGCAGAATTCTTGATTTTTTCTTTCTCTTCTGGTTCAATAGATTCTTCTTTGATTCAATAACTTTTTTCAATCGCCCAAGAAATCTATTCTGTCTGTTGTATATTCTCATGTTAGTTTTTAATTTGTCTCTTAGTCCGATTGCTTGTCGTTGCATTCTTTGGACTTCAGTGAATAGTTTCAGCAACTCAACGTTTTCATCTTCAGATAAGTTTTTGTCATTTGAGTTTGATACATGATTTTCTTTTGGATTTTTATTTGACTTGTTGTAATGTTCCTCTTCTGTATCCATTTCATCTTCATCGTCATCATCATCATTGTCTAATGTTTCTTCATCAATATACTCCACCTGAACACAAAAGCTTTTTATTATAAAAATATAGTGTATAAATAAAATACAAAACTCCACCAACTTTGAACATTTAACTTAGTTTTCTATAAAAGTCATATAACTTTTTACCTCTAGGACATGATTTGGTAATTTCAATGAAGGTACAGCTTTGTTTATTAGAACAACCCTATTTTCAGCGTCACATTCAAAACAATCAACAGAGAAATGCTGCACACAAATATATGAGTAGTCTGTGGGTGTCCAATTGTTTCTGCCTGTTAGGTCCGTCCAGATTTGTCTTAGGTTTGCATCCTCTGGAAATCTATCAAATACATTCTGTGATGAACATTATTCTCATAAACAACTCGCCAACTAGAATATCAATTATATATTCAACTCAATTTGGTAATATACTTAAATATAACACTATTAAAAGATTTTCCTGAAATTTTTAAGCAATCAACAATCAATAGTTTACATTCGCACTTTTAACTTAGAAATATCTAGTAATTACCATACTATTCATATTTCGAGGCAGCAGACTGGAACATAAGCAAACTATGTTGGTCCATAACAATCAAAATATAATTATTATAGAATTTCTAATACATAAGTAAAAAGACATCTCTATGTAAGTTCTTACTAAACCAGAAACATTGAAGTTAAATTTCTTACCTAAAGAATGAATCAGAGTTTAAAGATTTTGATTCCTCACATCCTAAAACTGCGCAGTTTTTTGTTATTTCTGTATCGGCTTCAGTATTCTGTTTTAATTCGGGTGCTACCATTGCTGAAATTAGCAAACATTTCTATCAAGATTATTTTCACAAGAATTCAAAAAAATCGTTTCGATATAAAAAGTAAATACTTACCAACAGGAGTTGATTTTGATTTGTTATCTTCAATTTCTTTCATTTTTGTAAGCCCTTGATTAAAATTCATCATTGAGAATTCGCAGCCGACATAAATTGGCGGGATTTCTACGAGAAGTATCTTGAATTTGTATACTTCTTAGCACTTAACCTCAAAAATACATAACTTTTTATGATATTACGGGTCAAAATAACCTTATGTATGATTTACGATAAAAATTACAACATTGAGTTGGTGAGACGCCCGCAACATTGCCTGTGATAACAGGTTATAGACGTTAGTTTACGAGTACGAGCCATTTACATGGAAATACCGATTTTTCTTCTTATTTTCTCTTGTAAGTACTATATAATGAATCGTATATGACACCTAATTATAAAATTAAAAAAGAAAAACTTTCTTAACAATGTATTCAATTCAAGATAAATGTAATTTAATCAAAGAATAATTTTTGCTTCCCATTGCACGACTCCATGACAAAATTTTTAAAACAGATAATAGAAAAATATAAACCATGGTGATGACATTATCCGATTAAAACAGAGATTCCCAAACTTTTTCTCGGAGACCACTTCCAAAATTATACTGCTTTAGTGGAAATAAACATCCTGCTCTTGCTGCTGTTATGTGTTTTCGAAATGCGAATTGCAAATCCCTCAACTTTTTTCCCGATATCATACGGCCCCAAGCGACAATTTGCTTCCCGCCGCCTCCGCCGCTGCCAGATCTTCCCATCATGGGCCAGGAGGTAGCTAGGCCATTTTGGGAACCACTGGATTACCGTTAAAATAATAACCAAAACATATTGTCTATGATTAGGAAACGTCACATGAGTCTATGACGCATTTAACTGAGGTTTATCTGTGCTCTGTTTTCTATTTTCTGTGATGCAATGAAATGTCACACTGATTTCATTTCAATTTCATTTGTACGCATAATTTTGACGATATCTTTGTCTTTTACGGTTATATGCCCAGAAAATGGTTGACCCAATATTTGATTATCAATTTAGGCTCATCCTAATCGGCGATAGTACGGTGGGAAAAAGTTCCCTTTTAAAATACTTTACGGATGGAAAATTCGCTGAGGTGCGTATCACATACTAATGTTTTGGTCTTTGTGATTAAGTTTTATTTTAATTGGCAATTATAATACGCATTAATTTTAGCTCTCCGATCCGACAGTAGGCGTAGACTTTTTCGCCAGAATAATCGAGGTTCAGGATGGTACTAGAATTAAATTACAACTTTGGGATACAGCAGGACAAGAGAGATTCAGATCCATCACAAAGTCTTACTACAGGAACTCCGTGGGAGCTTTGTTGGTGTATGATGTGTGTAACAGATCAAGTTTCGAGCACATACCCTTGTGGATGATGGAAGCCAAGAGGCACATTGAGCCGCACAGACCTGTCTTTGCTTTGGTGGGTTGCAAAGTTGATTTAGTCGGTACAGACAATAAAAATGGTGCTAGAAGAGAAGTCACATGCGAGGAAGCCAGAATGTTTGCTGAGGAAAATGGTAAATAGTGTTCATTAAATTTCATGTAAATTTTAAAAGAGTATTTAGTTGTTGTAAAGTTGTCACTTGATAAGGAACATATTTATATGAATCAAGGTCAATCTACTTAACATAAATTTGCTTATGTTTGTTATTCACTAATGCTTACATTTACAGTGCAAACCTCTTTGTTAACATTTAATTATCCTATACATTACTTAAGATTTTCTCTGTTTTATTTATTTTTATGTTCTTCACAGCAATAAAAATGGATTTAAAATTGACATATTATGATTTGGTTACACCAAATTTTTGATTAATATTTTATCTATCAGATCATTTCCTTTGTTTGAAGACTGTACTTCAAAATTATGAACTGTGGAATTTTTCCAGGGCTCCATCATGTAGAGACATCTGCAAAGACTGGTGTTAACGTTGAAGAGGCTTTTGTATTAGTGGCACAGGAAGTATACAACCGCATTCAGACTGGAGAATACAAAGTGGAGGATGGTTGGGATGGCATCAAAACAGGGTTCAACCGTCCTAATGGTATGGATTTCAATTTGCTCGAGGCAGAAACTGTCCAGTCCACATGCTGCTAGAAAATTATATATTCTTTTGTAAATACTGACTCGTGTAATTAGAATAGATATATATTACGTAAGTATAAATTAACTATATAATGTAGATATTTTCAGCACATGTTTGCAATGGCATTTTAAGTATGCATCGGTTTTTCTTTTGTACAAGTTTTTATTGAATAATTCACTAATTGGTTGCAGGGTTAATTTAAATTGCTGTAATTTCATTATCTTGTTTATAACAATATTTTATGGCAATTAATGGCACCTAATGAATACAAAGAAATTGGCATAATGCAATGATGCATTTCATGAAATATCCATTAAAATATATGTCATATTTAAGTTGTGTCATATAATGTTCTATTCCAAGAATTATATTGATTTTTTTTTAATTTGTGAACATTAGAAATTGTTTAATATATTATTATTCATGTTAATATAAATAACAACAATGTGTTTTGGTATCACAAAGTGTCATCGAAATCATTAAGGATAATTTAAAAATTCTAAATTTAAGTATTTCACTGACATAGTATGACCGCTAGAAAAGCCTTTAAATTGTTACATGAAGCCTAAGATTTGGTATGTTTCAAAATCTAAGATTTAAGTGCCATCTGGTATGACATGGTCCACATTTTTTTTATATTTTTAAATTATAATAAAGCACAAGCTATTAACACAATGTTATTTCATCACATCACAACCAAAGACACTCCATACTATGTAAATGTTCTGCAAATTTTT
This sequence comes from Papilio xuthus, assembly GCF_000836235.2. NCBI lineage: Eukaryota > Metazoa > Arthropoda > Insecta > Lepidoptera > Papilionidae > Papilio > Papilio xuthus. The sequence goes on along the minus strand of NW_013530935.1, from coordinate 202,159 downwards.
AGTTTTTAATGTATATAGTTTTATTTTTAACTATCATTAACAAGTTTCCCATCGAAAAAACTAAATAAAACAAAGTTTTTACTCATTTGATTTCTTTTTTATATCCATCCAAAGATAAGATACATTTAGGACTTCTTTGAATCTAATTCAATGATGTGTCAAATTGTTATGACGAGTCTCCATTGTCACCTGTATAACAACATGTTCATACACAAGTGAAACAACATTGAAAATTCACAGTAAAAATGGTAAATCCTCTTTACATTGGTATTTATTTTATTAAGATAATATAGTTCTGTATTGTTTGTATTGAATTTTTGGTTAGATCAATATTTTTTGGCGCCATAATCGATTATTGTCAGTTTTAGAATACAGATTATATCTAATGTTTTCATACAACGCATCCAATAATGTTGAATCTTTATTAAAAACAAAACTGTGGCATGAAAATGAAAATTTTTATTCCTCAATAAAATTGTTAACAAATCTTAGTATAACAAGTATCTCAGCCTTTGTTCAAATCAAAAAACAATTCTATTGTGAATTAACTGTGTATTTAAGAGCTATGAAAATAAATTTGTGCTCAAAATTCTAAACAATATGTGGAATATGATGGTTTGTTTTTATATACGTATACATTAAGCGACATTTTATTTTTAAATGTACTACGTCATAATTACGCTGTTATTATAATGCTTGAACGCAGTAAAGTTTTTGTTAATCATTATCTTGTTTTAATTCTGCCCTATTTAATTATAATTGACCTGTGAAGTCAAGTGGATGGCCCAATTTCTAAACGTTATTGTGTCTGTCTTACCGCGAGGCAAAGGTGAGCTGATAAGAGGTCCTACACTACACAGATCAAATATTTCATGTTGAAATACCAATTCCTTAGCTTTCGTATTTTTTAAGTATAGTTGTCTCTGATTTTTTTTCTAAGAGAATGAATGATTACACGATTTTATTGCACACTACCTGTCGCCCGCGACTTCGTCCTCGCGGAATTAAAAAAAAAACTTGGCTACTACAGCGTAATGTTATATAGCCTAGAGCCTTCCCCTATAAAAGTCCAAATATCCAATAAAAAATAATTTTTCACATCGGACCAGTATTTTCTGAGATTAGTGCATTTAAACAAACTCTTCCATTTTATAATATTAGTATATACGGAAAAAGAAATCGCAGTTAACTTAAGCTAGACAGCGTATTACGTCACTTCCTAATGTGTTTTCGTCGGCGGAGACTTATATTATTATTACGCAATGCATTACAAGGAAACGTCTAGCATATTATCCTAATTAGAGTTAAATATGTACAGTAATACATATGTCTACGTGGTACAAACAGTACCACGTAGACATATGTATTTAATGCTCCTTTCTAGGCGCATTATTTAGCCAAGCGATGATACTTGTAGCTTAGTGGTTAGTGTTACGCGACCTAATTCAGAGGTTCGATTACCTGACATTTCATGACAGCAGACATATGATGACAATCAGCATTCGGCTAATTCAAAAATGGCACTTTGATAAATAAAAATAATTTCATGAATTTAAGACAGTTTAATTTCGCATTAAGGCAGGAAATAGATCTAGTAATACTATATAAAAGTAGTTAAATACTACTTACTCGAGTATAAAAACTTTGTACTCAGTCTCTAATTTGCGACAGACAAAATAAAGTTATCGGATTATCAGCGGCCTGGAAGCCATGTAATTATTGAGGCCATATGTCAGCTTAGCGATAACAAACGCTGGGTTAAATTTTGTATTCAATGTATAAGGTTAAGGTCAGTGTTAGTTTGGGGTATTTTCGGGGGCCAATGTTCGGACAAGTCTCTGTGAAAAGTTCACAACTATTGTAATAAAGTGCTGTACCCGTTGCTGCAACATTTTTTTACACACTGGCTACAAAGAGTATATAAAGCTAATTCATTGGAAGAAACAAGAATTTGAATTCATCGTCGCTATCAGGTCATAAATGTCCCTACCGAGGGGCTCCGAGTCAACCAAAGTGACTACGATGGCCCAGTGCGGGTTGGTTGATGCTTAATTTTTTCGGCAATATGTGGAGGTCGCACACCACGTTATTTTGTTTCATAGTAAGAACATCGGATGTACGCATGAAAATCGAAAATGACTTTGGTACATGACGGAGATCGAACTTGAACTTATGGATTTCGGTACGGCAAGAACTTATTGCGTCACCGAAGACACTCTTTTAAATTTATACAAAACTAGCTGTCGCCCGCGACTCCGTCCGCGCGGGATTAAAAATAGATGTTGGCCGATTCTCAGACCTACTCAATATGCTCACAAAATATCATGAGAATCGGTCAAGCCGTTTTGGAGGAGTATGGCAACGAAAATTGTGACACCAGAATTTTACATACTCTTTGCCTTGTCAGATGTGTGTCATGACACTGTCAAATAAAAGAAGTGTCAAAGTCAAAAAATATTGAACGATTTTGATGTAACGAAAATTTTCTCTTCTTATTTACTAATTTAATTATTGAATTTTAAGAGAAACAGTCCTTACTGAACAAAAACATAATTATGTCGTCTAGTCGATCTAAAACATCTTTCATAGACAAACCTTTAAGTAAAGGGAAAGGAGAAATATCGTTAGCTCTATACGCCCTTTTATTTTCAGAAATTGTACAATATTGTCAAAACCGTTCGCATTCAATTCACGAACTCCAGACCAAGTAAGTCTTACATTGATTTCATAAAATATTTTGTAATTTATCTATCCAGATATAAAAACTAGAATATACGATACTTGGCATTTTCTTATATTGTTCATCATGCTTGAATTTTCAGATTATCAGAAATTGGCCAAGATGTAGGAACTCGTTTGTTAGACCTGTACTTTGTGAGAGAGCGGAACAGCAAGCGGGAAATAAAGTTGTTAAATATGCTTCTTTTTGTCAAGTCTACATTGTGGAAGGTAGTATAAGCAAGCTTATAAATATATCAAAAACGTAATTAAATGTTTCATTCATAATTTTTGGTTTCCATCACCATATTTGAGTATCAACTGTTCCAATTTCAAGTGTGATGTATTCAAACTATCTTTTGTGTACCTTAAGATTTGTTTTTTTTTTCAGGTATTATTTGGCAAAGAAGCTGACAAACTTGAACATGCCAATGATGATGAAAGAACATACTACATTATTGAGAAAGATGCACTAGTAAGTTAAAAACATCCACTAGAAAGTGTGTAAAGTAGATTTTATACTAAATCATTATTGTTTCACAGGTTAACAAATTTATAAGTGTGCCTAAAGACAAAGGTTCTCTCAACTGTGCCACATTCAATGCTGGTATCATAGAAGCTGTCCTTACTAAAAGTGGTTTTGTTAGTAAATTTTATTTATTTATTATTAATGTTTATATAGAACCAAAAATATTTTCTTTCATTACAAATTCCTGAGGGAATTTTATAGTATAATTATGAATTAGAGCTTTTAGAGAATTTTCACACATGGCTTAACTTCATAAAGGTGACATCTACTACCAAAAATGGTGTAATTTTATCATTTTTTTTGTTTCAGCCTGCTAAGGTGACAGCGCACTGGCACAAAGGTACAACATACATGGTTAAGTTTGATGATTCTGTAATAGCCAGGGACAAATCTCTGGATGACCGATAAACTATTAATTTTAAGTGCATCTAGTGTTATATTCTCTGCAAAATAAAAAGATTACCTTGTTGTATTATTTTATTTGTCATTAGATGGAAGTTCATCAAACAAAAACTACTGCATAAGAGTTATAATGTTAAAACATTCATTTACATGATGTTGCTAAGAGGTAGTGTTGTAGTTTTCTACATTGAAAATTTAATGTAATTTAAAAATTCTATCCCGTGGCTTTAGATTTCCACAACGACAATCTCTTTCAAACTGACTTCTTTGTCTATGTATAAAATATCCATAAATGAACATTGGTAAAATAGCTATCACCCCAAACTGGATTGTTTTTGTATTTGCTTTGAAATACTCAAATTGACATGCCTTCATGGATAACCATTTTTGAAGAGCTGGGTCAAACTGAAAATGTGTTAAAATTAGATATGCCTTAGAAAATAATGCAGAGTCTTGTCTAGTCAAATAGATTGGAAATCTCTTGTACTTACAACATGTCCTGCTTCCATACTATGCTTACAAGGGTCAGTCCGCAGTCTTAAGAACTCTTTCCTATATTTTGCTCTTCTTTCGATTTGGGCTTTTATTATTTTACACTCAGTTTCAGAAATCAGTTGATCAGTCATTGTAATTATTTATTTTTCGATTTAAATTGCAAACAATATCAATTAAAATGACACTTTTATTTTTCTACATGACACATCAAAACATTGTATGAGAGGCCAGCATTAAAATTAAGGAAAAAAAATAAATAGCACAATACTCAACATTTTACTAATAATAATTGTATTTAATATTCTAACTGTTTAAGCAAGCTTAAACATTCTGTCCTTGTATCGGAGTTCACCACTCCTGATCTGCTGCTCCCGGTTGTTACGCTCGTTCCAGATAAAGTAGCCATACACAAACATTGGCGCTATAGCGCAGATTGCGAATAAACTGTTTGTTCTATTTGGTTTGAACTGCTCAAAAGAAGTCGCTTTCATTGACAAAAACTTTTGTAGTGCTGGATCAAACTAAAACAAACCATTAATATAATTTAATAGCTAGTTAAATAGTTTGATTAAAAATTACGTAATTCTAAACTCACGACATAGCCTGCTTCAGCTGCATGTTTCCAAGGATTAGTTCTTTGTTTTAAAAACTCTCTTCTCAACTCGGCCCGTCTAGAAGCTTGCTGTTGAATTAGCTTATACTCTTCCTCAGATATACCGTACTTCTCGGCCATTTTTGCAAAAATAACTTTTAAAATATTTACAAGTGCGAGTATGTTTTGACGTTTAGTGCACAGTGGTAAGGTGGGTGGTTCAAAGAGCATGTCAAAGGTTCATGGGAAGTTCGGCAGCATTGATGTTAACTCAAAGTATTGATTGTGCAAGTTGGAATATCTTGTTCCTTCGTAAAAAGGTTTTAGTTTCTAACCTAGTAGGATATTTTAAACTATCCGCAGTCAGCGTAAAGCCTATTGTATTTAAAATCATATCTTGGATTTATGATTCAATTTTTTTAGAGAGCTGATGTTAAATAGAAAGAAAGTAATCGATTCAAATATTTGCGTACTATTTGAGTTGATGTTAAAATTAAAAATATTTTTTAAAAAGAACGATAAACATAAACCGATAAAAGTTTGGCATAACGTTTTTGAACGATTAGGACATCACTGGTTTTGAAGGATTGTGCTTCTTCCGGCCACCATCTTTTTGGTTTCTCTTGTTGTCGTTGTCAGATCGGCGAAATTTCTCTAAAGCCGTAACCATGGGTCGTATGCACGCACCTGGGTAATTTATTTACAATTTAATTTGTGAAACCCTTTTTTATATTATGCACAACTTATTCCACATTTATAAAACCCTCATTGTGTGCAAGTATAACCTAGAAATGTCTTATTCACCACATGGCGTCTTTGAAATTGTGATTTTGTGTGTTTCAGTAAGGGTATTTCCCAGTCGGCACTGCCGTACCGTCGTAGTGTACCCACTTGGTTAAAACTGACCGCGGATGATGTAAAGGAACAGATATTCAAACTTGGCAAAAAGGGTCTTACTCCCTCTCAAATCGGTACGTATAAAACCTACATGGTTTCCAAGAAAATTTTAATTTCTTAATGTAAAACCAATAATATAATAATAGAAGTTAATGATACTTTAGACCAGATACAGACTTTATGTAGCTATCATATTATTTAGTTCTAAAAAGCATAACTGTTACAATCGGATATATTTTATGAAATTATTATTTTTATAATGTTTATAATCTTAATACTGCACTAGATATCATACAATAGAAACTAATATTTAAACAAATCGAAAAAAAAATATATTTGCTATGACAAATATTTCTATATATGTGACCAATATATATATAGATTAAAGTGAAGGACATTATGACAAAACCTTACAAAGAATGCTGTTTCCACAGCAATGTCTGCATATTTTACTACATGCTCAAGTTTTAATGAAACTAAAGTACAATAGTACATAGGCTGTCCTGTTAATGTGCCTCAGAGTACTTACTAGACTGTAGTTTCTTGTGTTATATATTCTATATAAATAGATTTACATTTATGTATTTTCAAACCCAACTAACTCGAATAATAGTGTTTCTCCCACCAGGATACATAACTTTGACACACTTCTTGGTGATCTCAAATAAATACCAAATAAACCGTTGGTCTCTGAGACCAAAATCTCTGCTTAAAACACAGTCATCCTTGTCATGATTGACAAAATGGAGATATGTTTCAAACAAGCTTTTTGGTCTTAGAAACCCATGGTATAAAATGCATAAATAAATTCTTAATTCAAAGAGTTCTTTTTAAACAAAATGTTTCATTCTTTTGCTTTACATCTTATCTCTTTAATTCTAGGTGTCATGCTCAGGGATTCACATGGAGTTGCCCAAGTCAGATTCGTAACTGGCAAAAAGATCCTCCGTATCATGAAAGCCATGGGTCTTGCTCCCGACCTACCGGAAGATTTATACTATCTGATCAAGAAGGCAGTGGCTATGAGGAAGCACTTGGAAAGAAACAGGAAAGATAAGGACAGCAAATTCAGACTTATTCTTGTTGAATCCAGAATCCACAGGCTGGCCCGCTACTACAAAACAAAGAGTGTGCTTCCTCCTAACTGGAAATATGAGTCAAGCACTGCCTCTGCATTGGTGGCTTAAGTTTAAATAAACTATGAAAATCTACTCTAGTGTTTTATTTTTTCATTAAATTTGTTCACTGTAAATCAATGTTCAGTTCTTTATAGGTAGGTTAAGCTACACTTTATCACATTAAGAACACAGGCTACTAATTTTTTTGTTTCATTTTCTCGCGGGCGACAGCTAGTTTGTCCATAATATTATGCACCTATTCGCCATAGGTTTTGTGTGCAATTTATTGAGAATTAAAGTTTCCTATAAATCTTAATTCGTACACAGTAATACTGTGCCGTGGGACGTGTATTTTTTGCATTTTCGCAAAGAACTTGAAAAAGAAGTTGAATATTACATAGATTATATCATATTATCTTCGCATAATTCAAATAATTTATCAATGTGGTGATAATGAAGTATGGATGGTAATTTTTGTTAAATAAATAATGATTTTGTGTAAGGTGTACCATTTATTATCTATGGAGACACGACATTGCAATAATTGTATAATCTGCAGGTGTATGGTTTCATTTTTCAACGGTGGCAATGATTTTGAAGTTCAAAATTTAAAAAGCGCTCGACCGTTTGCGAATTACAGGAATTAGGAAATGAGTTTTAAGTTTATAATTCAAATTCGATAAAAATAAACTTGCATGCAGTGCCCATAACTCAATTCATTTACGTGAAAATGTTTATTGTTTGGTGCTTGATTTACGGTACAATTTGTGTAATGTAATTGCGTGTTTTGTGTAACATCAAATATCAGGCTTGCAAGTTTTTGGTGTTCATGATGATTCTTCATGTAAATTTTTAGTAAATCATTGACTGAATCACCGGTTACTTTTCAAGATTTTTATATATTTTGACATTGGCAAAATTCAGGATTTCCAGAATGTCATAAAAAAAGAAGTCAAACCGTTTTGTTTGATAATTTACATATTTCAAACTTATATAGCAGTGGCAAAATGATAAACCAACGTATTTCCGATAGTGATGTCTCCAATTGCAAACGAGACGTACCCTCGTTTATTGAGCCGAGACCGCCTCTAATATCTAATCCATTCATGCGACCTAAACCCCAGAAAGGGACAAACTTACTGGACTTGTTTGAGACCGATTCCGAATCCGATGAGCCTGAGCTAGTTCAAGTATACTTAAGGTTAAAACCATGCAATGCTCCCAGCAATTTGTATGAAGTGAAGTCAGATCACTGCTTGATAACATCTCTGGATACATCTACAGTGGGCCATGGTCGACGCACTCAGTACAATGTGTCTAAGATGTACACATTTTCACATATTTTCGGACCTGAGGCCAATCAAACGGTGAGAATTTCATAAAGCCAGTTTTAAAATTAATATAGTACATTTTATCAAGTGATATTGAAATTTTAAAAGCAAACTCACATACACTAATATTATCTAATATTATTACTTTTAACGAAAAAAAATAACATTTCAGGAATTGTTTGAGAGAGTTGTTAAAGATAATTTAAAAAAGTTACCAGAGGGGCATAGCTTTACATTGCTGACTTATGGAGCATCCGGTTCAGGCAAGACATTCACACTCATGGGGACAGTGAGCTCGCCAGGGCTGGTGCCGCGGTCTCTGGAGTATGTGTTCAGAGTTGTGGATGCAGCCGTCAGACCTGTGTATAAACCCGCTGATAATGGAGCTGAAAAACTTAGCTATGCATCACAGGAGCATGAGCTACAGGTTATTAAAATATATTTATTTTACTGAGACCTAAATTATCCTTATTCTTATAAGATCAATAACATAAAAATGATAAGTCCTTACAGAATATTATAAAAAACAAATTGAAAAAGAATTACCTAAAGTAAAATTTCTGTTAAAGCTCTATATAAAAATATTTTCCAGTTTGTGAAACAGCTGCGTCAGGTGTCGGTGCCACTGCGAGAGAGGTACCGTCGCATGAGCACCAAGCTGCACAGTGACTTTGCAGCCAGCACTCTCGACTTGGCCAATAGGATTAAGTATTATGTCTGGGTATGTTATCTCATATGTCTTACATTTATGCAGAAATGTCAGTCAATCTCTTGTTAATATCATTATTTTTTTGGAACCCAATGTAGTATGATGCTCTCTTTGAAGTAAATTTAATTGAGGAATATTTTCATTTTATTTAAAAAAAATGAAAATGAAGAAGCAGTTTGTAATTTAGTGTTAATTCCAGGTATCTTTTGTGGAGATCTACAATGAGGGGATCTATGACTTGCTGTCCACCAATGATCGAAGTTCCGCCTCTAAACTTGTTATTCGTGAAGATTCCAATGGAAATGTATATGTAAAGGTAAATTTTTACCACATACAAGTATATATATTATAAAAAGTGTACATATTTATATAAGTTGAAGTATTGTATTTCGGTTTATATGTGGTCAGGGCGCGACGCAGGTGTTCGTGAAGACGGGCGAGGAGGCGTACGACGTGATGGTGGCGGGCAAGCACAACCTGCAGGTGGCCGCCACCGGCGTCAACGCGCGCTCCTCACGCTCGCACTGCATATTCACCATCACCATGCTCACAGAGACTGGTACCGCACCCTCCCCTACTCATATGGTGCCCCCAACTATATATCTAAAATTTGTGATTTAATTGATTTAAGAATCACAATGGTGATCAATTTTCAATATTTTGTTACTATTTGTTGGTAAAAAAATAGAATAAGAGGTATGATTTAGGAGCGTTAAGCGGAAATATATGTTGAGTGAGATATGTGCGCGAGCAGAGGCCGGATGCCGCGTGTCCAGCGTGCGGCTGTGCGACCTGGCGGGGTGTGAGCGCGCACGACGCACGCGCAACGCGGGCGCGCGGCTGGCGGAGTCGCGCGCCATCAACACCTCGCTGCACGTGCTGGAGCGCTGTCTGCGCACGCTGCGCCAGCGACAGCGCGCGCGCACCGACGCCCTCGTCCCCTACCGGTGGGTGCGGCACTGCCCTCCCTTGTATCATCCCCGGTGTGTTGTGTACTGATGTGTGATGTGTGATGTGCGGGTGCGTCCAGGGAGTCGAAGCTGACGCGTCTGCTGGGCGCGGGTCTGTCGGGGGCGCGCGGCGAGGCGGTCAGTGTGGTGGTCACCGTCAACCCGGCGGCAGAGTGCGCGCTGGAGACGCGCCACGTGCTGCAGCTCGCCGCCGTCGCCAGGGACATACGTATGTACCGCCGACAACAACATTATACTATGCTTCACAATACACTATTATACTTTGTTCTTACAATTGCCTTTGCAATTAAACCGAGAAATACCCCTAAATTCTAATTTGTGTGCTCCCAATTCAATCAATAACTCCAATAAACTTGATATTTTGTTGAAACGATGTTCTTTACAGAGGTGAACAACACGGCCTCGGAGTACTCCGCGCTGGAGGCGAGCTCGCAGGACACGATGCTGTCGCAGACCTCGTCAGCCTCCAGCGCGGAGGTGCAGCGTCTGCGAGCCGAGAACGAGAGGCTGCACTTTGAACTCTTGCAGTAAGTAACAAACTACATATACATATACGTTATGTGAACATGTTAGACATAATATAATGCTGTTATGTACACTTTATACGAAATAAGATGTGCGCGTGTGTGTGCAGGGCCCAGGAGTACAGCAAGGAGTTGGCGATGTCTATGGAGGAGCAGCAGGCGCAGAACGCCAGCAACATGAAGGCGGTGTTCAGCGAGGGGCAGCACATCATGCGCCAGCACTACGAGACCATCATGCGCTCCATGAGACAGGAGGTCCACCACCACTACTCCACATTGCACATAAGACTGCACACCCTGGACAACCGCAGCTCTTGTACCATACATGAATAAACAAAACTGTCATCAAAATCTGCTAATGATTTGAATTTTCAACATTGTGTTTTAATTTATTGGTATTTCTTCAGATGGAGGAAATGAAACAAGAATATGAAGATAAAATAAGCAAGCTTAGCTTACAACCGGCCCCTGCAGACGGTTCACCGACGCGATTACTCAAAAACGAGGTTTGTTATGTGACTAATATCTTTATACTCATTTCAGTTTAATGGTATAATAAGTTATTTTTAAAACATTTCTTTTTCAGGTATCCGATTTGATGAGAGAGATCGATAATCTTGAGGTACGTCCAATTTACTTTGCATGCTAATAAAAAAAATTTGTAATGCTTTATAAGTTATTTAGAAATTGTGTCACTTTCACAATGTGTCGATACTTTGCTGAAAAGGTTGCGTTTCTTATAATGAACATTTCTAAATGAAGAAACATTGTGACGTAGGGCAAGCTGGCTGCTGAGGTGTCTGCGCGCGAGGGCGCCGAGCAGGAGGTCTGCAAGTTGAGAGCATACATTGAAGAGATGGAAGGTACATATTGCATCACAATACATTACTAAAAAAGGCAAACAAAAGCACATCTCAGGTCTCAGTCAGGTCAGTTATAGTTGAATTGTGACAAAAAAAAACTAATAATTTATATTATTGTTTAGAAAAAGTTGCCAGCGGCGCACAGAATAAGTACGAAGAAGTTATATCTCTGACTGAAAGTGAGGACGACAGCGAAGAGGATCCGTGCAACGAAAGCCTCGAGCCCGTCATAAGAAAGGAAAGATCTAGATTGTTGAGACAGAGTCTAGCGTCTTTCAGCAACATACTGAATGAAAGCGTCGAAGTTTCAGGCGACGCACGCGCCAGTGAGGTTGACGAAGGTATCTGTAGGGAAGATGTAGAAGATATTGAAAACGACGAGGAAGTGAAGAACAAGTCTCAAGACATTGAAAAAATCTCTGAAGAAAATGTAGAATCGTTTGGATGTATAGACAGAGGAACATATTTCGTTAAAGAGCCTGAGATAGTACTCAGCAGCAGCAAAACTGTCGAAGACAAATACAATCAACGTGTACGTGAAACTTATTTTGTTAGGAAATCACAAGATGACAGTAAATCTGATGAATCTTCCGAACAAGAGCAGGAAATTGACAAAGATGACAGTGAGACAGAAATTGACAAAGAAGCCGACTTAAATGAAGAGAAAGAAAACGCCGACTTGACTTCGCCGATGTGTGATAATCTAGAAAAATTGGAAGAAAATTTAAATTCGAACAAATCTTACAACTTTACAATGAACAATAAGAATGATGAAGACAGCAAAGATGAGATAAAGACTTATGAAGAAATGAACGATATGTTAGAAGGAGAGAATATAAATAAAATTGTACCTCTGACAAAGTCTGATAGTTTGGAGAATTCAGTTGATGATAGTAATTTAAATAAATCACTGAACACCGAGAAAGAAATCATAAACAATGTGGAGAAGGAAATCGAAACAGAAAGTCAAATCGAAATAAATAATGGAAAAGAAACATCAGATGTACCAGATCCAACGAAAAGCTTGATGAATAAAATATTTAAAAAATTAAAATCAAACTCTGGAGAATACAGCTCCAATAATTCTTTAGCCCAGTTTGAACAGTTGGAAATGGAAGCAAATGATTTGAGCTCAGATCCTAAACGAAAAACTTTTGACGTTCTTTCGAATATTAACATATTCAAGGAGAAGAAAAACTTTTTTGACGTAACAATACCCGAAAAGCCCGAGGACTTAAACTGTGAGGAATCTAATGATGAAAAGAAAGATTTAGCTGACGATTTAAATGTACAAACTGAAAAATATGACAAATTATCGCACATTAAAAATATGCATCAATTAAAAAATGACGAATTAAGGTCTCCGTCAATAGTTAAAGATGATTGCGTGTCTAACTTTGAACCTAGTACAATAAAAAAGCTTTTGGGAGAAAGTTTTACTCGACAACTAGATTCGGTGTCAACTTTGAAGAATAAAAATTTTAAGAAAAAACACGATTCCGTCGATCCATTCGATGACTTGGAGTCGCCGCGAAAAGCTGTTGAAAATATAGGGAAATCTTTCAGTGATATTAATTTGTCTAAAAATAATGAATGTGACGTAAAATCCAATCCGGAACCGGAGGAATCCGATATTAACAAACCGTTAATGGAAGACATTTCTATAGCCACCAAACCGAGCGACTCGGCTCTCATTGAGAAAGAAACTAAAGTGGATAACACATTGGAAGCATTCGAAAACATATATAAAGATATTTCTCAACCGAGAGCTACTGACTTTGATCTATTGGTGGCGCAGGAAGAAAGCTCATGCAATAAAGAAGATAACAAAGAAGAAGCCACGAGTATTACACAGGAAGGAACGCAGGAAGCGACCGAAGTTAAATACAACCTGAGGAAGAAACTAACATCTAGAAATGGCGACGATTCTGATAAAACTAATGAAATAGTCGCGAGAGCGAAACGCAATTTGAGGCTGCGACGCCACAAGAAGCAGATGGACGAGGCTGCGGAGCTGGAGGAGGGTGACAAGCTGAAAGACATCATCAACCTGCAGGTGCAGTTCTCCGATGTGACGCTCGGCAAGCCGGCACCGGAGCCCCCGGCGCGCCCCGCATCTCCAGAACCCAAGGGGGAGGAGAACCTGCCCCCCCTCGGCATACAGAGTTGCCCCTCCAAGAGGTGAATATTAACATTCTTATTTTAATTATGCAATGTCCATTGTTGTCCATAAACATAAATAGCAAAGTTGCAGGTGTTACCAGCCTTCAAGTAGAAAAGAGGAGCTAAATAAGAAAGAGGACAACTTTGGGCCATCACCTTGTAACAACAAAGTATCATATCATTTACATTAATGTTTCAGCAACAAATACGCTTGAATTGTTGTATTGAAATGCGACTGGTTTGGGTTTTTTTGTGTGTGCAAGTCTATTTGTTTAAGGGTTAGTAAGATCAGTGTTTGCGTGTGGTTTATTGTGTATTTTTTTTGACGTTTATTTTTGTATTTAGTGTGACTCGCAGCAGAAGGAAATTGTTCACGCCGCGCGCGGAGCCGCTGGAGGACGAGTCGGGTCCGTGCGGCGACAGCGGGGAGCGACTGCGAGTGCCCCGACCCTCCTACCATAGACCTAGAGCGCGCCGCAAGCTTTAATTCATTTATGCAACACCTTATTCAAATATATTTATTAAATTTTATCTTGTAAACTTCAAAGCACAGGACTTGCTCATAATACAAATAAACTTGACGATAAATACGAAAATATATCTGACCTGAAGTTATTCTTGTTTTACATAAATATTTATTGTTACACTGTAAATATTATATATGTGATAATTCGATATTATTCTTAATAAAAAAATATCAACATTGTTAAAATTTGACTAATTTTGAGCATCAACTTGTCTTCAAATCTCGTGTCGTCGTAGATATTGTCTTTTATTGCATTCTAATTATATTACGTATCTATTTTGTATGCCTGGCTTTTATTTCACTATCCCATTTGCAACGGAATCATCGTCCAATTATGTCCTAGAATTAATTGAGTCTAAGGGTCGCTACACACGGGTCACATACGATAACCACTAACGCCGTCATTTAAATATTTCTAGTATATCTAACGCAACAGTAGCGCCTCTCTCACCGGGCCAGGTAAGTTAGTCGCACTAATATTTGTCCGGTTAATCGGTTGTTAAGAGCTTTTGCTCGATTCGATTTTTATGCCGATTTAGGTAAATACTCTATGGCACTATTGCTCATTTTTCAATCAATTTCAGGCATTAATCATTCAATGTGTCAGTTCAGTCATTTTTACAAATGTCGGATCGGTGCTTGTGTACAATATCTGGCTTGTTTATTTTTTGATTTTCACAAAATTATATATTGCCAAGATAAATGAGACTCTCTTTTAGTTTGATGTCTTGATTGTTATTTATTGCCCTGTTGTTTTCGGGGCAATATGCGCGAGTCATGTCATTGAAGAAAGTTTAATTTTTACGAAGCTTTGAAAATGTGATTGTTATTCGTTTTTGGCTTAGTGCCATAGTTTTAAACAGTTTTATGGGAAGCCAGCAAGATGCAGCAATATTTGGTTGTGATAGTGCTCCTGTTTTTCGAGGGGGCGCTAGGTTACTGTCCGTCGCTATGCACCTGTAAGGGGAACAAATCACTAGACGGATCAACATCCGATCTTCAACCAGAAGAACCCTTAAAATTAAAATGTGGCGGGAGTCCTGCTCAAATTACCGAGCTCAAGGAAATAGATCTCAGCAAATTATGGAACCTTGTTGTCAGTTTGTAAGTATTAGGTTAAAAAGTTTATTAGGTTAAAGTTAAACGAGACGAGCTTTTATGATTCGTTTCTAAGGCGGATAAGTTATGCTAACGATGAAAATAATTTTGTTGACATCAATTACGATGTCTGCTAATAACATTCAAATATGTTTTTTTTTAAATAAACAATTAGAACATTTTTGGCTTTACACAATATCAGTTTCAGTTATAGTAAAAGAAGATATTTCATGAAATGTACAATTTATGAAATGAAATAACTTCTTTATATGATTTTTTGTCTTTTTACTTTAGGAATTTATCAGGGAATGCTATATCAACTTTGTCAAGGGAGCTGCACTTACCAAATCTGCAAAAATTGTAAGTTATTTGTTATGATGGTTCTTAAATATTTCTGTCTGCTTAAAAAAATTAGAACAAATAAATGAAAACTTATCTAGTTTTTTCTAATTTTTTTCCAATTTAATATACAATACTTCTAAAGCTTAATTTTTCTAAATAATTATTTAAAAAGGTCTTGATTCTATTGTATTTATCATAAAAATCTTGCAAAAGTCCATTGAAAAAATGAATAATGTATGAATTTTGTTTATTTTCAGGGATCTCAGTAGAAATCAAATAAATCTTGTAGAGTCTGATGCTTTCTACAACATGACGTCTCTGCAGCGGCTGGACTTGTCCTACAATCAGATAAGCAATATCTACAAAGAAATGTTCAAAGGCCTTGTCAACTTGGAGAGGCTTATTCTGACTCAGAATCTCATATCAACATTGTCTTCTGGTACATTTGATTATCTTGTAGGATTAAAGCAGATGTAAGTTTAGTTTTATTATCTTGTTTTCTTTGTTTTTATAAAACAAAGTTTTCATATTATTTATGTTTTCTTTTACAGAGACTTAACTGAAAATCCCCTTATTTGTGACTGTGATTTATTATGGGTGGGTGATTGGTCTAGAAACACCAGTGTAAAACTTGTCGGCAACCCTAAATGCAGATCACCTGAAAACATGGTCAATAAAACTGTTCGGAAACTGAAGATTTTTTTAGATCTATCTGCATGTGGCAGCGTGCTACCTTCCAGTACTTTAATAGTTAAACCAGTTCACGATCAAGTGGTGTTTGAAGGAGACACATTGATGTTAACATGTAATGCACCATTTGCTTCAGTGTTAGCTAAATATGAACTGAAATGGATACATCCTATGCTGGAGATCTGTGATGTTAATGTTACTAATACAGACATGCAAGAAGAGGGTATAGCTGAGACAACGGTGTTCTTCCCTAACATAACAAACCATCACACGGGTAACTGGACGTGTTTGTATAATGATCAGAATAGAATTCATCACAATCATACCGTTCAAGTGCTAGTGTTGTCTAACAGGACACAGTATTGTGAAACAAACCATACAGTAACAAACAAAGGGCTGTACTCTTGGCCCCAGCTTCTGTTAAATCATACTGCGGTTGTACCATGCCGTAGTGGTGAGGGTTCAGCATACAGACATTGTTTCGCGAATGCCACCTGGGGTCCAGTGAATACAACGGAATGTGCGTACATAAGTAATGTGACAAAATTGCTGCAACAGTTTGCGTTACTAAACGTCAGCTTGGTTCAGTATTCAGCGCTGAATGCTACGGAGAGGCTGGCGATGTTGATACAGGAGAAAACTTATCCATTGGCAGAAATAAATGATCCGGATGATGTTATGTTCATAGCTCAAGCGATTCGCAATTATATGCAGTACATGATTGAGGAGCGGGATTTAGGTGAGTTTTTTATAATTTCTATTGTACTTAACAAATGTATTTAGTTTGCTAACTATCTTGTATATTTGATAATTTCAGGTGCATCACTCTTAGATGTTATTAGCTCAGCGATGAACATAACACCATCAGTGATGACCAAAGCGGAGACTCTGTACGGCGCGTGCACAGACATGCTGCGAGCCGTGGAAGAGATATCAGCCTACACCAACAATGTACAAGGCCACAAGGTACAACATTTTTACTTCAAAATTATGTATGTATACTATCCATTCCCCCAACACCATAATTATATTTTAAACACCCTAGATTGTACTAACTAGAACTTATTAGGTGGTTGAGGTTGAAAGTTATCAAGAGCTGTGAATGTATCGTCAGCCTTTCATAAGGTAACATTAAAAAAGCAATGTTATTGATATAGTAGATATGATGTTCAGGTAAAGTTGGCGGTGGAGAGGTTCGCGGTGCGCGAGGGCTTCAGCGGGGTGACGTGCGTGTGGTACAGCGCGGCCGCAGCCCCGCAGCCCCCGCCGCGCCTGCACTGCTCCACCACCAACCGCACCGTGGCGCCTCTGCTCACCGTCAGCGACGCGCTCATACACGCCAGCGTACAGGTACATACATCTCACATACAGACCACAACCCTGTCAAAGTTGGGATAGCAGCTATTAGTTTTGTTAACTTTCAGATCCCCCAGTCGCTGCTGTACGGCAGCTTGTCGTCCGGCGGGCTGGTTGCGGGCGCGGCGCAGGACCTGGTGGTGGCGCTGTACGAGGACGCGGCGCTGTTGCCGCTGCTGCCCGAGCTGGACGCCGACGGCCCGCCCCGCGGACACCGCTCCAAGGACTACTACGGCAGGAGCACCAAGCGCGAGGACATGAACATGGAGATTACCTCACCCGTTGTCGGCTTCCAGCTCAGTATGTGCTCATTTCTTAGACAACATTATTAAATTGTAGGAGGAAAGTGTAAGTAATGGTGTGCGATGTGGTGTTGCAGGTGAGCGGCAGGTGCAGGGCGAGCTGCTGGAGCCGGTGATAGCGACGGTGCGGGCGCGTGCGGGCGGCGGGGTGGAGGGACGCGCCGCGGTGTGGGACCCCGCACAGCGCCGCTGGGCAGACAACTCCACCGGTACCCGACGCGACATTGCTCCAACACCAGTACCTTTGTTTACTCTGTATCATATGTTTATTGTGTATGATATAAATGTAAATATTGCAGATTGCAAAGTGTCGCACGTGGTGTCGGAGATGATTATAATAAGCTGCACGCGCCTGGCGTACGTGGGGCTGCTGCAGAACGTGGAGACGGGCATCTACGGCGCGCGCACGGACGGAGCGCGCTTCAAGGTGTCGCACCCCGCCGTCTACGTGGGCAGCCTCATCCTCATCGGCTGCCTGGGCTGCGCCGCGCTCACCTACGCCATGTGCTACCCCGCCATCCTCATGCCGCGCAAGGCCAAGCACGCCCTCGTCAACACCTGGGCCGCCCTCGGCCTGCTCTGCTTCCTCTACACGCTCGGCATCTACCAGACGGAGGACGTGAAGCTGTGCCAGGTGCTGGGCCTGCTCATTCACTACCTGTCGCTGTGCTGCCTGCTCTGGATGTGCGTCTCCGCCTCCAACATGTACAAGTGGGCCACCAGGACGCACGGCCCCGTGCGCTCGCCCGAGGACGAGCTGCCGCCCGACGCGCCGGTGCGCAAGCCCATCCTGGGCCTCTACCTGGTGGGCTGGGGCATCGCGCTCATCGTCTGCGGCATTTCCGGCGCCGTCAACCTCAAGGACTACGCGGGCTACTCCCAGTGCTTCCTCAGCACCGCGCCCGCCCTCACCTCTCTCTTCATCCCCGGCGGCATCCTACTCCTCTTCCTGCTCGTTCTCTTCCTGCTCATCAGGTGCACCATCAGGAACATGAACGTCCAGCTGTCGGAGGGCACGCAGGCGACGGAAAACTTGGACCTGGAGATGTTGGAGCCGAGCGCGGGCGCGGAGGGCGCGGAGAGGCGCAGCACCAAGTCCGCGCTCGACTCCGAGCTGGAGGACGTCGAGCACACGCCCATCATCCAGCTGCGCGCGCAAGTGATCGTGCTCTGCCTCTACTTGGCGGTGTGGACGTGCGGCGCCGTCGCCGTCTACCGCCCGCTGCCCGCCTACCTGCCCTACCAGGAGGACATCTGCAGCATCGTGTACGCCGTCTGCGCCACCGTGCTCGGCACCTTCATCCTCTTCTTCTACGGCATCGCCCGCAGCGACGTCCGCGCGCAGTGGGCCCTCATGCACTGCTACTTCCAAAAGAGCAAGCAGTGCTGCAGAAATCGTAGCGTGTTCGATGCCAACCGGCCCCCCGCCTTGCAGCCCACCGCGCCCGCCACCGCCCCACTCCCCAACGACAACAGATCGCGCTCCGACAGCAGGAGCTCCAACAGAACCAACTCTAAGACCAACAACAGCGGCACCTACAAGGCGGGCGCAGATCTCAACGGACAGACGCTGCAGAAGGATTTGATAAAGAACACGAACGGCAAGGCGCCCAACATCAACCTGGTGGTGCTGCACCGCCAGCAGTACAGGTCCAACAACTCCATGATGACCTACCCGGAGCCCGGCGGCGTCGCACCCGACCTCTTCTACAACCCCAACCAGATGAACGTCGCCAAGAAATTCTTTAAAAAGCAACGCCAGCACATGAAGAGGAACTGCCTCGAGCTGCCCGTGCGCAGGGAGTGCGACGACGACTCCCACGTCTCTCTGCCGCTCCCCAACAGGGGGGCGTACGACGGCGTCGCTAACATCATCAACGCCGGCACCAAAGTCAACAACACCAACCTCCACGTGGAACGCACCGGCACCGGGATAAAGGAGCCGCGAAACGCCGCCAACCCCAACCTGCTGGAGGAGGAGCCGCGCGACAACTTCAAGAGCTACGCGGCCGACAGGAAGCCCTGGGCCAAGAGCCACGACCTCAAGATGGGCAAGTCGCAGATAATGAACATTTACACCAACGTGCCCGAGACCCAGGTGCCTCAGCATCAAGTGATGAAGGCGAACGCGCCCAAGACCCTGAACGGTCCTCGCAGCAGCGCATCCGAGGAGTGCCTGCGGCGGCACGCGGCGCCAGCCGACCACCCCGAGCCCGCAGAGATGCGCACCGTGTCCCAGCAGTGCAGCCTCGAGTACAGCTCCGCCTCCGAGCTCGCCGCGCCCCACACCGCCTCCGACCACACCCTCGACACCCACTCCGAGATCACCTCCTGCCGCGACACGCCCAGCGCCCCCAGCGCACCCAGCGCACCCTGCTCCGCCAACGAGATCACCGACACCGAGAGCTTCGGCCAGTACATCGACTACCTGCAGCCCTCCCGTCCCGACCTCCCCGCCTCCGTCCCCGCACCCGCCTCCGCACCCGCCCTCCACAAGTCGCTGCAGGACATCTCCGAGGAGTGCACCATGCACAGCGACGACGCGCCTCGCGACCCCCACCCCGACATCGACCCCGCGCCCGCCGGAGAGGCCGACGCCCTGCTGCAGCGCGCCGACGACGATAAGGAGTCCTTCTTCCTAGCCAAGACGACGTACGACTCGGAAACGGGAAGCACCACCGCCAGCGAGCAGGGCTTCGAAAACGACAGCGACATCTACTGCCCCAACTACCAGGTCTCCGAGGTGAGCATCCGCAGCCACGGCCTGTACGCGCCCTCGCCATCCGCCATGTGTCCGCACGAGATCAGCTTCAGCGCGGAGGACGTGGCGCACGACTCCCAGTACGTCAACTACTGCCCCGCCTGGCGCACCCCCGCCCCCGCACCCGCACCCGCCCTCAGCTGTCCCGAGGTCGGCCGCCCCCACTCCGCACACTCCGCCCACTCGGCCCACTCAGCCAGCGACCTGGACGAGCTGTACACGCGCATCACCAGCCGCGACCGCCCCGCCCACCTCGCCGCACGCCCCGCCCACACCGCGCGCTCGCCCCGCCCACACAGCGCGCGCAGCGGGGAGACCACCGTCTAGATAACAGGTAACACTCTCCTTTTCACTTTAACTAATTTAATGATAAATTGTCGGTTACCTATTTAGATTTTTTGTAAATTTTTGTTGTACAGACCTAACGAAGAAACGTTACAACACCTTGTTATTGTTTAATATAAACTTAGACTGAATAAATTCTCTTCAACTATAACATTAACACGAAACAACTATTTATGTATAATACTTAGTCGTGTGGGATTTTACACATAAATCCCTCAAGTTGATGAAAAAAATATTATGTTTAATATTTTGGCTATCAATATATATATAAATGTTTATTTTAATTTGTAAAAAAAAGTTTGTGGTCCATTGTCATTGGGAAATGATATTTTGCAGGTAAGGGCAATGAAATACACAACGAAACACGTAAACATCTGTGACAAATGTCGCGGTCAAATGTCAGATGTAGTCTGATTTTGTATGTATACTGTAGAATATTGTAATTTATCTGTAAAGTTATTTATTTCTAAGTTTACATTTGTAGAAAATGTGTCAGTATTCAGATATAACGTCGTCTAACTTTACATTAACACTTTGTACACGTTAATAATTATATATTTAAGATCTATTATCAGAAAAGAAAAGACTAAAACCTCATTTATTTTTTAATCTATGATTTAGTTTTTAATAAAACCATAAACGCACAGACTTGCCCTAAGTAATTTTTTTTTAAATGTACTTGATATACAAATAAATAATAAAAATCCGTCTAAATTTAAAAAAAAACTATTGACAAATAAAATTTTATAACTATTTTATATGTTAGCTTTGGCTTTGTGGATAATTTCTAAGGAATTTTTATAAAACGTGCCAAAATTAACTTCATCCATCGATTTCTTCCTTCCTTCTTCCAGATAATTGTCTTCGATACTAAATCATAAATAAATTCTTCCCGCCTTTTGTCTACACTCTGACAGTTTTATATTGTAATTAATTAATAATTATATGGGATTTTAAATAAATTTGATAGTAATAGACCGAGGTGAGGTGAGGTGACGTCCGAATCTTTGTACTGTCGCTAACAAAATTGTCAGAAAACAAAACAACACCGTATTAGTCATTTTGATTCACACTAATTGCCATTTAAGGTTGGTTTCTGAGACCAAAATGTCTGTATAAAACATATCTTCACCTCATTATCTTTGACAAAACATGAACATTATGTTTAAATGAAGTTTTTTTTTGTTTTTTTTTAATGCATTTTTAAGGACATCAGTATTGAAAAGTGTGCCTATTAGATGTTTAGGGCTTAAATAGTTTGTGACGTGTTCGTGTGAACTTATTGTAAATATTATTATGTATAGTTATGATCATTTTAAACTCGATTCAAAGTAGAAGATATAATTATAATATCGTATAATTATTACATTTTATTGTATAAATATAAAAATACAGACTTTTTGTATATAGACAATTTTAGAACATGTGTAAGATAAGATGATGCGGCGGTCGTAGTCTGTCGACGCGTCAACTTTGTGAATATTATACATATTGTATTGTAAGTGAAGAATTTATGAAGAGTTAGCTTTTTGTGAGCATATTGCGTAATAAAACTGCATCGCACATTACAATATTATCTTTATTTCAATCGCAATCAAACAAAATATAAACAATATAAAATTATAAATCTCGATAAAAACATCCGCTAGACCTTCACCATCTTTGGCCGTCGCTAAAATAAAAATTCATCAGACTTTTAACAATCGACTTAAATAACTACGAAGGAACTTTCGTTTACTATATCGATTATTTCGAAAACAATATTTTATCTTAAAATTAACTTAAATATTTGAATCTAAATAAATGAATTTAATTTTATATAATAACTAATAAAATTATAAAAAATAATCGACATTAAAATTTTATCAAATAGAACTCCGCAAAAACTCAAGTTAATTCTAAATGCGGATACTGCGGAAGATTTTTGTTCTGATGAGAACATCTCTGTGCGTGTGTGTGTGTGTGTCTGATGCCGCGTCAAGCCTGCGCGGAGAGTGCGGGCAGCGAGAGTCGCGCTGTCAGGTCGCGCCCTCGTCCCGCCACCGCGCCCAGCACGCGCCCCACCAGCCCGCGCCTTCCCGCGCCCACACCCACACCCGCACCCTCCTCCACTGCGACAACCACACACACGAATACATTTACAATGCATTTTTTATGAAGAAATATATTCAAAAGGTTTCATTCGTTGTTCAGTTGGGTTCCATTTAAACATTAGACAACACAATATTAGACATTGTGAAATTGAACATAAAAGTTACCTTTCTGCACTGCGAGGAAGTCCAGCAGCAGCGCGGGCAGGTCCGGGTCCGCGGGGTGCGGCGCGGGCAGCAGGCGCAGCGCGGGGCGGGCGCAGTGCTGCGCGCTGGCCACCAGCTGCGCCGCCGCCGCCCGCGCCCCCACCAGCAGCGCCGGCGCCTCCGCCCGGTGACCCGCCACGATGCGCCACCACGCCCCGCCTGCACACACACACACACACACACACAACAGTGTACTTACTTCTTTTTTCTCTAGATTTCTAAATACAATGAATTCTCCCCTGCAACACATACCTCTAACATAGTTGAGGGCGCCGGTCCAGTCCCGCGCGCGCAGCACGCTCGCCGCGCCCTCCGCGCTCTCAGCCAGCGCGCGCTCCGCCAGCCACCGCTCCGGGAAGTGGGGCCACTGCACACATACGTATTAGTATAACTGGAAACAACGTTTAATTAACCTACAGCCGCAACATTCTAGAATGTTAGTAGTACCTGTATAAAGTAAAGCGCTTGATGGCAGAAGGGCGCGGGCGGGTGCTGCCAGTACAGGTTGGGGTGCGGCGCGCCCGCCACCACGAAGCGCCGCACCAGCGCGCCGCGGCAATGCGCCAGGTACCTGGCACACCACTCATTCATCAGCTCTGAGGATCAAGGAGACCTCCTCTACCCGACTAGACAAATCTACTGACAGTGAAGTTTTCACCTTTTCAAATTTTGATGTATTTAATATGACTATTCGATTCGAGCTGCATATAAGTAAAAATAAAACGAAAACGTTCGAGACGTTTTCGTTTTCCCAGCATTTGAGTACAATATAAGTTTAGTTCAACGAAATCGACTTTGGTCTAATTAACTTCTTCAACATTTCCGTAAACGATAACACATATCTATGATCTATCTATATTAAGTACGCGGAAGAAACTATATTGATACAATTTTACAGCCTTTTCTATTAGAATCGTATTTGTTGAATGATGACTTTCATATTCATAGAACGTATCGAGTGCAGATGCTTTGTATCAATAAGTAATCCTAAGAAATGAGCAGGTACATATACATATCACACGCATACATACGCTCGCGCATACTATTTCATAATCATTCTGTTACTCTATGCGAGGCATATTTACATTTTTTCCTGTTAATCATCCTTGCAGTCATCTCTTTCGCACTCATCACGTCTGTCATTTTCACACAATCAACGTATCCGCAATATTTATTGGGTAAAATTCTTCCTGCTGCCATTTCTACTCGCTCATCCTAAAACACATTCTTAACAATTTCATAACGATTGTTTTTTTCTTTGTTTTAAAAATAATGCGTGACCAAATGTATTATCGGAGAGGGATTACAGTGCGTGCGATACTGTGCGCCCCAACACTTATCATAGTCGTGTGTGGGACAAAATTTTATATCTTTTAATTCTACTTTTGTTAAGAATAAACAATTAAAAAACAATAATAGTAATAAAATTGATGATATTTTATTAAAATTCACGATAAAATTGACGATTTTTTTTTATCGTCTGCTTTTCCTTATATGCCTAACCAAGAAAGTACGTAAATCCGATTTATCTTGCTTGATTCATTTTTTCTAAGTAGTTCATAATGGTTATCAAATATGAATTACACACAAAAATGAATAATTACGCATGAACTTAATCTGTGACAGACAGAGGCGAGACATTATGACGTGTGTCTGCGCCGAGTACGATCGTGACAGATAATTACGCGGGAATGCGTCGTGTCACAAGATAGATGCTGGTCCTAGCTCAAAGATTATGATTATCTGTTTTCATTTGCTTACAATTCACCCTGCAGGGGTTATAACTTGACAGCCAGTGTACAGTGCAGTCAGAAATAGTAATCTATTACTTGCAATGTATTCAGAGACTTGTGTACAGTTAGCAAAATAAGCTAGTCTATAAAGTTTGCATTAAGATATGCAATTGTAGTGCTTTTGTGGAGTGTGATCAAATCTTTCTTACATTATGTTACTTAAACAGCATTGTGTGATGACTATTGAATATCTGAATGTATATAGTGGTTTAATCCAAACTACCCACAATATTATATTAAAAATAATTTCAAGCATTACTTTCTTTGTACAAAGTATAAGAGTAATTGGTTTTCAAAGTAAGTTTTTAGTACAATTGTGATACACTTAATTCAAAAGTATATTAAAGAGCAATAGATAAAAAATACCATATTTATAATACTAGCAATAATAGTAATATCTGCTCTAGGAAAGGCAAAAATCTTATCAATAAAAAAATAATCACTTACCATGTTAACATACCCCCGATACCAAAGCCTATCACTATAGCTGGATTGTTGGCAGACACTCCCAGAGCTTTCAACAGAGCTGACAGCTCCTCCACGGCCCTCGGGGGGGAAAGGTCCCTCCTGTTGCCGCACTCACTGCCCCCCGTTCCTCGCAGATCCAGTGTGACTACATGGTGCTGGGTCTCTGCCAGCCGCCTCACTACCGCTGCCCATGATGGCACCCACAGGTCACCAGCATCTGGCGCATCCCCGAGTATCAGCACTACTTGGCCATTCTTTGGACCAGTTTCTACATAATGATACTTTACTCCCTAAAATAAAATTAACTTTTAAATAATTCAAAAATATGTAAAATAATGCATAGTGTTCTCTTATCATTACTTTTGAACTTTGCAATGTTATAGCACTATTTGACTTTATTTTAAATATTTTAATTATAAAATAAAGACTTACCATAATTTTAATATAACAATGTATTCCTATTGAAGAGTCTACGGTGAGTTCGACCGGTGGAAAATTCTTTGAAAATTTTCTGCGGTGCCCTTTCCATAACCTTCGCACTGCAAATTGCACCAATTGCCATAGTCCTATGAATATACATTTCAAGAACAATTTCACTGCGGTCGTTCCCGACACTGGTTCTAAAACGTTTTGGTTTTTCGCACCCATAATAACTACTTAATTATTTTATTTATGAGATTGCGCTAGGTCGCAAGGTGATCGATATACGTGATGTTATTGAGTTCGACGCATTCTTATCAAAAAGTTTATCTCACTAGTTTGAAGTAAACGGATACAAAATGAATGCAACAATCATGTTGTCAAGTTGTCAATGTCACAACTATTTTGTTATCTAGGATGCGTTCGGGTTTACACTAAAATCAGAATTTAAATTTCATCGCAACTTGTTTGTTTAAAAATTTGGGAAAGAGAAAAAATAAATAATTTACATTGTTGCATCAAAACTAATTAAATTTTATTTTAGTTATAGTGGAACATCATAGTTATATCATATACATTTCATGAATACATGTTTATAACAGTGTAATTAAAAACTTTAAACAATTAAAACGAATTTCGACACATTAAACATGTTTTATTCGGTTAAAGAAATACGACGTATAGTATATTTTACCTGTAATAAATAAAACACTTCGTCATTATGATCAGCAATATTCATTCGCAATAAAAAAAGTTTGCCTTTACATTATCGTAGGCGTTGCATAGGACGGCAGTGAAGGCTTAAGCAGTTTTAAACATTGCTCTTGGTCAAGTCCACTCGTTATCCCATCGTTAGCTCACATGACTGCGCTTTTCTTCGTTTGTCATTACACAATCTCGTCTGAAGTGCCTTCTGTGTCGATACGACCTTAATTTATTTATAAATAAACCCTTGACTGTGAAGGCATTGCACGTCCAGACGCAACATGAAGTATGAAATTAATGGAGGAACTTTAACTTTTGCATATACAATGCCATATTAGAAATATTTTTAAATATATAGAAATACAAAAAAATGTTCTAGTCTCTTAATGTGCACTTTCCTCTTTAACGAGATTTTAGGAAAATAAACAAATAAGTGAAGCAATACACCATTCGAAGCAATTGACTCTGCTGTTGTAATCAGTGCGCGGGTGAAGTACATGCTTGTCTTTTTTTTAATGAGACATTCATTCGACAAAGCCCTTGCCTGTAACAAATAGGCGGGGAATTTGACAGCTAGGGATGTGGTGTGGAGGCACGTTCGTTCCTCCTCCCCCGGTCCCCCCGCCCCCGCCCCCGGCCCCGTGCTCGTCACCAGTGACACTGTGAGCGGATTCCGCTTTGCCAACTAATATTATGTATCGCGATACATAAGGGAGCTGAAGATACTCTGAAAGAGCCCTTGTGGGGATTTCGGCAACGGAAATATGTCAGCTGCTTCGTGTGGTGCGATTTACAGCGGAAAGTTATAAAATTTTATTTTTTACTTTCTAAAAATGTAAATTGACCATAAACTAGTTTTTGTTTTTTATATCAGAAAGTAAGAGAAGATGTCTCCTTTGTCTCAGAGTCAAACAAGATGTTGACCAGATTTTTTTACAAGTTTTACCTTTCCTACACGCAAGCATTTTCTGAGCTTGTGCTAGTTTCCTATCTATCAATGTTTTTTTTTTGCTTACGTGGCGGAACACATTTTTTGTATTTTTTTCAACGAGTAGTAAAAATATTAATATAAAATATTAGTTTTACGTCGCTGTAAGTGCGGCGGTGAGGATATCTGCAGATCCCCGCCGCGGCGTAGGTATCCGCTGCGGCGCGGGGGACTGAAGTCGGCACCGAGCTGCGATTGTCATGCAAATGACGGCACGACACGACTACGACATATCCCGTTACAGTTTCGACACTCTCTCATTGGATAGTGTACATTGCTGCATTTGTATGTTGTGTGTGATATAGGTACTATATCTACCTAGGTATTGAATGCAAGAGATTTTTAGCATGTTAAAGTTACACAGTTCAAACAATTCGCAACTAGATAACTATAGCACATATCAAACATTTCAAAAGTTATTTTAATACATTTTAACACTGCATGTTACCCCGGCAATGTAATGCTAGAATGTTTCGATAACGTAGTTCTTTATTGAGCAGTAGAGTCGGGTGTTGGGGGTGATGGAGGGTGTTCGGGCACGCCCCGCGGATCAGACGCGAAATGATTAATAATTACGTGACAGGAGTAGCACCCGCCGTGTTGCGCCACCGTGCTATGTAACCTCTCTCATTGAATACTACTCCCTTCACATGGGACCTTATACATAAAATGTTTTATAGATTTGTTTTTAATTTTTATATAATATATGTATGTATATGCATTTATTACGAAGTCTCGTCGTAGGTAGGTGATGGACTTTCTTCAATATTATATACGTTGTTTTGTTCATCATCATCATCATCAGCTCACTATACGTCCCCACCGAGCGGCTCGGAGCCTATCCTAAATCGAGGTTGTTTTGTTCATATTTGATGTTGTGATATAATGTCTAAAGAAAGGTTTTAAACAAACCACAAGTAAATTGACAAAAACACCTTCAACCGTTCTCTGTCATTTTCGTTCGAGTATCGACCGATTTAAATAAAACTGTTTTTTTTTTTAATAAAAAGTTGTAAGTATAACAAATCGCCCGAATCTACGAACGAATTGTTAAAGTATATTATTATATTGCAAAGACGTGATATAGGATACTGTAACCACAATCTGGTATCTTCACGCGCGCACAAAAACTCTTTTATAATGAAACTGAATTAAGTTTGAAAGCGTTCACTAATCAAATAAACGGATCGAACCCGACACCGGCGCGGCGGGCCCGGGCTGCGCTGCGGCGCACCGCCAGGTACGAGGTGTCATCTTGCAGGGATCGTGGCTGATACAACACCGAGCTATGCTTTGTCCACAAATCTGCTCCTATTTATTTGATCTGCTTACTGCAATTTTTTATAGTACATAATGCCTTCTGATTTTGATAAAATCCCAGTTATCCGAAATTTTATAATTCGTGAAATTCGACATTCTTTCTGTTCTCTTTAAAAGTCCGATTGCATAAATGAATGTGCACCTATAGCGCGGGAAAAAAGCGAGGAAAATGGAAATTCGGTTTAGAGACGTAAATGTTGGCGGACTGGGCCGGACCACAGAGATTTGTTATGTTTTTTTTAGCGTGGCATTAGCATGCGCCGGCGGTAACCACGTTACGGACGACGTGAGCTTGGCGACCGGCGACCGTGGGTAGCGAGGGCGATGCGACAGCGAGGCGGTGGCGAGGCGGTGACGAGACGGTGGCGAGGCGGCGAGGGCCACTCGTTACCTACTTGACTGTATAACTTCGTTTGAGTGCTCGCTGCTTCTGGCATTTGCTATCGAGTTTTGCGGACACGAGAATGACATTATGCATCGTCATACAAATGAAGTCTGGTTAGTTAAAAGTGTGATTGATTCGATTTGATGTTTATTTATGAATGTTTCAATTATTTTATTCGCATCATTTGAGAAGGTTACCGGTGTACTGATTAGAGACGACCTAAAACTGGATATCTGTAAAGTGTTGATTGCTAACATAATTTGTCCTGCCTAATTATTAGATTTATTTTTTTGATTCCTTCAAAAAGCAACGATACTTAGACGTGCATGCGTAATTTTAGCTCTTTAAAAGAAGGTATCAAATAATTATTTCTTCTACGTCCACTACCTTCGCGTGTCAATGAGCCAGCATTTAGATTTCTTCCCCATGTAGGGTGCGTCACGCTGGCAGCTTGTAGCAGCTATTATGGCGCCCCTGCTCACAGATTCATTTAAAATGTTATTTTACACCCAGCCGTTATGTATGTAATTCTTTTGTGTCCAATTGTCACTTATGTGTATTGCATTGTCGATGACATTTTACGACCTCTATGTTTGTCGTTGGATTTTGAGCTCTATGGTCTTTGAAATGTATTGTTTATGGTCGTTGGTTCGACGCCATTTTGTTCGAATGCCCCTGCATTGTAATTTGTTACAAATTAATAAGAGGACTGTTATTGATTTGCGTCATTGAATTACGCTGAGAGGTTTTATTAGGTAGTTACATTAATGTTATTGTATTTGTTTAAAGATTATATTACATTTATATATATTGTTTATAATCAGTATACTGCTCGACTATCGTCGAGGTTCCTTAATCTAAAGTCAAATAATAAGCTTTAATATAATCAAAAGTGATATTATAATGAGGCAAGGTACATAGCATTGGCGTGTAATTGACGTCACTCATTCGCAAAGAGTGGAGCCGGGTGCTGGATGCTTGCCGGCACTAACGAAGTCAATTTACCCGGCCCGGGCGTAATGAAGCGCCGGCGACCTCCCCGCGACCCGACTGTCCGGGTATACCCGGCGGCCCGGCCACCCAGCTCCCAATTAATCTGCACCTACATTTTTCTCTTATTGGCTCTTTGCAGAGATTGGGCATTCGCTGGGCAATGGTTTTTAATAGGTAATTAAGTGCTGATTAATAAAATCATTATAGCGTCAATTGCCTAATGATTAAGAGTGCGAATTAACGATCTGACGGTCGTGGTGGATCCCGCCGTTCGACTAAATTAAATTAAAAAATGACCTAGTATATGGAATTTAATTTATTTAAATATGCGGATGATAAAACGAAGTTAATGTTTGCATAAAAATAATATTGCGATTAGATAAAAGGTACAAGTTTAGAAAGGTACAAAGAAATCTTTTTACACCAAACATTATTATAATTACTTACATTTTCCTATTAAGAAATTAAATATAAACAGTCGGTAAAGTATCAGTAAAGCGACGTGGTTAAAGTTAACTAGAGGAATTAAATAGAAGAGGTGTAGCGGGTGGCAGAGATGCTCACAGCTGTACCGAACTTGAGACGCTCATCAGAGTTCACAGCGCTTGTCTCCCCGAGGTGGAGAGCTCCTGTCTCGCCGCTAACGAAGCCACTCGCAGATTGGCAGCTGCCACTCACAACCCCGAAAACCTCTAGATATGACTCTCTCGCCTTTTTAAATATACTTACAACTTATCTGAATGGATTTGTAAAATTATTTCACTGTTGGAAAGCTACATTATTTCTGGGTGACATAGGCTATAAATATCACTAGTTTTTTTTTTATATTGCGCAGACAAAGTCGTGAGCAACTACTAAACTAGTAGGATAACTCATGTTAGGTGTTATAGTTTACAAAATATACTTTTAGATACACTTAATATTTGCGACAATTGGTTGTTAAACTGTTACTCAAGTTTGCGAATAGTTAAATCGCGACATCAAATCTTGGGTTCATCAAAAAGTGTGTGCAAAAAAACGTTTTTTGTCTCTGGTAGGTATGACAATGCGCCCGCTTGAATAGCAAAGCGATAAACTGTAGCTAGTTATGGCGCACGTTTCCGCCGCAGACCGCGTTCTTATCTGTCCACCCCGTTATGGCGCTGTATCGCTATTGCTTATCATTATAACAAGGCACATAGTACTAGTTAAAATGATTAAAATTTATTGCCACGATTTTTTGCTTAATTAAACAAAGTTAAAAAATCGAAAATGTTTAATTACCTACCACAGATAAAAATAATAACACAATTTAATGTAGAATTCACATTCTACTTTTTTAACAAAAAGATATTAATTTACTTCTGCTTCCCTATATTAACATCTTAAAAAACGTTTATTTTATTGGAAAGTAGTTAGAATAAATACTACAATTTAAAATACAAATGTTACGTAACATTCAATAAAACCCTTTTTAAAAATATCAGCTGGATAAATATAAAAAAACTGAGGATAAAATCCCTAAGGTCTTGTTCACCGACCAGTGTACAATGAGGCGCTGCCATTGTCTGTGGTCACGTAGCGCTCTGCCGGGATGACCGGGACAACATTCGGGATGCTGCCTGTTTTCTCAACTGGACCGCGCGTGACTCCTTGTCTATGCTTTATGAATATTAAATTGGGCTGCTTCACTATAAAAATGTTTATCTAAGTTTCACAATGAACCTTTGTAACCGACCTGGATGTGACTACATTTATATTTAATATGCAACTCTCACAATAATAAAAAAAAATGTATTTTATTTATTTAAAAAAATTAAAGTTGTAAAGTTTTTTGTGGATTTCATAATGTGAAAATGTTATATTACGACGCTTAAATCGTTGAGCGACTATAGTCAATACAATAACAATACTATTGACGATTATTTTTTGTTTTGTCACATTTATTTTTTATTTATTTAAAATGCCTAAATGGTATTAGAATGTGTACAATAAAAGATACATAGTGAATGTTATGTGGGTGGACTTTAGGTGTGCGTGTAATGGATACGAGACAAGGCAACGAGCGGGGCGGGGTCGGTGTCAGCCAATCCTGTAACTGATACCCTGCTTCCTGTCGCCGGCTCCCGCGGGAAAGTCACTCCTAAACTAGAACAGTAAAGGCCAAACTCCCGCTACGCCGCAACGCACTTTTGTAAGGAATAACCTACTTCTAATATCCCCATTCAAGCGATAATAGATATTGTTCCTATGTAGATAAAAGTCAGTTTTGTTGTTAGGTATTATGTAATTGATATGGCTCGGTTGACATTGGTCGGACAGTTTAGATTTTATGTGTGTACCGTTATGTTACAGTTATGTGTTTCACGGTTATGTAAATGAAAGTAGTCCATATGTAAAAGTATAATAGTAAATTACCACCATAAATAAAAAATTACTCAAATTTTAATTTGCTTATGTTTATCTAAATCGCTGTACATTTTTTTAACATTGCTTAAACGTTCAATATCTCTAAGGTTAGACAGAGTAAACGGATTTTTAATTAAACAGTATACCGAGGAACGATTTCCTGTAGCAGGCAAACTAGTTACAACTTATCGATTAAAATGTTGTAAGAAAGACCATACATAATGAAAATGATGACCAATCCGTTTGGTTACAGTTGCTTATTATGATTTTTATTGCGTCATTTACAGGTATAAAATTAAGGTAATTTTATTTATATTTTCATTAAGTCATTTCGATTCTTTGAAAACATACAGATGATGTATTGGCTAACATAAAAATCATTTTCAAAATAGAGCCGCACAAGTAATTGCAGTTTGTGATAACGAGATACAAAAAAATACGAGGTTATTGTCTTATTGACTTTATATATGTAATATAAAGTCAATAAGACAATAACCTCGTATTTTAAATATAGGTCGCCTCGTAAATATGTATATTTTTCTAATCGTGTACAAATGTCTCATTGAATAGGGGTCGGAGGGAGGGAGGGAGGTGGGGTGGGGGATGAGGGCGCACCTGACGCCGGAAGTCATTAGTAAATAGATGGTGATAACACCCCGCACTCACAGATATTACAAACTACCAATTTATATTGTACCACTGATAAAAACTGACTAAAATAATATGCACCTTGTGTGTATGGAAGTAGGCCTTTTATTCGATAATACAAATTTTAGTGGTGGTATTTTAAAACGGTCACTTGGTATAAAAAAGGACTGACAACAGTGGAGTGTATCTTTTGTTAGGATCTGCTCTGAGGCGTCTCGAGCTCTCGGGGGACTTTCAATATGTTTACGATAAGGGTTTTTTGTTGCTCTACAATATTGTTGCCAGATAACTAATGCTGCTAACACACAAATGAATATTGGACTGTGACTTTTGTTGTGACATCTTTTGTTCGTTTACTTGTAAATCCATTAAACTTAATAATGAATATTAAGAATGAAATTAAAAGTGTACAAAAATGCTCGCTTTATCTGATTGAAGCAATAAAAGACACTCAATTGACGCGTCGCTTCGTTATAGGTTGACAGATGCCGTCAATAAAGAGGTGTCAGCAATTGACCCGACCGCCAGCAGAGGGCGCACGGCGCAGGGCGCAGGCGGCCGCGGCTTGTTGACTTAACTAAACCAACAATCGTGATTAAATCGCGCGTAAACTAATAAAATAATAGTCTAACGCTTCAAGTAAGGGACGGCTTACATGGACGCAACTAGTTTATTTATATTTAATATTACCAAAACTCTATAGAAGCTTAAATCTATGTAATAGCTAATACTTCAAATAAATAAGATAAAAACACATATCTTAAATAAGTCCACGCCTATTCTTATCACTTTCTATATTAATTATAAATAAGAGATTGTGTAGTAAAGTCATTTATTTTGCAAAATAAACGATTTCTGATTAACCTATAGTTGGTTTCAGAGAACAAAATATAAAAATGTCGTAAGAAAAAACTGTCATTATCTTTGAAAAAAACAGAAATAACGATATGTTTTATATAGGGCTTTTGGTCAAAGAAACGATTAATGTCCTAATTCCCCGTAGTTGAAGAGGGCGTCGCAGTCGCACCGCCAGCTCGCTCTATTCTGATCTTGGGTCATGTCAGAATTTATGATTAGCGGCCTAATTTGTTTCTTAGTTTTGTATCTACAATTTTGTTATAAAAGCAATCGTAAGATTACGAAATTAAAATCTTCTAACATATTTGTCTATCATGGAGCGGTATGTAATCCCAGCGTGTATGTACACAGGAGGACGCGGGGGGCATAAATTTGATTACAATTAGCCAGCGCGGCGCGGCGCATGAATAATTCATCCGGCGCGCAAACAGCGAAGGGTTGATTGTCGCAATGACCAGTTGCAGCCGCTACAACAGCCAACAGCCGGCTACAGACTGTTTGCTGCCATTACGAGACCGACAATTTGCTCTCTGCCACATTCATTAGCTTCACAACTTTATATCGAATCGCTAATCAAATTTTCACATTTGGATTTGACAGTTGTGATTGTGACGTCACGTTTTTCGCGCGCAAATTGTTGTAATAATGGCTTTCAATGTTTTTGGATTTTGGATAATGGAATTATGTAATATATAAAAATCTTACGTTATCAATAAAAATGTATATTTTATTTATAAAATTAAAATTCTATGTAACGTATACTTTACATTCCGGATATTTAAGTAACAATGATCACCCCTCCTCGGAGTTAGCGTTAAGCTTTTAACTAATACGCGTATAGAGTTACATTTCGAGGCTAAATCTGTCTGTTTGCCAGTACGTTGTCGTCAGCGAGGCCGCGGGTGTCGGAAGGTGTCAGGCTGACGCGTCAGACGACCACCTCCCGACCCTCATGCTCGGATTTCAGGAGCGGCGAGTGGGACGTGTCACGAGCGATAGCGTTGGCGGATACATTGCCTACTCTTATTTGGAAAAACTGACTGGATGATGATAAATAATATCCACTATCAAGTATTCTAGTGCATCTAGAAAACTATTTAAGTAAAAATATTAAATATAAAAATTTGTCATCGTTGAATTAAAGTAAATGTAATAAAGGTAAATATCGTTGTAGTCATGGTGATACTGCATTGCAAGTGAATTGAGGAAAGCTACAGTTTACGGGAGGGAAGATAATAATTTGTAACCTAAATGTTCATGTTCCCGCTTCATCTTGTCTTTTGTGATCCATGTTTCAGGCATGCTGTGTGTGACAAGCGCCATCTGGCGGCGCCGGCGCCACAGCATCCGCTGCCCTCACTCGCTGATCCTCCACACACTCTCATTTACTCCAATGGTTATTGTTTAGAATAGATTATAATGAGATAGAAAAAAAAACTATTAATTATCCTCGACATTTAACAATATAATAATGACCTGACAGTTTAACACTTTAACCCAAAAAGTTTTTTTTAATAAAATAATAATTACCAAACATTAATAAGTGCATTTGTGTAAAAATAGCGACTTAAAGCATCATAATATATATAATAAACTCCTCGAAACAGCAGACATATCGTCAGCAGGAACATTGACATGCGTGTTTGTTTTAAAAACACTCACAGAAAATAATATTTGTAATGGCAACAAAATATTTTTCTCTATAATATCGCTGCGGCCCTAAATAAATATTGCGCACTTCCTCTGTTATTAAAACTTTTTTCGCAAATACCGCGAAAGAAAGTATTCCATTACAAAGCAAAAAGTGGCCGTGAGATGGCGCCAGTTTATTTTTTTTAAAACTAAAATAGGGATGGCTGTATGATATGCACGCCTTTGCCTAAGTAAATATATTGTCTTCCAGCAAACTGAAGATTTTAATGACCTTAATATTTATTTCTGATGAGTAATGTTTGTTCTACAAAAAATGAATGTCGATGCACTGATCCTTTTCCTACATTACATTAAATTAGCAAAACATCTGTTGCCACAAAAATCAATTGTCAGAGACGTTTCTTTCGGCAAACTTTTTCACTAAATAAAAAGTTATGATGCGAAATTTAATGAAAACTCAATTGAGATCACGAGTCCTGATTTCATAACTGTTTTTTAACCTCTGGCAGATGTAACAAGTCAACATATGAAGATATAACGTCTTTATATCCTTAATACGTTTCCTTTTGCAAATCGCCGATGACCCTCGCGGTCATTATCGCCATCGCTTCATTACACCCGCCCCGCACCCCGCACCCCGCACCCCGCACCCCGCACCCCGCACCCCGCACCCCGCCCCACACAGACAGCGCAATCATTATGTAATTATCAGCAGAGATGACTTCATTATTTCACTTCCTTTTTAATCAAAAACAGGTTGAGTTTTTTCGCGAGTGACGGTTGCGCGGTCCGCGCTTAAAATAACTGCCCTTTGCGTCATCATGACGACGCAGCCTTGATAAGTAGGGTGGCAGGGTGCAGGGTACAGTGTACAGGGTGCAGGGTGCATGGAATGACTAATAGAAAATTAATTTAAAACAAATATTTATTTAATGCAATGAACAACCTGCGCCGGCCGTTGTAATATCTATATTAGTCTGACAGTTTTTTTACTCGGGAATTGAATTATGGTTTAGTCTTGAATTCCATAGACCTATATTTGTAACAGTTACTTTATAATATATTAGCTAAAAATAGCAGTAAAATGCATAGAACGCTAATATTGATATTTAGGAGTTAGAAATGTTTAAAATTTGAAAATCTAAACGTGAAAATAAATGTAAGAGCACAGCAAACATAAAAGTGATGGCATATTCAATCAATATACGTTATTGTACACACAACACTACATTGTATGAGAGGCACAGATTAATTCTACTCAGAGATAACGTTATTATTTCAATTTTGCATTTGTCTGTTTGTATCATATATTTACATGGCATTTCAATAATGGACAGTGAGCTTATATTTTATTAGATATGTTTTAAAACTTTTCCTTTACTTTTATTTGTAAATCAACGATAGGAACTGAATGTTTAGATGGATGGATGTTTGCTAAAAGGTATCTGTAGAACGACTCAACAGATCTCGATGAAATTTGGCATACATATAGAACGCAGTCTGGAAGAACACATAGGCCACTATTTTTTTTATTCTGCGCGGACGGAGTCGCGGTCGACCGCTAGTATGTTATAAAACTAAATTACCGCTTTACATTTAATATCTAAATAACAGCGAACAGAATATAAATGCAAAACTACGTATCGTGTAGGTATATGTTTCTAGTTACTCTGTGTTACTTACATACAAGTTGCAGTGCAGCGCCGCTCGGACGCGTTTATTGTTTACAATTATCGCTATTTATTATCTAGTCGTGAATATAAATTGCTTATTAATAAGTATAATTTGCAAGCAGGTCCCGATGTCTGAAAGCCCCATATAAGATGACCGGAGAATGAATAAATAAAATATTTATAAAACTTTTTTTAATCTGACATTGTATTAACTAGTAAAGAGGACTCGCGAATCTATTCTGTCACAATTTATAACATTAATTTAAAAAATATATGTTTTAATGTATAAAATACTAGCTGTCGCCCGCGACTTCGTCCGCGTGGTATGAAATAAAAGTTAGTTCCCGGCAATTATACATATTTTTCTCACCGTAAAAATCATCTTTGATCTTCAACGAACATTTAAAAAAAAATTGGCCAAATTGGTCCAGGCGTTGTTGAATTATGCGTTTTTATGTTTTACATTATAATATTAGTAAGATGGTTTGTATATCTTATTGTTTTGATAATTCCCCGATAGATGGCGTTAGCGGTTGGATTTATAATAATAATAATGTTTTTTTTAGTATAAAATATTTTGTTTACTATAGATATACGTATAGAAACTTATCTAGATAAAATGATATTAATGAACCAAATCCTAAATCAGAAAGACTTATAGTTTCTTAGTAAAGTGTATCACAAAACTGTAAATAGTGTAGAAAAGTATAGTACATAGAGCTGTCTTCGCTGGCATTTATAAACATGTCTTAAATTCAAATTAAATACATCAGCATAACTATCAGTATACGTATAGTGCTCGGAATAAAGCAAATTTTAAGAAAACACAACCGGAAATATGTTATTAAACGTAATTATAGCAGATGTAAACAGAGAGACAAGAGAAGGCGTTTCGTTTTCGTGTTTCTGAGCTCTGACGTCTTCCGAGATGTTTTTAACAACATCTACTACTTTTAACTGAGTGTCGCCTTACTGCACGACTGCCAGGGTTGCCACAGATGTGAGCGTGTTCATCTCAATTTTTAATAAATAGTGCAATATTTTAGTTATAGTTTGTAATTGTATAATAATAAATGTTATGTTGAATAATTTACTTTTATGTTATAACATAACATACTACTTTAAATTTCAAAGAGAAAAAATATGTTGCATTGATTTATTTACGTGTTTCTTTAATCTAACAAAGTGAACGTATTTATAGAATATTTTCCTTCACCTTCTGCATATAAAAATTGTACCAGCCCTGGTATTTCAACAGTTCTGTTGACATGTCTTTTAAACTGAGTAAATATAAGACGCAGCTCAGATTTCGGTGTCGATTTTAAAACAATACAAGAGTCCCGGTCGCGTCCCGGTGGAGACGCCCGGCGGCCGCGGTCACCGGGCACCGGGCGCCTGGTACAGGGCGCCGGGCACCGGGCGCCGGGTACAGGGCGCCGGGCACCGGGCAAACATGTCCTAAGACATTACAAACAAACCTCTCACTGCCCGCCCTCGTCAACAACGTCCGTCTCGAGTGCACTCGCCTCACTGACGCTACTAACCTCAACACGTATTGACGTATTTTTTACCTTGTAATGATAGCGCAAACATACAACATACTAGTACTATCTATCTGGAAGTTGACACGTCGCTTATGTATATAATTCACACAAGTCCAAGTCAACTTAATGCATTATTTAGTTGAAAACATTTGTAAGTTATGCAAAAACATCAAATTACTATATTTTTAATCAATGTGATTTCTCAATAAAGCACATTCGTATCAACCTTATACAGCGTGTTATTTTCCTCTTCATTAAAATTAATGATATTTTTAAAACCCTTTATTATCTTAGATAGTCCTTCAGAGTGCTGAACTTTTTATAACCTCCTCGTTACAGTACCTGTTCCTGTTACGCGAACGTATCGATGCTAAAATTGTACGAGAAGACCTTGTAGAGGCGGTGTTATCGAGCGGCAAGTGTCGCGCGATCGTGGCCACCTCGTAAATAAGCTACGATTGCGCTATTAAGCGGACAGGTGGCCGCGGCAAAAACGCAACAAAAACGCCGCAAAAACGTCGCCCGGTCGCCGCGCGGCCGCGGAAAAACAATCAAAGGGCGCCGCGAGACCGCGCGGTGTGATCAGACGCTCACCGCCACGGTGACCACACGCTTGGTCAGTAATCAGGATTTACCAAATCCGATCTAAATCCGGTCCTTGTTCACTATTAGTTACTATAACAAATCCAAGAGCTTTTATTACATTATATTGTGCACGTTGCGTTGCTTCCAAAAATACAGTATCAAAAAGCAAGTAATAACTATCCCCTTGTCTACGGCAAATGGCTGGTGTACGTACTGGCAGCCACTCCTCGAGCGATTACCGCCGCCTCCCCCTCGCGCCGCGCACCCGCACCCCCCGCCCGCGCGAGGAAACTCATTTTCCGACGACGACTCAACCTCCGCGCTTATTACGCCCATACACACATATACTTACTACCCGATAGAATATTATAGCTTTTGCAACAATTTTTGCTTTACGCAAACTCTTTATTGGAGATTCGTTTTACTGTTTAGAGAATAAAGATTAGAATCGAGCAGCTTTAGTTGTAGGAGCGGTAGAGGCGTAATATTATAATTCTAGGCCGCGAATCAGCCGTCAATCATGTCGCGATATGAGCTCACAAAGGAAAAATCCTTTATCGGGCGCGAGAGTGCGCTGTGAGCGGTGAGCGGTGCGCGCCGAGTGCGACTGATCAAAGAGCTAGGCGACGCGACGCTCTGACACCTTCAATAAACTCCTGTTGAGCTAATTTTCTCACTTTTGCCGCGTAAATTGTGACGCCTTCGAAATATTCAAATTTACAATTTTCTTTAAATTTTCCACTGCCTTTGATCGTTTTTGTTTTAATTACACACACAGTCTCCACTGATTTGCATATCTTATCGCTGATTTTTGAGGCCAAACCCCCCCCTGTATAAAACATATTACAGTTATCGATGTTTTTGTTAAAGATGCAGGGATTTCGGTCTCAGAAATCAAGGATCAGAATATTAAACATAACTTCTTGCACATTAAAT
Organism: Papilio xuthus; assembly: GCF_000836235.2. NCBI lineage: Eukaryota > Metazoa > Arthropoda > Insecta > Lepidoptera > Papilionidae > Papilio > Papilio xuthus. The sequence goes on along the minus strand of NW_013530935.1, from coordinate 161,773 downwards.
ATATAAATAGTTATCATTTACAGCGATAAATTCCTCGTGCAGCTTACATGTCGGTCTCTCTGCAGACATGTGCTCACGTATAGCAATAAAATTTGATGGGATCCCGTGCCATCGGGTTTAAACTTGTGAAGCGTCCCGGACGCGTCTATAATCGTTTATTAATTGAAGAAATGCATTCGCAGATCGGTGCGAAACGGAGCGACAAGGAGCGGCGGCGGGCGCGGCCATTGTGCGCGTGAACCGCTAATTGATGTCGCGGAAATGCCGAAGCCGAGTGTCGCACTCAATACCCCACAAATGAGCATATAATACTCTCCATAGAATAAAGGCCGCTTTGTGCAGAGGAAATGGAGGGAATTGTGCTAAATCAAAGGAGACCGATTTGTATGGCGGCGGATGAATATGATCTGCAAATTGGTAGTAGTGGTAGGAATCGGTAGGTCGGGTATTGTGCTTTTTGCGACTGGCGAGTGGCGGCGGAATGCACCGCGCGGTGCAGAGTTCGTGTGCCGCGATCTGCGCTGAATGCCTTAATGTTTAGGATTCAATAGGAGTGTTTTCATTCATTATTGTCAGCCGATAATTCACTCAAAATAATCATTGCTATGTTACTGTCTGTGAATAAGCACTGTTACAGTGGCAATTTTGATGGCACTCCTCATTCAAAGACATCTCGCGGAGACGAAGATATACGGTAATAAGAACAAGACATCTTTATGGTTCTTCATTTCACGATCCTCTACAATAATTTTCAAAGTTGCTTCATGCTAAATACTGGATATTTTATCACCATTGTACCATTTACATCAACTACTGCGTTTGATTTCCGCCTCGGCTGTCACCCTCGTCGTGTCGTCTGTCACAGCGCGCTCCCCGACTGCCCCCCAACCCCCGTGACACGCCGCGGGTGTAATTGTCAAATTAGCGAGTCAGTGAGATCAAAGGATTCGGCGATTTGTTGCATTTTGATAATGTGATAAGTTTCGCGCACGATTACACGCGGCAGCGCGCGTCCACACTTGTAGCGGACACGGCGCGCTCGCGCACGCGCAGCGGGAATTGTTGATCTAAAACTTAAAAGTTGGTGATCGAGATAATTCTTAGTCAAACATTAATTTCACGTAATACTTCGATAGTAAATTATTTAGTATGTCTGTTAATAAAATTTTATTAATGCCTTTTGATAGAAAAAAACAGTGATAATTTGTGATAGTTTAGCTTTTAATTTTAAATAAATTTGAATCTTAGGTTATAACATAAGGTCAGATAATTTTTTTTACTGCCTATTTTGTCGAATTTTATTTACCGCCGAATTAAATGCTTACGGGATCATACTTGACATTTTCCGCTAACACTGCGGCTCCACAACGAGTCGTGTCGATTTTCATCCATTAAATAAGGGGGTGTAGAGATGAAGGGATGAAGGGATGAAGTAATTGTCCTCCGCCAGGCTCGCTTCTGATAACGGATTAAAGAATACGGTTACAGATATTAGTTTGTCCTCTGACTTACAAATTGGATTGATTACAACTGCGATACTCATTTTGTCGACGTAAGCTGCATTTTAATTGTATATTTGAAATTGTTACAAATATTTCGATGGGCTTTTATTTTATATCATTTTAAAAATGATTTATAATATCAAATTATGAGGAGTAGCCAGGCGTCCCATAGCAGAGGACAACCTAGTTTAGGCGCCTATCTCCTACCCTGTTTGTTCTTTACCATCTAAATTTTGTCAGAAATGGGAGAAAATAAAAAAATAAATTTTGTTTAATATAAAATCTTGAGGTAGTAACTAAGCTTTATAATAACTAAGTTCGTTATGTCAAAACTTCTCTGAGGCGAGTCGAAGATACTGTTTAGTGGCCTAATTGTTTATTTTTATATTTATGGAATTCTTGAAGAGGAAGGAGTTATCTAATCAGGTGACGACCTGGAGTGAAGGAGGACAGAGTCGGGAAGCACGGGAGGCAATTACCACTAATTGTCCGCAGTGACACAGCTGTTTGTCCGGGCCGCTGTCCGGGCCGCGACGGTCACACGTCGGTAAGCTCCAATAACACCATTATTCGCCCACAAAATAAATGTTTATTTGATTAAGGTAAAAAGTTTCTCACCGTCCGCATCGGCCGGCATCGGGCAGGCCTGTCGCGCCGTCCGCTACACAATTAGGCGTAGAAGCGATCCGTTTACGGACAATGGGGTAAATAAACGTTGATGGCAAACGGAAGCTTCTTAAATTGTTTTCTAAAAACAGTTCGGTCGTTAGGCGGTGAGCGGTGACGGGCGCACAAAGAGTCGAGACGCTGCCGCCTCCCCGCGGACGACGCGGACGTCTTCGAAGCATTATTATTTAATTCGTCGAGTATTTTTCTTCTCTTTTGTTAAAGTGTTGCTGACGGTACGTGAGTGGCATGTTTTTAATTTGTTAGGGGTGCTACTTTACTATAAATATTGACAGTTGATTCAACAGCGTTTAACTATACTACTCTTCGAAATGTTTCAAGGCAACCTATGTGTGATACCGGGGGACCATTAGAAATCGTCCAAACTATAACTAGAAAGAATTGGACCTTCATATCCTAGATATAATTAAAGTTTAATGATCACACTTGGGATCAAGAATCGCTTGTATTTACGTAGTTATAAAGAGTTAAAAGATGTAGTGGCGAAGTTTTCGTGTGGTGTTGTGGCAGCCCTAGCTAATTACGTCGCCAATGCACTCGCTGCAACTGATTTCGTTAATCGCTTGAACTTTGAGCTCCTCTCTTTGCTTTCGTTCAGTTTATGGTGAGCGCTGAGCGGCTGACAGCGATGCATCAAATCTCATACGTGCATTATCTAAATCTCTTTACGGTCTAATGACAGGGACGGATTCATGACCGATGGAAGTTTATGAAAGATTTGTTATAACGATTATTAGTTTGCTGTCATATTGACATATGTCTATCTACTAGTAAAATTAATAATTTCAATAAATTGAGCCACATGTCTGTGAGAACTACCACTCAACTTCCTGGTGTGGTGAGATGGCGAGAGATGACCCTCGGCCCGCTATTGGACTGCAATTCCCGCTTCCTGCAGGACAATGAGGATGCAGTGATCATGTTGATTGGCAGACCCCGCCCCCCCACTGCCACCCGCTGCCCCCCACGCCGCCGCTGCCACTCTTTATTGACCACACCACCGCCACTGACCGTTGCTCAAACATACCTACTCACAGATGTTTTTAACCTAAACAGGATTCTAAAATACTTCACAATTTTATATTTTAGATTCAGATTCCGACAGTTTCTTTGTTTATTGAACATCTATCCTGGAAAAGAAATATCTTCTTTTTCTCCATCGTCAATTTTCTCTAGAATATATCGTTTATATTTAATACCTATGACTTAGAACATAATATCAAATAATAATGAATGTTATAAAAGTGTAGTGAGCCGTCAGTGATGACGTACAAACAGCTATCAGCTTGTTACATTGCGAGGCAGTCTGTCCTGTGTCAATATTATGTCTGCTCCGCGCTCTGACCTCTCAGCCGTGACTCCGCGCCCGAACGAATTATTTTAAAAGAAAGAAAAACAATTTAAGCCGACAGAAGCTCATCGAGCAGCGAAACGTATTCAAATATCGAAAATTGTTGACAAATTAAGTTCCCTATCGAGCTCGAATTCCCTTACCACTTGAGGGGTAACTCTCCAAAATTGTACTTGTACGCCATCGTTGTTTTTCATTTCTCATTTTTAACTGCGACTCTAAGCCGACGTGATAAAGTCCATTTTAATTTAATTGTATGTACAATAATTGAAATATTAAAGTTGTAAAGTAACGCGAAGGGACGGCACAGAGACGTTCGTTTTACTAGTTACTCAATTAGGCCCTTTGTATTTGTTTATCTGAGTTTGTATAGCGTCCGAGTGCGACGGCAATACGGCGTGGCGTGTGCTAGAGCGTGACGCACGATGCAAAGTAATTTGAGACAGTTCTTTTCACCGGCGGTAATACGTTCCTATTTTGAATGGCAACACGAAACTGGCGGGAAATGCATTTACCAGTCGCTTTTTTTCTTTTTCTAATTCGTGTAATGGCCGACGTCGATTTTCTTTGATACGTTCAGAAAGTTAAATTTAGTAATGGTTTTAAAATGTAACAAGATTTTATGTATCGTTTTACATTTTGTTTGTTTCAGTATTGATTCCTGATGCTTGTCAAAACTTTTAAATGGCTCACATAATAATCTTAACACCCTTGAAATACTATCACCTACAACAGGAGATAAATAGTGAGCTATCCAATGATTTCAAAACAATTAACTGCAAGTTTTACTACAACTGCGACATCTTGAGCCGCTGCAAAGGAATAAAATTGTGTTAATTTATGATAAAGAATATGGTGAAAATGTATCTGAAAGTACGCAGTGCTGCCGTTGTTTCATGAGATTTAATGATGCTCCGGTTATTTCAAATATATATATGTACTTCATTAACATTTATCTGACATTATAAAAACGTTGTCTGCTCTCAATGGTGATGCGATTGTGCGGGAAATTGCATTAAATCTGTTGACATGTCGTTTATATTCATGTCATACTTAAAGTTTGCTTCGTTTCGCCGAACATCCCCCGCACATCTCCCCGCACCCGCCCCGCGCACACCACCCGCGCCTGTGATTGAGCAAATATCGTAATATCGGAGTGGGTTCGCGATCGCGACCGATGGCGCATAAAATATCCAGATATCAAACAAGCCTGGATGGTGCTATGCAACATATTTCAAGTAACATACAAAAAAAAAAATTATTATTTCGGGGCAGTTTCTTATGTCAAAGCAGCGACGATTTAGGGGACTAATTTGGGGAATTATAAATCCGCAAAACGCAAATGAGTTGCGAATATACTTAGTATCAGCTCTGATGTAGCCTAGAGGCGATATTTAGGGGATTTGGCTTTAACCACATATCATGTCCTGCATATTACTTTACTTTTGCTGTTGTTACATAACATTTGCACAGCAGTTCTTAAAGTTTCGAGGCTTTGCGGCCTCTTGCATGATCCTTCCATTGAAAGCAGCGCGCAAGGTATCGGCGCGGGTCCGTAACGAACTCTTACAAAGTGCGGAGCTCGACTTTGCTCCCTGTCTACCCTGTCACCCTTCCCCTGTCTTCCCTGTTGACTTTAAAATCACATGACGGAATGAAAGTGTTATCAACTTTCGATTCACACACATTCGATTTGATTTTTCCTTTCATCTTCACTTTGTTGGTGTGTTTGTGCGTCACGAAAATCTTGTAAATGTTAAATTCATTTGAAGTTTGTATGAATTATAATGCGCTTTGAAATGGCTTGTGATATGTGACTGGTAACAAGTCTGCATCTAGACAACTTTCTGCATCATAACTCGAGTCTAGTCTAGACTAGACTCCAGTATGTATTTATTACTCGGTGAAAATATTGAGATGAAATAAATCAAATTATTGGTCGTTTTATTTATTCTTTGTTTAAATATTAATTGTTAACATGTATAATACAATTCTACCAACTTTACAAATTACTTTAAATACATAAATTCTATTGTCAATGAAACATTTGCAAATATTTCTAAATGCACTGCGCTATTTGTTAAATGACTTCTCTATTATCATAATACTTCAAAACCTCATTTGAGCCGCAATTAAAAACAAAACAAACGTCGTTAATAAAACAAAATGAATAAAGTATAAAACATTTGGCGCCGGTTCCCATGTGAAACTAAACGCTCACTTAAAATCGAAACAAAATATTAAAATGTTGACTTTAAACGAAACGCCATTCATCCGGCGGCCGAGCTGTTTGCAAAATAGAATTAAATGGGAGCCAAGGCTTTGTCTTTGAGGGGCACTAGGGGCCGAGTGGGCCCTCTCGATTAGTCAAGGGCTCAGTTGAGGTTTTGTTCATATTGCCTCTACAAATTGTTACTGTGCTGGGAATATTCCTAACTTAACTTATAACAATGTGTTTTTGACTTTTTCGAGTGCGTATTGTCCTTAACGAGCTTGTAATTTCTTAAAGTTTTCTTATTGTTGGCAGTTTCTTTATGAATATCTGAACATATAGAGTGTGGAAAGCGTCCAGGTGTCATTGCAAAAGTATTTTTACAGAATATCTTGTGGGAATCGCACAGAGTGAACTTTTCTTATACATGGTTTTTAGTGTTACGCTTTTGTTGGTGATCTTTTGTCTCAATGATTCTCCATTAATGTTTTGTTCTAAAAACTTAATATATTGGCTGGGTAACTAAACCTCGGTGTTGTCCTCTTCTCTTATAAAAAAAAACTAACAGATTTTATATCATTGAGGTAAATGAGATTAAGTTTTTTACAACATCCACATATGGATATACCCACTCGACTTTACATATAAATAACTAAAAATATGAATCTTTTTCTTAATTGTAGTAATTGTGGTGGAGTAGAGCTGTGACTGTGACCTGTAAATACTAACGAAGGGCTCTCAGCGAGACTGGCCTCGTTAAATGTTCTCTCGAGCATCCTCACAGCCACGCCGCGCCGCGCCGCGCCGCGCCGCTGCTGACTGCTCAACAACTGCTGTACATACATGCTTTACATACTCGTGTAATACATACATATACATACATACTGTTTATGTAAAAATTATAAAGTTATACTTTATAATATAATCTCGAAGTGTTCGCAAACTTTTAATAGAGAAACCGTTTCAATGTATGCCAAGATTTTACCATTTGTAAAATTTGCTTATTTCTGAAAGAGTTAATTAATTTTACAAAAACTTTAAATGTTACAAAGAGCCTTGAAGGTTCATTTTTTTTTATATCACAAGGTGACAAACGAGCGAGCGGCCACCTGAAATCGCTGAAATAGCGAAGTGACCGTTGCCCATAGACATACGCAATTGCATATGCGTTGCCTACCTTTGATCGTCGGAGGAGAGGATGCACAGAAAGAAAATATTTTCCCTTTCCATGCATCCTCTCATCCGGAAAGTCCACTTCCACTTCCCATCCTTTCCTTATAAGAAATAGGATGGTAAGGGAAAGAGGACTAATTTTGGCCTCCGGGACGCACACTCATCAGACGAAACGCGGAATTGCTTCCACTTCACGCCTGTCTTCTGTGTGGTCGTGGTATTTCACCGGGCGAGCCGGGCCGATTCGTGCGAAGATGTTAAAGCGGGCTCTACCACTGTTAAGTCATAGTGACAATGAATCAGTCGTCGCTGACTTTAAGCGTTGTAACCAAAACAAAAGCGATATTTAAAAAAGCGAGGGAACTTCTTCAGTGGAGCGTCGCGCGTCAAAAATGCGACTAATTTTAATTCGGCAGGCTGATAGAGTCATATTATCGCATTACTTCCGGCCCCTGCCCACCCCGCGCCGGGCTCGCTGCACTGATTGTCGCATCTCCCCGCGCGCCCGCCAGCGCACCTCCCGCCCCAAGTCCGTCCACTTTATTTGCATGCCAACGTCTATAGAAGTCGCTTCCTTGTTGATTTAACTTTCTTTGTTATTTTTCGGCAACATCTTCTGTTTATATTTCTTATTAATAATTACTATTAAATAAATGCTTTTCAGTTTCGAAGTCTGCTTTCCTTTATTCTTATTTACTAAAATTATGAATATTAAACATGGACGACGACGGATTAAAGACAAATTTATTTTCAAAATTGTATAATTTTTTCTGGCCTTTGTTATTAATTTTAACACACCATAATACTTAAGAATTAAAAATTAATCCTATATTGTTAATAGGTAAACTGGTATAAAGAGTCAATTAAACTTAGTAGATGAATCCATAATTTGTCGGCTTGATAAAGCATTAATAATTCAGCAAGACAGCGGGTAGTATCACTGGGCGCAGTTCAGTCTAACCACTGGGCCACTAATCAGTAATGACGTAATTATAGAGGAGAAATAATTACGTCACTGATCAATAGCCGACACCGTCTTAATCTCCCTGCAACGCGCCGTGTAACCGCGCCCTATGATACCACATCCAACACATGTACAACACAATAGTTTGTTAATCATTTATAAAGAACTATTTGAATATTCATGTAAAGTTTTTACAAGTCAATTTTAATGGTGATATGAAACTGAGTGAGTGGACAAATGTTGACGCGACACAGAAATATGTGCGAAGATATTGCCTGGTTGACTAGAACAAGTATTTAGTGTGTCGAAATAAAATGGAGGAAATTATCAATAACAAAAGAAACGCGTTTGTGAAATAATAACATGTAATTAATGTTATGACTTTTTCTGGTCCTTGTGACCTTGTTTATAAATTACAGACAAACAGACAGATATCACAACTACGTATAGATGGAATCACAACGCCAAGGTCTGATCCGATGGAATCGAAATCAAATAATGAAGGCAGTCTTGCCCCCTCAGGGCGCTGTGACTAGCGGCGGCGGCGCGGATCAACTGCGGATACACTCGTCTCGTCGCTACTTCCACTGAGGCTCGCAATCGCAATATGTCTGCGGGATTCGGCTGATTCGATTTGGCGGGAACCACCAAACGCATTGTCTGCTCTCACAAATCTTCAATGTTTTTTTTACAAAATAACAAAATATCTTTTAGAGAACTTAAATCATTGTAATAATACCGATTAGTTATTAATTTTTAGTTTTATACAAATGTCTTTGCGATGAGCGTCATTGCGTTTGCAAAAAATCTGTCAATATGTACCCATATTCTTGTATAACAACTCTGGTTTTTGGATATTTTTTCTATACACTACATGTTAAGGCCGACCTCTCGTAAGACTGGCAGGCTGGCACATTAGCCGGCATTCCTCGTAATGATTTATTCATTGCGCGCGTTCGCCGATGCGTCTAACATTTGGTTATTTTCTCATTTGCTCTGTACCCGAGGTAATTGCCTTGGGATTGGTGTATCGGGTTACGGTGTGGGGTTCTGCGCTCTCGCTCGCCGGACGAATCTATTTCTATTAGGTTAACTTTGTATAAATAGGCAAATTGAAATATTATCTTCCTATTGTATTATGAAGGGGATTAGTTTAATATTTCTTTAACAAATCCATTCAAAATTATTTTACTTTAAATTATGCCATGAGATAACATTCCACTGCGTCCGATTTTCTCTTTACCTTTTGATAGCGCACACAAAAATCATTCGATGTACTGTTTACCCCTTACTGTCGGAACAGGGTGAGGTATTGATTGTTTAACAATATAGTATACATGTTACCTGACGGGAAAATAACGTGACAAAGCTGGCTGAAGCCGGGAATAACGAGATAACTTCACGGTCGACCTGCGCCCCGTATTGCTGCGCCTCGGGCGCTTCGCCCCTGCGCGCCCAGCTCGCTCCCACTCCGGCTATTGTACTCCATTGTGGTCAAGCTTCATTTTATTAAAGTTAAAATGGTCTCATATACATATATATGTACATACATTTTTCACAATCACACAAATTCAATTTTTTTTAAGAATGACTATTGCACAATTGTTTACGTGTTTAAGAATTTAGTTGGACGCAAATTATAATCATACGACCTTTTAAGGAACAATTAAGTGAGTAAGTACATTGAATAAAAATAATTCTCTGTTTATGACATTGGATGTTCAAAACATCGTCTACTTGTATGATAAAGTATAGGAATATAAGATAGCAAGATCAATGTAATCTCCTCCTAAGCCGCGCCACTCTATCTCACTTATTTACAATTTAATTAGTTTTGATTTAAGAGCAACATTTTGAGATGTAAGCGCGGGCATCCGCCGTCTTAAGCGAAGTCATTAGGCGCTTCTATCCCGCGCTACATAGAGCTCATTACGATCCAACCGGATTGTAATTTAGACGACAAAACGAATTATTCTCGCCCCAAATACGTTCAACGTCGAATATCACGTAAACGAGCTCCTTTGTGACGACATCGCGGAGTACGGCGACTCGTAGCTCTGCCTCGGGCGGCGCGGCGGTGCGGCGGTGCGGCGCAGACCTACGAAAATACTTTCATGTACAACATAACATGGTAAACATTCAAAATTATTGAGTAAAAGACAAAATATATCCTTAATGAGTACCACACATCGGTGTATGATATTTTTTATAGTTTAATTACAATAAAATTTTGATTAAAATTCTAGTTTACTTCCTTAACTATTCATCGAATATTAGGCATGGAAAAGTTTGTTGCTGGTCCGATGTTATCGGCATTTAATGTGTTTCTCTGTGGATACTCCTCGGTGACGAAGTTTTTGTGTTCGTAGCTTCATGTCGTGTGCCTAGTAATATCTGCGGCGGCCGGGGGTGTGTGCGCCTGTGGGGGGCGAGGGGTAGGGGTTGCGCCCCGGGGCAGCAATTATTCTCACAAAGCTACTCTGTGTCCGCGTCTTCCTGCGACACAAACATCGCTAATCGCGTTCCCGAACACTTTGCCGCTACTGTATATACTGTCGCGACTTTCCACAGTCGCTTCCTTCATAACAAAGCAGTATCTAAGTTAAAATCACTTCCTCCTTCTCAATTAATAAATGTTTCCCCTAATTTAAGGAGCCTGTGATAAACTTTCATACATTAATATAGCGTTAAAGACAAATTTCAAGTCAAATTACTAGGTTCATTATTATTACATTTAAAGAGTAAGAAGTAAAAAGATCTAGAATTTTAAATCATAACATTATCACATAATCACATCTGTATCTATTATAATTTAAAGCCGGCTAACATAATGCATTTCATTTTAGTTCCATCTTTTAAAATGACAATATGCAATCACAAAGGCTTAGCAGCGCAGCTCCCAAAAAGAACTCAATTGATATCGTTAGCTCGGGGAGGGGGAGGAGGGAGGCAGGTTACAGCCCAAGGCTTTGTATCCTCGCCTTTGTTTTGAATGCATACGAACATTGTTCAGGTATCTCTTGCTATCAAAGCAGCAATTCCACGTTCCTGATACAGATGAAGGCACCTTGGAAATTGGTAACCAATGTGGCAGCTGTTCTTTTCATTGCTAAAGTGATAGGACGTGTCAAGTGGTACTCGACACCACTTTAAGGGTCAATGTTAATCGTCACCTTGTTATATTTCTCACTACAGCGGACATGTCTACTTACACTTGTTTCTTTCCTTACTAAAATACTGACCACTTAATTAATAACTGATTTAAGATGCAAAGGTTTGCACTTCATTTAGTTATCATGTTTTGTCCTGTAACTTTGAGTTTCCACCGCTGCGATACTTGTGATTATACATTGTTGTCTCGCATGTAATTACAAATATGTAAAATATCATTATAGTGAAGGATTGGAATAACAATTTCATTCAAATTATGTAATTGTTAAGACTCTGTTTCTACTTGCTTCTGTTTTTATCTTATAATTGCAGGTTGTTATTCGATTAAGCTGTTAATTTTCATTGAAAATGGCATGTTGCGTATTACTTCTGTTTTAAACTGTCGGTAATGTTATGCAACAACACTACACCAAAACAAGATGTTTCCGATCAGATAAAGTGTTGTGGGTGATTAACAATGATTTAGTGTTGCCGTGGGCAGGGGGCACAGGGGACGCAGGGGCTCGAGGGGTTCCCGGTGTGCTCGGGAGGCGGGTGCGCAGCGCGCGCGAGGTGCGGCATAAATCTGGCCCGGCCGAGATTGAAATCTAGCCGATGTTTTTGTTGCGGGCGCGGGATAGTGCGGCCGCTTTGATACAGATATCCGATTGTACAAATGGTATCATTTGAATTGATTAACAACTTGACGTGTTAATCATCTATTTTGTAATGGAGGTGTCTGACCGCTGCGCCGGCCGGACACTGTTTGCACTAATTATAAAATCAGAAACATCAAATGTAGTTGTATATTAAATAAAATCACTAAATTAACGACAGTTACGTCAGTCAGACATTTTGTAACTATATAACAAACTTAGTACTTACTGAAAGAAAGATAAGTAATATTTGTCAAAATGGTTAGATGTATAATGTGACAAGCCGCAATGTTTATTATTCATTTTATAAGCCATCTCCTAAATATAATGCAAATCAAAGTTATTTAGGATATTATATAATATAAAATTTTTGTAAGTTTGTTTCAAATATGTGTAAGTTGTGGCGTTATGCGATGTTCTGTAACATACCCTCAGAAGGTGAGAACGTTCAGCCGAGGGCGCGAGGCGAGACCTTCGTGTCTGACTCTCGCTCGTATCATTGTGTTATTGCAAGCGCTATCAGCTCGACCGATCTTGTTAAGTTTTATTTTAACAGCAATATTTTATTTTAATATGAAATTTCGATTGTGTTACATTTTAATATTGGAACACAACATTAGCTGAGTTGAATGGAATGGTTGTTTTGTGTTATTTTTAGAAAGTGGAACAATTTCACTATTTAGTTAAGAAAATAAGTTTTTCGTTCAGTCTGTAGAAAGTAATGCATATTTCTGATCGTAGGAATCTCAACCATCTTCCCATTGATTAATTATTTTTGTTCCATTATTAGCCGGTCACATCCATTCATATTTAATGATAGTATGTCATTCTGGAGGTCAATTGTAAATAAGAGAAAAAGTTGACAAAGATATATAATTTTAATAACTGTAGTGGTGCTCGCGGTCAGCTGGAGTGACTCGTTAAGGGCAGGACGAGTGCGGGTGGACGTCTCAATCTCAGCCGGCAATTAGCGGGACGTTAATGACCAGCCCCCCCCCCACTGCCCCCGCCCGCGCCCCCGGCACTTGCCCGCGACCCCTCATTTATGAGGTCACTCAATGAAGTTCGGAAATATAAATGTGGACATGCTTTTTAAAATCAATTAATTTAAGAAGATTCGAGGAATGTATAGTATACCAAAAAAAATAATTATAAATGTATTGTAAGTTATTCTTTATGTTACCTATGTTATTATCTATATCGACAAATTGTTTGTTAAATTAAGAAATTCCAACTTTGAAAGTTCTTTACTATACTAGTATAAATTATGTGTCAAATAAGTCTAATGTGAAGATGAGTCGTTGTTAATTATTTGTTAGAGTGTATCCATGCTGCGCTAGCGCTACATTCATTTTGCTAATGAAGATATTTGGTCAGTATCTTGAGGTCAATAAATACTGCGTCCGTCCCGCCCCCGCCCCGGCCCCCGCCCCCTTTTTATTGCCTCCTTTATTACGAAATCGATATGTTGCTGGTACCGTTTGCTTGCGTGACAGCGACCCACTATTAATATCTTGGCTACGCGCTACGAATGAAAGATTGTGTTATTATTATTTTTTTTTATAAAAAAATTGTACATTTGTGCCAGAAATTTTCGAAAAGTTAATTATATTTTCATGTAATATACTACGATACTATAAAACATGTGAGTAGATGGCGTAGCACACAACGTAGCAGATAATAAACGGGATAATATGGATAGACGTGATTAGGATAAAAATATAATAGTAATTTATAATTGGATGCCGTGTAGTGTGCCGAACAAAAATCCCTGTCTTCTATAAATCTATTCGATGAAGAGTATAAAATGTTGTCAATTAAAATACGACAAATGGAGACAAGTTTACGCGGAAAGCGGCGATAGTTCTCGGAGCGCTCGCGCCATAAAAGGTGTCGGCACGTGAAATCGAACCGCCCGGTTTCGCCAAATGCCGAAGCTTTTTGCCGACGCGCGTTTCGGCAGTGGCTCGCTTTTTGCCGACAGTGTTCGCCGTCGGTGAGTTTGTGGCGATTTTTACGAGTTTCAAAAGTGACACGCCATGAATGTGGCAGCGTAAGTAAGCATCTTATTAGTTCTTATTGATACCCATTTATGGTGTCGGAGATGGTTCCTTTATTAACAAATAACTCGGGCGAAACTTATACGTGGAGCGGCAGCAACGTCCTCCTTACATACTCGTACATTGTAAAGTATCTTTTGCAAATAAATCTTATAGTTGTGCCTATAATCTAAAGTTAAGTAAGAGTATATACGTTGTAATTAATCCAGAGACGCTGAGCAAATATTCATCATCGGAACTTTTAGTTAGCCGTTGTGTAGAAAAGAAGTTCAGATATTGTTACACATAGAGCTGGATAGTTCGGCTCGTAAATGTAATTGCTTATAACTTTATAGACATTGCACTAAGATCCGTGACCTCGTATTGATCACATCCATTTTGGTAAAACTTTCTGTGAAGGCACTGCAGATATTTAGAAAGTCGGCGAGGTGGCAATGACGAGTCGTACGTGGTGATATCCCACGCTGCGGCGCATTTCTTGCCTTCGCTTCTGCCTCGCTCATACTTCACTCATGCCTCGGTAATGCCTCGCGGATGCGAGTAAGTAATTATGACCAATCGCGGTTTGTTAGCAGCGAATCTGGAGCGATTAACACTTGATGACTTTTTTCCTGCGCACCAATCGCCGCGGACGCCATTTTGCTCAATTACGATATAAGATGGCGGCATAGCGCGGTGCGGCGTTCACCATTTATGTTTTTTCTGTTTTACATTTCTTCAGGCGACGTACCTCCGTCTCTGTTATGACGAGATAAACGGTTGCTCAATGTCAGCCGCCACTCCACGCCTTGCATCTAGCCAAGGACAGTAGCCGTGTTTGATTGTGGGCGAGGGGCGCTTTTGCGTACTGCACCAGTGAAGCTGTGAGATTCCTTGCAGAACTTTTCTATAGATTCTGTTCCTACCAAATAAGCCAGCAAAGAAGAGAACTTGAAAAAAAAATTGAACCATGCAGTCAACGAGGTCGATATAAACTAATGTGACCATAACATCTCGCGATATCTAATCACTCCTGCGCATCTCTAGCTACTAGCATCAGTAAAAACTTCTAGAAGAGCCTGCGCCGTTCCCGATTATGTCATTAGAACTGGGGCATGTAAAAAACGCTAAGGGCATGGGTATTCGATGATACGTCGCAATTATCCGTGCCGCGAGAGGAGCCGGGGGCCCGGGGAGCGGGGGCGCGGGTCCACGCCGATCGCATAGCGCGCATTTTCGTTCTTTGCGCGCTCCGTTGCCGGCGAGTTCTGCCGTAATGCAGCGTTTTTCTCCCGTAATTGTGTCTCCTACAGTCGGCCGGCGACCTATTTGGGTCGGCGCACCTAGTTGAGAGTCCGGCTCTGTAGCGGCCGAGGTCGGGCGCTGCGTTCCTCTGAATTACCCCCGAATTAGGTGTTCGGTATTTGCGAGCGATTCAAGTGTTTACTGGAAGCAGAGCTATTTGTGGTACGACGAGATTCGTTAACTAACTTGTTACGTGGCATACTATTACTTCAATTGGACTAATGCCAACTTGCTCGGTATTGCATTGCAGTGATGTTCATTTTATGTGCTTTTCAATAGTTAACTATAGAATGAAATGCTAGTTAACAAGTAATATAAACATCATAATATGTAGGCAATGTGATATTTTGCACGTCATTGCGCACGTCTGCGCGGACCTGACGGCGCACATTTGCAAGCGCGCTGGTAATAAGGCGTAACATTGCGCCTAAAAAGGCGAAAATTTCATCATAAAAATGTTTAAATGCGTTTCGTTGCGCGCTAGTAGGCGTTTGAATAAGCCATTAAAATTGTTGCGGCCGCTTCGAAAGCCTATAAATCATAATTGTTGTCGGTCCGTATGGAAATCTGCAGGAGATGGTTGTGTGATGTCGACTGGTGCCGGCTGGTGCCACGCCACCATCACACAGTCAGTTTTTTTTTCTTTAGAAACATGAAATTGCATTAGAAAAAAAAGGTTTTTAAATTTTAATTTAACAGAAAAATAATAATAGCAAATTTATTAGTTCTAAGAACAAAAGCAAAAGGCTGTGACGTTGAACCAAAAAACTCTTGGCGAGTTGTAACAATGATAGCTATCGAACAACTATAAGATTATAATTTATACAATCGTTGTTTTTGCGTTGTTGGTGCAACGTAATAGGTCAAATATCTGTGAACCAGTCTATCCAGGTCCGGACTGGCGGGTGCGCACGCGCATGCTAAACAAATGAATGAACCGTCGCGCTCCACTGGTACTACTTAAACTTCTAATTAAATGTTAATAAACAAAAACGTCGCAGTGAGTGCGCGTGCGTGGCCACTGAGAGCGGACGAACCAGTGGATGTGATACAAATTACATAACACAAGTTAGCAAACAGCAATGATCAATTTTTAGAAATGTTTTTTTAAATTTTAAAATAGCAAAATAACATTAATAGAATCAATTAGACAATATTTTCACACTCTAATTAATAAATGACTTGTAAATAAGTGTAAAGTATTTATTAAAATAAAATAAAATGTAATGTTTTTCTTCTTCTTAAACTTTATATTCAAATAATGCACCAAATTGTAATTGTTATTATAATTGCACTTCACAACCAGTTTCATAAGCGGAAGCGATTTCGAGTTTACGCTCGTAGTACCGCCCCAGAGTTGTCGCAAAAACTGGCCCGTCTTGTAACGGCGATGCGGTACAGTGCTGGCTCGCTCCACGCCGCGCCGCACCGCACCGCACCGCACCGCACCTCGCGCACCGCACGCTGTTGTACTGTGCTCGTGTCCGACAATATTACCTTAAACGTAACGCACCTAATACAGCAGACAGTGATACATGTACAAATGAATCTTGTTATACACAACACGCAACATTACAATGTATTTAATTACACGTAGTATCATTTCTCAGTAGCGCCGGCCGCCGCGCCGCCGCGCCGCCGCGCCGCCGCATCGCTTTCCTAAGCCTAATTTCATGCGTGGCCGCGTCGCTGCCGTTTCGGTGCAAAAGTCGCAAATTAATGTCTTTTTATGGTCAATCTGTTGTAGCGGGAAAGATTGTTTCTACGTTAATTTACTTCTATATCATCTATAATAGGACATTAATTTACTGAGTAATGATGGATGATTAGTCTGATGTTTCCACGACATACGAAGAATTTAAATAACGTCACAAGTTATTGTTTAAGAAAAGCGGTGAATTCTTTGTCCTCTCTGAGTT
Source organism: Papilio xuthus (assembly GCF_000836235.2). NCBI lineage: Eukaryota > Metazoa > Arthropoda > Insecta > Lepidoptera > Papilionidae > Papilio > Papilio xuthus. The sequence goes on along the minus strand of NW_013530935.1, from coordinate 144,815 downwards.
ATAACACTGGTATCTGTTATTCCGTATAGATAAATCAACATTAGCAAAATAGGTAACAACGCAATGTACAACATTCTTGAAGTCTCTACCGTCGTAGTAAATCATATATGAATCGTATTCAGTGTTTATTTATATTTATTTATTTATTTATTAGACAAGTACACACAACAGATAAATTATGCAACATTGACCAAAGTAATACAATATACAACACAATAAAACTGATAATTTATCCAATAACAGGTGTACAACATTCATACAAAACAAACAAGTATAAAACACAAAAAAAAAATTATATGAACAAACCAAGGAAAGAAAACAAAAAAAAAAATAATAATAATCTAACAATATATTTAGGTCTGTGCCTCTGGAGGTGTGGAAATTAGTTTTTTGTAATTACGTAAGGAGGTGCAGAAAATATCAGTAATATCCTTTCCTCTTTTTAATTCGTTGAAGTGTTAGTGTCAGTGTTATTTCACAGTCGTGCTGTTATTAAAACGATAAGTTACAATTAAAGGCAATTAACAAAAAAATGTGGTATCGATGAAGCGGAGAGCTAACGTGTGCACCGCGCATCACACCAGAGCCATAAATCTTGTGGTCTTGAATCCGGCCCTGTCAGTTGCTGCGCCGCCGCCGTCACGCTCCCCAACTGCTAAGAAATGGAAGTCAGTTTATGTAATCATTATGAGACAAAATTTCAAAGTATATGCAACAATAAATTAATAACCTTTTGCGGAATAGACCACATTATACTAATTAATAATAAGATTTCTCGTATGCATTTTGTTTTATTTTATTTATGAAACGTATCGTAAGCAGATGGGAAGCGCAACTGGATATTACCCAACTCAATATTTGATATGAAAGCAACGCGTTAATAGGTAATTTGCATGCCTTTACACGACTAACTACAATATGTTAGAAAATTAAACGCGTTCACACCTCACTGCCTTCTGAATTATTGATACTGACCAATGCGCAACACTTTCGATTGTTTTCTCAATAACTTTATATCTTTGACGTCTGGAATTTTTTAATTGTTTGCCTTACACGCTGTCCAGTATGGTATGGTCATCGTCCGCACATGTTCTGCGGGAAGTCTTAATAGCTAATGAATCCATCACCGCTTTAGAGAAATGCCACAGAGTAGGCGACTTACGCGCGGTATATGCAATCTATCAGTGTCTAGAAAGCGTAATGTAAAAAAACATTGAAGTTAAATGCCGTATAAAGCGGCGGAGTGGCGGAGCGGCGACCGCTCACCAGTTATTTTTATCAAAATACCAACATGTAATCTCAATACGCTTATTTCAATACACTCGCTAGTTTAAAAAATAAAGAGCTCAGCGCAAGAAACTATCTCTGAGGATCGATCGAAATCCGAGTGCGGGCGCGGGCGCGGGGGCGGGGGCACCGCGGAGCCGCTAATTCAGGGTCCCCTGTTTATTTATGTCTTCATACGCGCCGCGCCGCCGCCGATAGCCTCTAATTACGATGCGCCCGCAAAAACACTAATCGCGCATCGTCCACCGCCGCTATAAACAAAATACGAGCCTCAGATTGCCGTCCGCACCCGCGACCCACTCTCCACCCTGCTGCTTATATGTTACACATTTATTTCGTAGAATCAGTAACAGCACTTAGGACGTTAGACGACTGGCAGGTTATATACGTGCGTGTCCAAAAGACCTAACGCACTATATCTGTGTCGGTTCGATTTAATCTCTTAACTTCTGCATCTCAAGTCGCTGTTGCTGCGGAACTCAACTGAGTGCACATAGATTGTTTCATTTTGTAAATGTCATTTAGATGTTGTGATTTGGAATCGATTTTATTTTCAAACAATTGCGGCTGATTTCCATTTGTACTTGTAGTTGAGTTGTGATGTTTCTCATCAATACCGCAGCGTCTCGGGATGTGCAGGAAAAGCGTTAATGAGGGCACGTTGCTGGCTGCAGGCTGCAGAGTGCACCCTTCACGCCGCACGCTGCAGGGATTCCTGCGCGCCCAAGTCACTGTATCGGCTTTTGTCGGCGCGATCCTGCTTTTTGCGATGGCCAATGATAACAATGAGCGGTGTTAAGAAAAGTGGCCGCGAAATTCTGCAGAGATAACAAGAAGCGGGATAATGACTCGTTAATTAATTAACGTGCCGCCGCCGCCGCCGCCCCCACCGCGCCCGCCACCCCCGCAGACCATAGCATCGAATTGGTCACAAATAGAGTTATTCATCGCTTCCTAAGAAGTGTGCCAGCTCTGACGTGTTTATTGACTTCGCTTTGTTTATTGACTTTCAGATTACCAACAAATAACACAAAGATAACATATCAATTAAGATTCTGTGATAGCTATTCTCTGCCACGTTCTGCAAATACAAAGCTCTTAGTTAAATTTTATTTAATTTCTTTAATATTTGCTAAGTTTATAAATGGAATATGTAAAGAAACAGTTATGGGGTATTTGTATAGTAAATTTAATCAAGGTTTAAATACTAAGCTTTGCCTTAAATCATATTATATTTATATACTAGCTGAAATTGCCTTGTAATAGAATGTATTATAGTTCTTCAAATAGATATTGTTAAAAACTCAAACGATTTAATACTACATGTTTTAAATGTGTGGGCGCGGCGCGGCGGTGCTCCCGTCTCCGGTGAGCTTGCCCCAACTATATTATCTCGAAGTGTCTATTATCGAAACACAATAATTGTAGTGGCAATTACCGAGTGAATATTTATAGTCTGCCAAATCGTAGTAGTGCGCGGCGGTGGCGGTCGGGCGGCGGTCGCGGGCAGCGGCAAATGAAGTTATTCGCGAGTTGCGACTAACTGGTCTGCGGGATACGGTAGGCATTCATTATAGTACATATTTCAAGTAACGCGACTGCGACTGCGCGCGCACTCAGATATTTCTTACAGTTAATCTGTTTTAATATTATCAGATGGTACACTTACAGTTCAACTCAAGACTTTATTATTATAATTGCGAGTAAATTAAAAAAATAGCTTTGATAAAGTAAGTTAGAAATATATTCTTAGCGGTCCATTACTTTTATGATATTAAAGTGGTATGTGTCTATTTTCAATTGAAACCGAACTAAGTACTTATATTGTAAAATATTGTCAAAGAGCTTTACTATTCATACACTATGAAAGTGGTACGGTGCGGTGGTACGGCAATACGCGGTACGGCGGGGTAGATTCAATGGTATAATTAGTAATTTGGTACGCGTCGCGAGATTTTCGTGAAGGCGGCGGGCGCGGGTAACATTGCACATGACAAATTGCCTGAACCCGACTGACTGGATATAATTCCGAATGAGAATTGGATTATTATATCTCACTTAACATTAAAGCAATCCGCGACGCGCCGCTGAAACACGACCACTCAAAGTTCCCACCTCTTTACTTACATCGATTGGGCGAGAAACAAAATAACTCAAAAACTTAGGATGTTGTACAAATTAAATTGTAGTAGTGAGCTACAATCGACCTTGTCATGCGGAACCAGGTGCCTTATTCTTTACAGCAAAATGTTTTCATATATTTTTGTTAGATGTACGAATTTTAGTTTAATTAATCTCTTCGTTTAATTAACTCCGTCATCAGAAACCTGAGCACATTACTTATTATGCGTAACGCATTTAGCACTGGATATGTACATATTATAAATAAAAGATAAAGCATAGTGACAGTGGATGCAGTGAGCGCAGTGAAGGTAGTTCTCAGCAGATCCGCGCACATCATAATGAAGTCGTTCGCGCCGTGTTCAAATTAAATTATGTCCAAATGAAAGCTTAGTGCGGACGTAAATCGCAGCGGCAACAGCCACCAGCGGGCACGGCGCAACTCACAAGCGGAAGCGGTATTACAATATTAAATACGCAGTGTCTTTTATTCAAATATAATTTCTTGAAATTAAAATTTTAAGAAATCTTACGAAAGAAATGGAACCCCAACTTAAGACTAAATAATAATAATAATAGTTAAACTGGAGTCGGCAGCAATAATGTTCCGAATAAAATAAAATAAAATAACATAAACAGTGTTAACTCCATGCCCAATTGATTGGGAAGCATTACGTTACCTTTTATATATTGTTCCATTTACCTTTCTAAATATAAAAGATAATCAGTATAAATAATCTCTCGACTTTCGGATTGGCTTATATTCTTTGACTTGAGCCGAAGCCTAAATAAAAATATAACTTAATCTGTACACAGGAGCGTGTCCATTTAACTGTGCGCTTTGTTTTTGTTGTTGCGAATCAATAAGCCGGTCGCGGGAGTCGGACGGATGGGTCGGCGCGGTGCGGCACAGCGCGCCCAACTCCAATATGTTGCGACGGATAATTAAATTAACTGAGACTTGGGCGCGCTTTATGGCACAGCTTTTTTGGTTGTTCACCGCTCACCTGTCTGAGATGTCAATGTTCTGCAGGTACCACCAGTCCGAGACTAAGTAGGGACTCATGTTTATTACATTTGCGCACCTTATAGCCTAAATTAGTTCTTTACATTTTTCACATTGCATTACAGATAAAGGCAACGTTTGTTAACACGCAGGGAAAATTATCAATATTCCTTATAGTTTTCTTATATTACCTGCCTACATTACAGTATCTACAGTATAATAATCTTTGCATGAGTTGACTAGCCTAACCTATGCTAAGTGATTTGCTAAATGCCGACTGAAGAGCGTTGCTGTCTAGCTCGCGGTGCATATCGGTGACCGGAACTAGTTTGCAGTGGAGCTGTACTAGCCAACGGTCGCGGCCGCGACTGCATTACTGTTTAATTATGACTTTCTGGTTGATTGCGCCTCGCCACCGCGCCGTCCGGACAGCGGGGCAGCGGGGCAGCGGGCAGCGAGCAGCGGGGGCGGGGGCGACAGGTGAGCGCGGCTTTTTGTCCGGACCTGGCATTGTATGCATATGCGATTCTGTTACAACGATACAGTGTTACTTATTTTTTACACACGACTTTATGCCCAGTGGAACAATCAATGTGAGTTGCTAAGCAGATTTTACTAATGCAATCGTACAACAAAGTCCGTGTTATAAATGTTTGTGTTTTTATGGTAGCCGGTGCTTTTTGGATTTGACAGCGGAACAAAGCAAGCTGCTTCGCCGCGTCCTCTGCCGCGACAATGGCGCTGCGTACGCAAACAGATCGCAATGTAAATGACTCAATTCACGTGGCAATTATAAAATAATTGTGTATCATAATTAGCGTTCACACGATAACGTTTACGGCGACGCGACCACGTAACCAGTTATTGAGTAACCGTTAATAACGTCTCGATGTCGGTCGGTGTGCTGCCGCGCTTTGTACAACATAATTATATATAGAAAAAAAGATCTCAGCCCTTCCCTGTGTCTGATCTAGCTTTGTTCTCAGCTAGTACGAGGAAATTAAAACTAATCAAGGAAGTAGGCCTTACATTTCAAGTAGTATTCACAAAGGTCTCTAGCCTTCCTATTTTTTAAAAGCTGGGATGTGAGAGATTCTATAAATACCTTGAGCCTTTGCGACCTGCTACACAGGACGGGATAGTTGTTCCTTTGACTGTCCACGACATCATCAGATATACCCGTCTTCCGCAATACCTGACCTGTGCAATCTACATGCCAGTGTGACACACTGCTTTATTAAACATTGCACAAGCACCTCATATATCATAATTGGTTTGTATGTAGATTTATGTATATGTAGTAAGGTTACAATAAATGTACAGAAGAAACGATATCAAGTGAAGAATATTTATTTCTATCATCATGACACATGTACATATATTTTAGTTTTTGTAGGGAGTCTTGAAGATTCATGGAATTATTCATTAAAATGTTTTGTACATGAGTAAATAATTCAAGGCGTTTTGTTCACGAAACCAAATGTCCGTGTGAATAATAGTAATACGTGTTGGTAACAATTAAAGCGTACCAGCGGCGATGCTAGACGCGAGCCGCGAGCTGCGAGCTTCGAGTGTGATCATAGACAAAGATGCGACTAATATGGCGCGCGCTCGTTACCGCGGCACCTTTGCTGCACCCGCGCCCTCTGCCGCCAACTGATAAAATTATTTATAGCCAACGTTCAGCAGCCAGCGAGCACAAGATTAATGCAACACTCTCAGCCGACATAGCCATGCCTTGTGCCGGATAAAACCGATATTTTATTAATGCTTGTCGAACACTAACTATGCATAAAGAATCCTTCAACTCCTGCCGCAAAGGTGCAGTTGCTATCTTCTTTTAGTTTAATTAATTATTTCGTCAATTTGACCAGCGCACTATTATTGATATAATTTAGTATAAAATTAATTAGAGAGAACGGTAGATAAGATGAAGAATAAAATTATATGAGTAATTACTTATGCGTAGACTGACTCTCACTAATTAATTTCATTAGATTTAATTACAAAGGCGAATTGCAAAAACAATGCGACCGTTGTTTTCTTTAATTAGTTCTGATAGAAACCGATTGATCTCGTGGAGAAGATAATCATTGTATCGATAATTCAGTTCGTATTCATTCTGCGAGCGACGACGTCGAGCGTCGCGTGAGAAACACTTTTTCTTTGTCTGCTAATTGTAATGGGATAGTCGTTTTGTATTACTTTTCATAAATCTAGTACTTAACATGTGACAAATGTTTTTATTTATGTAACTGTCAGATTGCAACTATGCTTTCTGACGTGCATGTTTTTAAAAATGTTGCTTAAAGTTGTAACCAAATAAAGTCATTTGGAATAATTGGATGAGTTGTGACGTCAACATTTGCCCCACGGAGCTTTGTAACGTGTGACGCGGCCGGGTCCGGCATTGTGAGGCTAGAAGAGGACGCGTCGCTAAATTGAAAACTAAATTGTTTGCGAAGGACGCCGGACACTCTAGTGGCTCCTGAAGATGTTTTGCTATATTACACATGTCAAGTTAAACATCTCTTCCCAATACTACAGTCCTTATATTGTTATTGTTCGTTGTTGATGTATAGAATCATCAAAATAACACCAAAATTACTAATCATAAAAAAATGGTTGATGACAATTAAAAAAAAAAGAAAAACATACTTACTACAGTAATTTTAAAAAGACTATGTTTTAGATCAAAATCATTTTGCAGTTGGAAAGATTTGTTATTAGTTCTTCAAATAAAAACTTCATTTACAATACGCAGATGGAAAAAACGGATTTGTTAGTCCGACAGTGGATCTCACTCGGACACACCGAGACGGGAGTGGACCCACCGGGGCCTCACCGTGCGGGGAAATAAGCGCTGTCTCCTCCGCTGCCACTGTCAGACTCCGGACAGATTTAATTTACTATGACTGACAAGAGGCTTTCCAGATTTGATCTATTACGTGTCACTTTAATACCGACTGACTATATTTTATCATTAACGTTCATATGTCTTTTACATCATTTATATCTAGATAAACATGCTGCAAGGATTCTTTTTAACAGATTTATATTAAAAAATAACCGCTGTATTCAATGTATTGTCGAACAATCTCTGATTTTCTTGCTCTTGTATCTTAATTATGATATTATATATACAGCATTTATGTACTGTAAGTTTTTAACTTTATCACTGTCATAACATAGCAACAGTTTCCATCAAGGCATGGCAATGATGACATGTAATAGAGGAGTGGGCAGCCGGCGCAGCGTCCGTGAAGGGATAGTCGTGATTTCGTGAGAACCTTTTTGAATATTCAATTTTATTTACAAAGAGACTCCTGTAATAAACTGCCTCAAAATCCTCAGTCCCTCTCTTTCATACTTATGTAGTTTAGCTTAGAAAAGATAAGGAAAGGGGATGGTATGAAGAAAGGCTTGACGTCGCTAAGCTGACGGAGTGGAGTCCACTTCATCCAGGGCTGTACCGGGACCGGACGTGTCCACATTAATATTTGAGATTGTTACAATATCCGCCTTAATTAGTTTTTAGATTATTTACAATTTAAACTGGTTCATTTATTTTAAAATACGTATGAATACCTTGATAAGAAATATCTTTACTTTATTTTATTTAAATGTTTAAACAACTACAAAATTTTAGATTATAAAATGTTAAAAAATAATTTAAATGTTACGAAAGTTCATAATCAGTTAATCTATTTGAGTTCTTGTTTTTACAACTTTAAAAATTCCACTAGAGGTCGGATGAAATGTAAATAAGAGGGGCCCAATGTTGTGCAAACAGGCGTGCAATGGGGCGCGGGGGCACTTGTCCGCTATTGTCTTACGTCATTCAGCAAAGGGCACGTTATTGTGGTTGTGCATTTAGTAAGCTCTAGTACTAAACGCCGCCGAGTGCTGCTTTTGAAAGGCGCCTTCGCTAAATATTTGCTCTGCGTCTTTCCATTGTGATCGTATTGTTTTTGCTGCGTAATAGTTGCACTTGCTTCTTGTCTCGACATGTTATCATCGACTCCCTTGTTTAGTTTTCTTAAGAAGTAGAATAATATTGACATGTTTTAACTTAACTCATGTCCCTTGAGTTTGCGTAAATAAATATTAGTTGTCAGTACAAAAGACGGCTCGTTACATTTCTAACTTGCAGAAAAATAGGAAGCTCAATTTGTAGCAGTTCATTTCCATGATTACGATTTTAAAAAAGAACCCTAATAATTTTCCTAATAATTTAATTAAAGTGATTGAAATAAAAAGAACTAAAATAAATCTAAAATAATAATTAGTAGGATAAAATATTTTTGTTACGAATAAACACAAAGACTGCTGGATTGGTTTCTAAGTTCTTTTGTCATTAGAAGCATGTATGTAACATATCACAGAGTAACATAAGCTAATTTATTACTAGTATTTTGTTTTGTTTCGCGCGGTGGAAGTAGCGGACAACAGTCTAATTAAAAAAAAATTTGATGCCTTGATTTTTCAATCATTCAAAAATCATATTTCATTCGGGGTTTGTTGTAGTTATATTTAGTGAAGTTAAGATAATGGAACAGCAATAAAAAGCGTCAATAGGCGAAGTCAATCACATTCAGCGGGCGCCTCCATTCGTCCCACTTAACCATAATATGTGATAAAGTGTTGAAGGATTCCCCTCTAACCAAACAGAGGGTGCGAACTCCCTCTGTACCACTGCACTCCGCGCTCGTGTTGTAGCGACAGATTGCTGAGACGATGTCGATCTGCGAGCTGTTACCCCCGAGTGCAGTGGTAGCGAGGAGGGGAGGCCGGGTGCGGAGCGTAAAGGCAGCCGATTAATCGATTTTTGTTAAACTTGACGCGATTACGCGGTGATTCTTTTTATGTTTGTTGTCGTTTGTATGTACAATGTCAATAGGACATTTGAGTTTGACTAGTACTCGCACGTACTCTGTCCTCGAACTGAGACCAAACTTAGACATTGTGTGAACTTTTCAACATGCGATTTGATAACGTGATTTGTAATATGTGTCCAGACTATAAACCTGTTCCTATTTTGTGTGATTCTGAAGCTATACTCAGCCGGGTTATTCCAATCGTTAGTTGAGTTGTATTGATAGCAAATAAATCAAATAAGATGCCTGCTCAATGGTAACTTGTACAAACAGGTGAGTTGAGGTGAACTTTATGGCAGTCATTAGGCAAATGGCAGTGGGTCTGGTGCAGGGGACGCGGTGGGCGCGGGGGGCACAGATTGACGGTGGCGGCGGCGGGCATAATGCCGCCGGGCAGCCACCTGCATCGCGCATTCATCGCCCGCCATTCAGCGACAAACAGCAAACACAACACGAGCAAGTTTCACGCGAAAAGCGGAATTATTTTGCGAAGGAAATTCTAAAATGACTCAAAGTATCGGTACATAGAATAACACTAAAGAAATCGATGTTTGTCTAAAAGGGTATAAAGACAAAGAAGAGATATTATTAATTTTAAGTTATATTAATTCCATCATAAACAATAGTGAATCAATTTTGCTAATGGTGATATGTTATCTTTGCAATCAATTTAACTAATATAGCTAGCTAGTTTATTATTATAATACCAAATAAGGCTACATTACATGAAGCTTGTTATTAAAGCGCTCCCGCTTCAGTTTCCGCGGGCACTTATCGCTTAATGCGATTGCATTGCAATATTAACTGTCACTGGCAAGAATCGCAGTGATTAATCGTAAGAGTGAAGACAGACGGACAGACGGCCTGACGGAGCGAGCGGAGCAGAGACGTGGTCTCAGGTGAGCGCTCATTTGCCATCGAAATGTTAATTGTGCGCGCTTTATGATCGCATTGTTGCGTCTTGATTAAAATCTGTGCGCGTAATTATTAACGCTGTTATGTCGGTCGGTATGAGACGCTTTGTTCGCTATCTGAATAGACTCCGATGCTCGCTGTACCACTGCCGACCACACAATGTACACACAGTGTGCTGCTTGCCTCTCTCATTGTTACTTATTGTTGTGTTAGAAAGACATTAATGTCACGAGCATAGATCTGTTTCAATATGTCAATGGTTTCATGTGCTGTTTGATTGATGAATATGAAGAAAATTGTACGATTATTTAGATACGTAGCTCTGCATTAATTGCTACTTTATAAACAAAACACAAAAAATAATATTAACTGAGGCAAGTCCTGTGAAACATTCACACCCAATAGACAAATGATATTTTACATCGTATGGTAATATTAATTTTATAAGTAGTTAAGTATAACTGGACGTTCAGGTGCGGGTTGTGAGATGCGAGCTGTGAGCTGTGAGCGGACAAGAAAAACCCCAGCGTATCCATCAACGTCGACAAACGCCAAAAAGAAAGATTGGCCTCATCGTTTTGTTTCGGCTGTCTTATTCGATGTAGTGATGCGCCTTGTCTGCTCGATAAGCATCCGTTTTGATATTGAGGACTTCTGATTTATAGTCAATCAAAATATACTTTTATCATGGACCTCAATAAATGTAAAACAAGTTCAATGATATATAAAAATAATATGGATATTACATATCATGTGGTAAATATTTTATCAAATGAGTAAACATATGTCACTACAAATTGTCGGCCACAAAACAAGGTTGCGTCTGTCTGTCGTGCCGTGCCCTATGTATTATTCATTTTCATAAAAAAACACAACTTTTGTCTATGGGTGGCACATCACTAGAGCTTTTGGACGATGCTCTGAGTGTTATTTGATAGGTCTTGTGCCTTGTTAGTGCTAAGCAACGCCATTCAAATCTCAATTAAGTCATAACAACAATACGCCCTCTTACTCGTACCATCCAAAGGATTCATTGCTCGTGAGAAATCTTCACTTTGTTCGCTGTTATTTTATAGAGGTATTAAAACCGAAGCTTTGTTAGAGCTTGCTTTAAACAGAGATTTATATCAAAGAAGAAATAGCGGTGTACTATTATAGATGCAGTCTTCTGTGTAGTTTGTACTAAATACTATAGATACAGTGAAATAAGTTTTTTATTGACACAAGCCTTTCGCTTTCTATTCATAAAGCAAGGCAATGAACTAAAAGAGATGACATGTGTTCAGTGTTAAGTGATTACACACGATTACAAATAGAATTATATTGAAAGATATTGCAAATACAAATTAAATAAGCCACAAAGATTAGAGTCAATTGAACTTAAACATTTGAATAGTATAGAACAATATGGTTCAAGTTGTGCTCCAAGCATTGTTCACCGCCGTACAAAAAGATGTAGACGCAATGATATGAATTAATTTATTTCTTTTTTTACACGCAAACATCCCCCACACATCCCGGCTCACTATAAGCACTCGACAATACGACAACAGAAGAGGACCGTCTTAAATAACGCCGTATTCAAATATCAATTATTGCAGGTAAAGCTAAATGAATCAACACTAGTACTAATTATTTTATTTATACTCCCGCCCGCCGCCATTGTGAGGAGCGAGAGACTCCATTCATTCATTCTTTCGCAGCGAATGGGCTCATGTGAACGAATGACACCCGATACGAGAACGCAGCGAGCTAATGTGCGCGAATCGCACAGAGCGCGCGTAACGCGATACCCGACGCGACGCTAAAATAATACGCCGCGGATGTTCATTAGTTGTTTATGGTTCCTTTTCGACGACAGAGTGCACAAGGTCGGGCCATTTCATTATTTGACACTGGCACAATAGGCGCGGCCACAAATTGAGCTCCATCGTATTATGAGCCGTCAACTAAATTAATATTCTACCCTTTCTGAAAAGTGTCGTACCTATGTATTATACATATAACTACATTAAATAATTGCATACAATAAATTGCATTTATGCGTAACACAGCCCGAGTTAGGATAATATAATTGATTATCAAAAGAGGAAAAAATAGATGATGATGACGATGACACACATAAAAAGTTAATTTAATTGTAAAGGACAAGATGATTTAACCGTTTGCGTGCCAGGAACTATTTATAAGGGAAATGTCCGGAGAAAGACAACAATTGATGTGAGGTATTCATCGTTCAATCAGCAGGACAATGGCGACGGTCAGCTCCATCTAGCGGCCGTCAGGCGCAGGCCGCCGCTCACACGCGCCCGCGCCTCGCCCCCGCCCCCGCCCTCGCCCCCGCCAGCCACACGCGGTAATGAGCCTCCTACTGTTTGCCACACTCTCACTGAATAAAACGACCTACACGCCGAAATAAGATACAGCAATAAAAACTCTATTGCATTGACTTAAATTCTCTTTTCGTTTGGTCAGCTTTTTGTTTGAGCTTTTATATTCGGTATAACAAATACCATAGACATTGTGTTATTATTCTAGGCGCCAAATCGAAATAATACGTCAGTGTCGTGTATTATTTAGAAAATTATCGCCCGCTGTTTTTCTTGGTAATTGGACGAGAAATCAGTGACACGTCTATAGGGATTGGCGTGATAGCACTCGTAAAGTAAATTCAGGCAGGCGCCATGTCCGGCCGCTGCGAGGCGCACACCAATGTGTTTCATACTATTCTACTAGGTTCGTTGTCAACACTTATGTCCTACTGTATAAAAGCTAGGTTTTGCAGTTTTATTAGACAAGTGCGCTTTCTAGAATTCATGGTTTGATCATTGCCTTTTTTATTTCTATGTAAGTACCTTTTTAGCAGTACTTTGGTACTAACTGGTTTACTCAGGAGTTCAACTTTAGTCATAACTGTGCGATATTGCCGCGGTCTCGTCGACTTCAAACGCACCGTCCTGATAGGTACAGCGCCCTACTTGTCAGTAATTACTAGTCAGTAGTCAGAAGTCAGGTACAGTAGCAGATAACATTAAACATGCTGATTACAATTACATGTTTATATTTTAATTGTACAATAATGACAACAGCCATTAAGTGACATTAGTAACCACAAATACTTTAAAATAACTTTAAAAAGCGATGTAAGATTTTCAATGTCTTACTTAATAGACATGGAGAAGACATAAAAAGGTATCAGAGCCAGTATTGTTTTTGCACAGATTCATCTACTTGAGTTTTAAAATCAGATCAAGCAGGAGTAGGTCATTAGTACATTATATTTACGTACATGTAATATGCAGGACGCAGGTTGCACGTCGAGGTGTACCCCGCGCTGCCCCGCAGTGCCCCACAGTGCCCCGCAGTGCCCCACAGTGCCCCGCAGTGCCCCACAGTGCCCCGCAGTGCCCCACAGTGCCCCGCAGTGCCCCCCGCCGTCCCGCATTGCCCCGCGCGAGGCAACGAGGTGCCAATAAATCATCTCAGCCGCGTCGCCGCCCGCCCCTTTATTTAATATTGTCGTTATGATAAAAACTCACGTTAACGCATCACGACCACAGATTAAGTATTGAAAACAATATCCCTGACACCAGATTATATTATACCTACACCGTCCTAACATATAGATTGAATAAGTGTTACTTTCAATGTAAAGTTTAAAAATATTAGGGCAGCGACATAATTTAGAGATCACCATGTTAAGTAAGAACTTGCTCAATGTAAAGTTTAAGATCTACCTAAAATATAATTACAGCTTTTTAAATAGACTTGTTATTGTTTATGTTTGTGATAACATTATTTTTTACCGAAGCCTAAAGTTTGCTGAGACAAATTCAAAGTAAGATAATGCTAAGGTGTGAAATAAATAAACTAAGTGCTTATCCTGTTTTAAGTCGCGAGTCAAGTCCAACAAATGATGTCTGATCTGCGCGTTGGTCTGTGCAGTGTGCACGGTGTGTGCGGTGTGTGCGGTGTGTGTGCTCTGCCGTCTCAGAGCTTTATAGCTGATGACCTTTTTTGCCCCAGTTCGGGCGAGCTTTTGACACCTGCCCGATGGCCGAGTTCAATTTGCGCGCTCCGACCGCGGCCGCGGACATCAATAACACTTACTGTCTCCGCAAGGTCCACGTTGGCCCGCCGCCGCCGCCAGCCCGTGAGCCCTTTGCTGTAATTAAGGGTAAAATTGATACGTTAAGGGTTGCCCGGTGCTAAAGCCGCTCACTCTGCGCTTCCGATTTCAATCTAAATTGCGCTGCAAATGAACTTTTTTCGGCGCAATGAGGTCGCCTGCGCTGCGCTGCGTCAGTGGCCAGTCTGATTGAAATATGGCAGATCTTTATCGCAGCAACGGAATTGAGTCACTTTCTTTTACAGGTTTTGCTTTAATGATCTCTTAATCAAGGCTTTTTGGTGAAAATATTTACAGTAAACAAACAACGTAGACGCGATTAACAAACAAAAATTAACAAATCTTTCCAGCTTATGAAGGATCCATTTGCCTGCTATTCCACGCGATTGCAGCACGATAACGGTACGATGCGAGGCGACATGAATGCGACACGGATGCCGCTGCGTCCACACACGACCTCGTTACTAAACCATGGTAAAAACTTTGGAGGAATTTCGGCTGTGGTCCAAATTATACTACTTGTATAATCAGCGAGAAATCTCTCCTCCGGACTATGCAGTATGTATTTTTTACAAGTATTTACTTATGCCTATCTTTGTCATAGTCGATAATAAAGCTTACTAAGTTGGAAGAAAAGAGGAAAATTCCTCGACACGGATTTGTGGTTGTATTTGATGCCAGCGTAATTACGGCCCAAGTATAACATCTTTTGAATCACATCAAAGATCATCTTCCAACGTTATAAAATACCTTGCTCTTTGTCTTCTTTATTTAAAATGAATTGAATTTCTCCGCTGACGCGTATGTTTGTGCCACACGGCGACGCTAATGACGAGTTTGGGAAAAACGTTTAGAGCGGTGTCGGCGGGGTGTCGCATTCGCCACGGCTCCGTCCCGCAGCCGTACCGTCGTATTAATGTACTGCCTCTGATGGAATATCTTAGATTCCACTCAGAATTATACGAATTTGACACAAAACATTAAACCCTTTTTTTATGTAAATGCGTTATAGAATAGTGTGGAACTAATTGGCGGGACAATATTTCCGCCAGATTTTGATACAGGCAAAGGAGGCTGTTATTTATTAAAAAGATAATAAACAAATATATCAGCCAATAATAATATAAAATTTGTTCTTTGATTTCCTATTTGTATCAATGAAGAGAATAACTTGCCATGCTACACTTGTTGGATGCATTTTATTAACAAAAAAACAGACGAATTGATAACCTCCTTCATTTTGATGTCGGCTAAAACTAACACTACTAACACTGGACATTGTTGTTGTGGAAGGAAAGCTGAGCATTACCGAATTGACCATTATCGATTTAGTTATAGTTAGGTACAGTAAAATTCCATAAAGTCGGGTAATCGGTGACATAATTGTTGCGTGACGGCGACACATAATGAGTTCTAAATGTCCCGTACTCGTCACATGCTCTATGAATCTATGGTAACAATTATTATGCCACCTTCACACGAGGGTAGAACTGTGAGGCAGTGTTCTTGAACATTGCAGTGCTCGTTTAATCTCCCCCGTGCGATATATGTTAGTTACGAAGAAATCTGACAACCACATCTCTGAACATCTCCTAAGGGTTATACGGGCGTGAGAGCGTATTCGTTTATAAACTATTCTCTAATCGTCGTAATTAAGAAATGATTCTTCTTAAAATCTTGTTGGTTAATGTTGGCCATCAATAATGGTAACATTTGGAGCTCGGTGCCTCACACTCCCCCCCCCTACCCCCGCTCCCAGCCCCCCTCACACCGCGAGGTCATCAGCAGTAGCTAATGTTCAGCGCTGATAAATAGCGTGAGAATCGAACCCGCTTCAATGACATTTGTATCTGCTGCATACATAAACATCTTAATTATATCGAAGCAAGAGGTCACGATGTTACGTTCACTTTCATGTTTTTGTGAAAGTATTTTTTAGTCAAATATTTGAATACTAATTTATGATTTTGATCTATTTCACTGACTCTGAATGGCATCGCGAGTTTTTTTCAGCCGGTTAAATATGTTTTAACAGTAGAGTGGCGGTGCAGCTGCCGAGGCTCCTTGCAATACAAAAGGTCAGATAAGTCGGATACAATAATTTATCCAGATATCGCCAATTAATTGATAATGAGTTAGGCGTGTCTATTTGATTGTACTACACACAATCGCGTGTTTATTGTTAATTACCTTCTGTATTATATAATATATCTCTCTATTTGACACGTAGCGTTTCATCCATCATTTGAAGGGCCAATGTGCCAGTCTTAAGTAGAAAAAAACTCAAATTTACGATGGCTCCTAATTTGAAAAAACACTTTTGTAACTAACACTTAGTTACTTAAACATAATAAACAAACAATTTTATCAAATCAACAATAAGTTTTATACATCAAATGTTATGTTACATGCCGATAATAAGTTTCACAAGTCCTAATTTTGAATACCGTGATAAGTCTTCATTAATTTTCAACATAGCATCTACGTCGTATTGATTTAGTAATGTGCTGCGCCTGCGCCGGTAACACGGCCATACTGGAATTGTACCGGACGTTGGCACGCGAACTTAATTAAAACCTAAACAATAAATACATCGAGGTGTATCAGTGTTCGTGATATGACAAATGCAACAATAGCGTTTTGTTCGAATTTAATTGCTGTTTTACAACAGGTTTGCTATCTCCATTTAACAAGGAATTAATTGCATTCGCCGTGTAAGCAAAATAATTACTCAGTTATTTAGTATAAAGTTCTTGTGGAGGGCAGGTGTGAGGGTCAAGTGCCACTAACCGGACCGCACTGTCATTAAACTTTTAATTATAAATACAAACACAGGTACAATAACTACAATCGTTATCTGGTCAAACACTAGAGTTAAAATTATACACAATTTTTAATTCCCTTATGTTTCAAAACAATTATGACTTCATCTATAACGAATACATTTATGGTTATTATTTTTTAAATCACTTTCCGCCAGAAAACTTGTTCATTTGAGTGCGATTGTGGTTTATGTTTCGTAGTGGCGAGGTGGCCATGTGGGCGGGTGTCCAGGTGGCCACTGTCCGGCTCCGGGGTGTCAGGTTGCAGCCTGTCTGTGCCACACTGACACTGTTCCCTCTACTGTACACTTAGATGTCAATGCAAATCTATGCTAATGCTAAGATGCCAACACTTTACACAAAAAGATAAAACTGTAGAACTGATAAAGACCAGTAAAACATAATTAGATTATTGATTATACAAATGCCAACTAAGCGGAAACTTTATTGACCAGACCAGAACCATTTACTCATTAAGCATAATTTACTATCACCAATCACTAACTGTGCATTTCTGAGACAAAAATCGCAATTTAAAATATATTGTTACCTCTATTTTTCAAAGATAGTGACAGTGATGAAGATACAGAGATTTTGGTTTCAGAAACCACTTGTAAGTATGTATGTTAACTGTGTCCTGTGTGTCAGTGTGAGCGTTTGTCTTTCCAATGACAAATATCTAATTTCATAATGAATTCTCCGGATGTTAAATGATCGTATCAGGTTTAAGTTTTCTGAATTCACCATTCACTAGTTTAAAATGTGAGATATCGAATATAAAAATTGTGGCGTTGTAATTAAATAGTCAGTAATGAGTAAATGTGGGCAACATTACAAGTATCGGATTACTGGCCGATGAAAAAAGATGTCTGCACCCGCCGCCGGCATCGACAGCGGCAGCGGCACCGGCAGCTCGCAGCACTGCACTGCTTCGCTTCGCGGTAGAACGTGTTAATGTTGGTCAAGTGGTGTGTGGTGCAAACACATTGCAATAAGGAAACTCTTAATTTAAAAATATATACTTACTACTTAAGTACCAACAAATAATAAGTGTTTAATAAAGAAGATTACCCTATCCAAAGTATACCATATTCATAAAGTAACTATTCAATGTGAAGTCCAGTAAGCGCCATTGAAGGTACGCGGTAAGCATTTCTACAATTCATTAGGATTCGATGAAAGTTTTACCAATAAAGAGCAGTGTATTATACATTTCTCTAGTTTACGAGATTATCACAATTATAGGATTGTAGTTTGAGATTTAGAGGTTTCATCGCTTTTATTTAACGGCCGTCCCGCTCGCATTTCCGCGCCGCTTGTGTCTTGTGCCGTAGTAATACGATACACGGCTCTTGCCTTAGTTACATCCAGACCCCAATTTCACGGCTCATTAGCTAATTCCAATGTCCTTTTTTGCAACAAACCAGTGCCTCGTGAAAAACGCTTCGCCAATTTTTCGGATATAATTTTATTACGTTCGTCTGCGTTGCATCGCATCGTGCCGTATCGATTACAATTATTATAATATATCGGTTTAAATAATGGCTGTCAGCTAGCGCTTTGTGCTTCGCAAAGGAAATCTAATACTTTTATAGTGAGCAGTAGGCAAAGGCAACACTATCATAGAGCCAGATTCAATGTATATGCACTTCGTTAACCAAACTTTTTCATAACTATGTGTTAATCAACATATAGGGACGTACCCGACCTGGTCTATATACTTAATATTTTCAAACGTTAAGTATAATTAAGTCTCTAAAAGATATCACATCAAAATTTGCAAATCGTTGTTTAGACTGTTACTTTTTGGGAAAAAACAATATTGTTCAAATCGAACCCTCATTACCAAGTTCTATAATTACAATATGATTTTACAAGCAGTAGCAGAAAATTCTTATTGTTATGATTTTTATGAAAGACGAACATCCTCAAACAAAGTAAGTACCAAGTAACATGATAATGAGATTTCCAGCGGGCGCATGTCCTGGTGACCGCAGGTACGGTCGACTTCAGTTCACGCACCATTAGCCGCCGACCACCGCCGACTGCCGCTCACCACCGCTCACCACTGCTCACCACCGCCGAGCTGACTGCTGCTGAACACCGACGTGTGTGCACATTTTGATATTTTTATTAATCTCCCATGCATGGTGCACATTTCATATACTGACTTGCAAAAAATATTCCCACTGTGATGGAATTTTGTTACACCAACGTAACGAATAATCCAATCAACTGTAACTGATAGTATTCTATAATACAAAATAGTAATAATGCATAGTAGTATCACAGAAAACTATTAAAATGTGTTTGTCGAATAACGTTTAACCCTCTTTAATAAGCAATTTATCAGACGATTAATTGTGGCTTAAAGTATACAATCTGGTTCAGTATCAAATATCGGCGTCGTATCGTTTTCAGACGCATCGCATTAGGCGCCTGACTGCACAGAGGAGCCCCGCACTGCCCGCCAGGACCGCCCGGCCCGCCACCTGGCCAGACCTGGTCTGCCGGACACGCCGCGACACCGTACACTAGGCTACTAGTGTTGAACCGCCACCTAGCCGGCCTCTGTTACAATCTGTGCACTGTAACAACATTATAATCAGTGACAAACTGATACAAAGTGACGTCAATGTTCATGTTGTAACACTCACTTATTATGATGTTGTCTAGCTCTTGGACAACATTCTGATTGCAAAGTCCGGAAGAGTTCATTCATGTAGCGATGCGATCAACAAACACATTTAGATAATTTTAAGCTTAATTATACTTCCAATAGACTCAAACAAGAGATTTGTTACAATTCACCCCTTAGGAAAGTTGTGGCGATATTTTAATTTAGTCTTCCCCCCATCCTACCTAAGGACTAAATTTAAACGTCACTACTCGATTTGAACATAGTGTTTTTTGTGTTTGCGCGCTCGGTCGCCGTGTTAGACAAACTAATTAAACGAGCGAGCACTGGGCGCACTGGGCGCTAGGAGCAGGGCGCCGGGAGCCCAAACACAAACAGCGATGTTTACTCTGACAGATTGAGACACGTCGAGCGACGCCCCACAAATTGTGTTTTAATTTTTTAAACTGGCAACACGGGGCAGGCGGACGTGATTGGTCGCAGCACCAGATAGCGCCTGTCATTTATTTTAATTTGTCTCTGCGCGGGTTCTGTGTCGGGGGCGGGGCGGGGGCGGAGGAGACGTATGGATGTTCAATGAGGCGAGATGTCCCCTGTGTTGATGTTAATTGAAGCTGGAGATTACGCTCGCGTCAGCGAAGCTCTCTGTTTGGAGATTACAAATCCCTTTATAAAACACTTTGTTGGTCTTTTCATTTGAATTTATCTGCTCGCATCTCTGTTGGGAGATTAAACTCGTTTATTTTGAGGAGCTCGGAGCGCACTCACAAGAACATTGAAACAGTTAACCAAAGTAAACACAAACATTACTTGACAGTGACAGTTAGTCGACCTTTTCTTTGAGTCCTTATAAGGGGTGGTATTTTCTCAATTAATAGTAATCACTTTCTCGATTATATGTTTATATATGAAGCATAATCCAACACAAACAATAGCCTTCACCGGATTCATTGAACGTCTTTTTAAACACTCATGGTATTATTCAAACGTAAAATACAACAAAAAGGCAAATTGAAAACAACCATAACTAAAGCGAACGCATCGATTAATAACAAAAGATTGGTGGGGCACGGATTCGCGTCAGTTTTGCAAGAAATCGGAGCCGTGCTCGTACCCGGGCCCACCGCTTTGCCCCGAAATCTGAACAACTGAGCAACTGGGGCCCTGCTCGTACGTCTCACTGAATTATTTATACTCTGTTGACTGTTTGCTGGCTTATACCTCAATTTGTCAGTTTACGAATTGAACTTTAAATTCACTTGTTAAGGTTTTCTGGTACTACACAAATTGTTTTATGCATTTTTTTATTAATTTTAATGCAATATAAAATCACTATAGGAATAATACGTAAGTAACTTACGTCAAAGGTCATCATCATTCCTTAAGCAAAATATCTAAAAGACAGGATGTTTTCAACATGTTTGTACTTAAATATGTAACTTTTTATTGATAATCGTATTTTTTGTTAATACTGAGCAATACTCTTGTTCGTATTGTGTGTGCGTATTGTTGCGCAGATGATAGCACTTGTGCGCAGTTGAGGCAAACCGCCTCTGAATGGAAAACATCCGCAGTCGAGTCCTTACGTTGGCGTAACAAGTGCTTCGATATTGAAAAGGATTGAGCTACAAGAAGATGTTTTCTCATAGGTACGGCATCGATCACTCCGGGCCGGATTGCCGCCGCTGTTGCTCGCATTGTCGGCTTCTTGCTGAATAATCACTTAAGATATTTTCCAGCAGCTCCCCCGTCGTGTGCACACAAAGTTTGTGCAATAAGAACATTTCGAGACGGATCTCTCTTTGTGCCGCGCGCCGGACAAAAAGTAATTAGGATATGCCGTCGAAAGGATAAAGCCTGACTGTTGGTTACCTTTTGTATCATATCGCTCTTATAAAACATATGAATTATTACATTCACTATAAAACACGTAACGTATGTGAATAGCATTCAGGTGTCCGACTTACGTATAAATATTTAAAGTAAAACATTTGAGAGACTAGAGTAAGGTTATGTTGGTGTGCCGTCACAACGTCACAACGTCATTTACCAATAAATATATACTTTTTATCAGACTGATTGTTTTTCTCCGAATTAAGTACAATACTTGTATCATAAACAATCTTGTTAACATAATAATGTTTGAATTTCCTCTCACTCCAAAATGTGATGCAAACTAAACAATTATACCAAATCTGACCAAATTCACTTTTGTGAAAACTCGCTTCGGCAAATTGTTGATTACATATTAGGGGATAGCAGCGCTGTAATACTTTTTGCTGTAAGTATAATTGTGGCCCGTTCCCAGAGCTTTGTTGTGCCATCCCACGGCCACGGCCACGGCCACGGCCACGGCCACGGCCACGGCTGGGCAGCAGACAGCGGACAGCGGCCAGAGAGCACATGGCGAAATTCCGCTAGTCACCGTCCACATGTGCCCACTAAAGAATTAAACGCGTCCGTTTTTTAATATTATTCCCTCGTCCGGGAATCGAAGCGGTCATTAGATTGTAATTTCTAACTGTAGATGTTTTTTACAACAACAGTGTCAGGTGTTTTATGTAAATATTATATTCAGCTTGTTGTGTTGTGTCAGCTGGATGCGGTGTAGTTGTGATGCACTGCTCCTTCTATTTGTATACATAACTACAACTTTGCTAACTGTTACAATTGCGTGTCTTCCGTTTATTACAGAATAGTTATGGTTTTTCATCAATAGTTACTGCTACTGCCACAAATCTCCACTTATTGAATACCACTTACATATGTATAAATTTCAATTACAATTTGTTCTCAAGAAAATGTAACTGAGTATATTTAAATAAAAAAAAATAAACCAAACAGTTGCTTTTATGCTTGTCACTTTATGACGCGCATTAGTTTCACTAGCTGCAGGCTATAGCCCTAATTATTTTCTGCTGCACGAGTAAAATTAGGTGTACCCTTGCAGGACTCGCGCTGGCTATCGACTGTCGATATGTCTGCACAAAGTAAGATGTGTTTCAAACATCATCCCTTTAATTACAACAATGGAAACACACGCAACAGACAAGAACCGAATCTATTAATTTTTTTCCAACATCTAAAACATTCTATTAAACACAACAACCTGTATCGAATGATTAATTCGAAGAGAAAAAACAAACAGATTTTTTTCAACATCACCGATACGACTTCATATGGAAATCGATATTAAAACATTGGCCGGCAAAAGTTCCGACTCATCGCCGCTCATCGCCGTACCATCGCCTTTTTTACCCACGTCTCGATTATAAATTCGGAGGATTCAAAATAAATAGTAACATGGGGCCCGTAATTACGAGGTTAATAAGTACAATGGAGCGCTCGAGTCGTCCGCTTTGACGTTTCAATCAACATAGCTTTGTTTGTATTGTGAGTTGAACATCGGGAGATCGTGTTACAGATATACTGGTTTTTTGTGGTCGCGGCGGTGCGGCGCGGCGATGCAGCGCGGTGGT
>NW_013530935.1:119654-121470 GCF_000836235.2 Papilio xuthus | reverse complement strand
GCGCGATGCGGCGCGGTGGTGCGGCGGAGATGCGGCGCGATGACGCGGCGGTTTGCGTTTGCGGCGGACCCTCGCAACTGCTGACCAGTTCCACTAACTGGTCAAAACTACAGATCACAAGGAAAATTACACTTTGCTTTTTAGATCTAACATAATAACAGTGAGGAAAACTGCAGAAGTAAATAATAATTTCTTATTTGCTGTCCATAAATTATACTATATATAGTTTTTTTTTTGTAATTTCTTTAGTTGTCTTTGGTCTAAAATATATCAAATGTGGATCTTGCTTATTTATCTTTATTTGACACACTATCTAAGGTAATACGCTCGTTGAAAATCAGTAATTGCTATCGTCCACATTCACATTGGCGTGTTATGGTTTACTTTCGGCCATTATATTTGCATTTTCTCACTAGATCTCGACATTAAATTAGTATTCAGACGAGTCACTTAGTATTATTAAATTAATTTATCTACGGCGGATCTTAAAGCGGCCGGAATGTGTCGCGTAAAAACTCGTTTCTCCGTTAAAAGTGTCGCGAGACGCGGCGAGGCAGGCGATACGCCGACAACATGGCCGCGCACCACATTGCTGTATGCCGCCGCGCCGCCGACAATCACCGCAACATCTTTAATCGATCTAAAATTTCGCACATCATTAGGTACAATATTAATTAATTAACAAGCATTGCACTGTTGCACTGCACTGTTAGCACTCGTTTACTGCCAATAATCACGAAATGGTAATACATATGTACCATTCTGTCTGATTGTATATCGCAATCAGAGGTTATCCAGTTCCTGCTTAATGGAATGTAAATATTGCTGGTCCTTTAAATTTAACATTAAATATTTTATAGCAATTAACATTAACAATATACAAGTAAGAGTATATTTTAAGTGCGGTGTGAGAGGCGGTCTCACAGCGAGAGCTCAGTTTCTAACGTGGTATCGCTCGATCTGTATTTGCCGACATTGCCAGTGCGTCGGCCGCACGGCATTCGACGCCCGACAGTTCGGTGTCACAGTCGGATCTAACTGACGGCTCAATATTGTAAGCCGTACTTAATTCACTTCTAAATGTTCAGCTTGTTCATATATTATATGTATATGAAATATAATTTTATTATTATATATTTAGTCATATATATGTGAGTTGGCGAATAAAATACTATTATTTCAGGTCAGTATTATAATTAGTATGTAATTATTGTTCATACAAGACGGTACATCATATTCATGTTAATTTCTCGAGACGAAGGAATGTCTTAATATCCCAACCCCCCTACCCCCCCGCGCCAGCACATCCCGCCACACCCCGCGCCCGACGCACACTGACAGAACACAAATAAAGTAATCGAGTTTGATACAGGTACGGATTTCAATCAAACGTCTCAATTGGAATCAATCGATAGCTTCACGCTGCGTGAGGACGGTCGGCCGGCGAGATAGGACGGACAGTCGGACAGACGGACGGACAGACGCGAATACATGCAGATGTTATCAGGCCGAAGAAACCACAATATAATGCTGTCATACTTGGTGGGAATCCGCCCTGCGCACTGTTCGTCAAACAGAATCGCACGTTTTAGAGTAATATATGTTATATATATAATATGTTTATAAATACAACCAAATGAATTATTTTCATGACAGTTGATATAAAAAGAAAACGGTAGTGCTCAAGAAAATAAAAATGGTATAAACTTTGAGCCAACAAAGTTACATCTCGGAACTTTTGACGTCTTGTGACATAGAGGTGCGAGGGGCGCGAGGGGCGAGGGGTGCGGGGCGCAGTTTGTCTATGGGCGCGCTG
>NW_013530935.1:111489-119460 GCF_000836235.2 Papilio xuthus | reverse complement strand
TGCGAGGGGCGCGAGGGGCGAGGGGTGCGGGCGCAGTTTGTCTATGGGCGCGCTGTGGAGTGGGCCGGCGCCGGCGACGATGATTCGGCAGAAGCGTAGGCGCCGGCCCGGCGACCGCCCGCCTCATTACCGCGCGCTAATGCTGCCAACACGGCGGCCCCACGCACCCCCGTACCCCGCGCACCGCACCATGGAATTTCGACAGCTTCAATCTTTCGCTTAATAGCCTACTTAATCCTTCTCGGGACTCCGGAGAGGCGCCTCGTAATTGACATGTCGCAGCGGTCGGACCGGCGCCCGCGTCACGCGCCCTGTCACACGTCGCCCTCGGCCTCGACCGCGGCCGCAGCGCAACTGTCATGTCATGTCAACTTGTCATATCTGTAATTATATAATAAAAACATATTCGGGCAATGTCATTCTAATATCATTTAATTGAATTTATGGGTCAAGCTTTAAAAGAACTCACTCTGTATATTATTTAATAAGTTAAGAATATAGAAGTTAATAAATGTCAAAATTAATTACAATAGAGGTACAAGGCTTTTCAATTGATACTTAGATATTAACATTTTTCATCACAATGTCCTTTAAAAAACTAAAATGTTAATACCGCATGATAGAAGAAATACGTCCGTCGTGGAAAAATACGTAAGTAGTGAATAAAAACAGATTTTAAGTTATGATGAATACAAGTTCATTGTAGAAATGCAAGAACCGCGATTCAACATCGACATTGCCTCCGCTAAAAGCCCAGTATAAACCTAAAAGAGAGCAATGCAAGGCGAGGCGCAAGCGGCCGATGGTTTCGCGCGCTTTTTCACTTCAAAACAAAAAAGCTTGGAGCCTTTTGTGAAGGGGAGAGCAGCAAAAAACACGAGGGAGACTGATTACAAACTTTATTATGAAATGACATTGAATTAATCCAAAAGGCCACCTTGCGGCCGCGGCTCTCATTAACACAAATGGACTCACGAGTCGCGCACGAACAATAAAAATCGCATTTACACACAAAAAAAACTGTGTGATTAATGATATGTGCGCTCGATTTGTACTGAACAACACGCGCTCACCGCTCCGCACACACACGGCTGCAGCGGCACGCCAACACCCCGCGCCGCGCCGCTCAACATACGATTGTTTTTTTAATCATATTGGCAAACGAGCAAGCGGCCACCGAAATTCGCCAAAATAAAGCAAATTCCCCATTCTTAGCTGTTTGGCCACAAAAATAGATGCAGTGTACTTTGTCGTAGTTTAAGACCTTATGTTGATAAATTGATTATTATCGTGATATAAGACGAAGAGACGTCCTACTGTTGTTGGCTGCAAGGATTTATTTGCTGCATAATAGATTATAATATGATATCAAGGTCTTACTCTAATCACAACTACAGTGGAAAATAATTTGCAGATAGCGTTCTATCGATACAAGCAAGTATACTGCTATGGCGAAGAATGCTAGCCACTGGCGGCGGCCGTGTGTACCGCGCTATCGGCGGGCGTCATGTTTCGACGCAAGTATAATCCGAAAGTCATCATTTAGTGATGTGTCCGCGATAACCCGCACCACTTCCGATAAACACTCAAATTATGTCTAAAGCACTAACGTTACCTGTGAAATAACACGCTTTCACACAACACTAGCAACAAGCGATAGACGCTGCACTACACAACCCCCATTACATTACATATCGACAATTATTGTGTCGATAAAAGTGATGTGCGCTAGTGTTGCTATGATTTTCTCTTCTTCTTTATTATGTCCCGAATCTATTAATTTGCTTATATCTGAATTCGAAGCGGACAGATGTTCATATATTTTATAAATAATAAATAAATTATTGTTGAATGCTGCCTTGACTAGGTAAATGTGCTTTGTGATTGTTTAAATCTTTGGCAAAGCAGTTCGTACTAGGTATTTTGAGCAGTTCTTTCGTAGTTTAACTAAATCTTTGAACTATAAACAAATATTAAATAAATAAATCTAGATAAAGGTCATCAATTTGTATTATTTGAAATATTAATAAAAGAAAGACCCCACGTCTTCTAGTCAAACTGTCGATTAACACTTGTTGTTCGAGTTTAGTTGACGACTAACTGGAGGCTAACGAGAGGTGCGCGCGGGAAGTCGATAAGCAAAGTGATAAAGCCAGTTATGACGGCCGCCGTCACTGCGCAGCCTCCACCTCTGCTTCTGAGTACTTAGTACTCATGTGTCTCTTAATGTCTATCTATTTATAAGACACGGGGAACTGTCATAGTATTCCGCATGAAAACAACAACTGTTCACTGATTTATAATACGAAACTATAAACTTATCATTAGGTTCATTATTGCTTTGCAATTCTATTACGGTTTTTTAGTAGTAACTTTTTAGTATTACGCGGAATATCCCGAGTTCGTTTTTGAGCCTAGAAAATATTTTTGTCATGGGACATTAAAAAACAGGTAGTCGCTTATTTCTCATAATATTAAATAGTCAGATTGTTTGTTTTTCTTGTTTGCTCATCAATAGTTAATTTACGTGTATTATAAACACCACGTCGCGTGTCAATGTCGCAGATAAGATCGGCAGAGTGACGCTTTCTACACGGAACATAAACCAAGTCTAGCGTCCAACTATGACGATGCAGATTTATATTGATAAGTTAAATTAAATCTCTTTGAGTTGAGTTCTAAAACTTTCAGACCTAGAAATGACTCATAATCATGCTAAGTACATACATACATAACTAAATCAATACAACGCAAGTTGCTCAGAGGATTCTAGGAAACCTAGCGAATACGAATCCGGTGTAAGTATAGAGATGTACTACTGAGAATACACTTACGTATTACGATGAAATGCTTTCTGTAAACGTATGGTATAGTGATGATCTGTCGAATTCTTTCATACAAACTATTCTATTTTGAATGCTGTGTTACAGTTTACAACAAGCTTTCAATTTGGAGAATTATAAGCGTATGATGAAGTTTATCTCCGTCTCTCCTGATTGCTGTAATTGGCGTGGGAGAGTTTTTTATACGTGGAGTTTGGAGACATATTCTCGTCTCGAGCATGGCGCGCTAAGCCAAGCTGTGCGTTCTCTGGGCGCGGGTTGCGCTGGGTGGGCGCGCGCGGGGCGCTCAACGACATAATGAGGGGCTCGCTGAGTGCTTCCGTATAATGGCTGGCCTCTTTTTGTTCTGTAAACCGACGTCGTCTCCCTCTAGCCGTCACCCGTCCATCACTAATGTGCTCGTGAAAGGTGGCCGACTCTTCGTGTCTTTTTAATGGCTATTGTCCTTTTTTAATTGATATGAATTGCCCTTTTATAACAATAATTTTACCTCACTACTTCATAGTGCTGAAGTCGAAAAACAGAACTTTTGATAAATAAACAAATGCCCGATTCCCCTGAGACAAAGTTATACGCACTCGATAAACGCCTAATTAATAAAAGATGAAATAAAATTGTGCAAAAACTCAATTTCAGCGAATCGCCGGGCCAACAAAAAGGTAATCGATTTTCAAGAACAGGTAAGTTGGAAGTTTTTCAATTCGCGCCCGCAACGAAACTTTGTGGCGAGAGATTGAAACAATAACAGGGGTCGGAGCGCGCGCGGCATCCCCGCGGCGTCCCCGCGATGTCCCCGCGACGTCCCCGGGGAGCGCACGCCGCACGCACATCTCACGTTGTATTGATTAGATTTGCTAACCTCTCTGCTGTGCCGCGGTGTATTGGACGAGAATTGATGGTTATTCAGTTATGAAGTTTCAATTTTGTTTTCGTGTTCGCCGAGTAGTGGCTGGAGTAGTAATGTTGACGATTTAGATATTGGGTAGAGAGTAGAGAGATTGAAGAAAATCAAAAAAACATAAGTTTCTTTGTTAACAAAATTTAATATTTTCAGTATCAATGTAGTTAATATTGCAAAAAAACAATGTAGTTATGAATATTTTATCGGTTGAAAATAGAAAAATACAGTTTATAACTGATATATAGTTTACAGAAGCACTCGGTAGGTGGCGGTGTACAGGCCAAGTTGGAGGTTAGTTTCCGCCGCGACGGAAGCGCGCCCGGCGCCGGAAATACACGAGATTGGACAAAAATTGTGAGCACGCGCGCCGTGACACTGACGTCATCCCGCGCCGCGACGTCACTCAGCCAGCCTCTGATTCAGATTAATAATCACAAATGTGACATTTATTTATAATAACACATAAGTCAATATTCATTTTAGGCAACTCAAGCTTCCCCCATTTTCATATCGATCAGCTCAAGTGTCATAAACAGCCTCAACGTATTTTAAATCGTACTCGGAAGCTCTTCGCTTAATTGAAATACTAAGTACTTTTGAAAAACAATTAAGTATAGTGTTAGTAGGGAATGTGCGAATGGTTTATTGAGAAGCTACATTATTGTAAGAATCGTAAAGTTTTTACTTGAGCCACATGGGGACGTGTTAATGCGGAATTATGCGCGCGAAAAGGTCGCGCGCGGTCGCAGGGCCAGGGCAGCGGCAGGACAGGGACTGTGCGGGGACAGGGGGCGCATGGTTTCTCTTGCGCGTTACAATTATAACTTAATAAGTCTGCGGCAGCTAATTTGTTTCATCCCCTATATGTCAAATGTTTATAAACAACAATTCAGTTGCCTTAAACGGGTTATTTATGAGTTGGAATAACATCATTGACTCGTCTGTGACAGCTGCAATTGACTGCATCACTCTCGCCACGCCATTAATTGTCATGTCGCTGTTGGTGTTGAAAACAAGCTCAAATAGAAGATTTTTGATATTAAAAATGAAGGAAATGTTACTGAAGATAATAACATTAATTAGCCCCAAAGTATTTAATGATAACATCATCATAACGTATTTTATTAACAAATGTTACATAAAATAAGTAAAAATATCCTTTTGACACTTTACTCATTGACGTTACAAGTTGAAAAACTTATCAAGAGAATTTACCACATGTCAGAATAAAAAATCCTCAGTTGGTTTTATTTATCATATTTATTAAAAGGAAAGCTGTTTGTACAACATAGTATGTGGGTCGTTGTGTGCCGCATTACTTGTCACAGGAGATACACATGACGTGTGACAATGGTCGACAAAATATTAACAAGAACTATAAATATAGCAGGTTTGATGTCGCGTCTCAGCTGCGGACAGTGGACAGCGGACAGCGGACAGCGGACAGCGGACTGCTGACTGCAGACTGCTGACTTCTCATCTATACCGTTCTCACTTCTGTCATAAATCGTCGAGCCGCGGCGCGATGCCTCCGAATCTCCATAACTTAACATAATAATACATTTTAACAACATCGTTCACACTTTTTAACATCAAATATGGAATTATTGTGCAATAAACACCGCTTTTAGTCATTTCAGTGGAGAGAATAGTTTATTGCGTCGATAAATTAAACAAATAACTATTTTATACCGCGAATGATGAAGCATGCTTCCTTAATGCGCCAATTTATACATACGCTGCAGTGGAAAAGTGGTTTTTGTGTTAGATTATAGATAGAGGTTTAATTTGTCCGCACATCGCAGCTCCCACCTTGTCCGCTCGTCTGTTTGTTCGTTAGCTTGTTGTTCACGTAATTAATTATGAAATTCTCGTACAAATGGCGGTGGTAATGCTCCATTGGACGCGGTAATTGTTCCCGTTCCCGGTATCGAGGCTTGCGGGTAATTCACAACTACCTATCATCTTCTGCTTAGTCGCCTTCAACTTCAATAGTCATTTTAATTAATAGGCATCTTTTTATTTTTCATTGATTGCCTGAGGACAGATTGTGAGGTGACAGTTTGTGCGGCGAATTCAATGTGAAAGTGTTGATCACGTTTCTTGACCGACCACCATAATTTCTTAACTAAATTATTTAAATATACCTAAGTAGTCGTACTGGACTAGACAAGAATTATTTCAAGGATGTAACTGAAGTTTTATTTAAACTTTGCACGGACAGAATTAAGATCATAAATAGATTTGTATAGAACAGGGGGTGAGTGATGAACTCACTTCGAGCCAAATAAAACGGCAATCGGTCGCGGCGGAGCTATCCCTCTCCACCTCTGCGCTGCCCCGCGCCGGGGGCTGTGTGCCACTGGGACAGACCTCGGCCCCCGCCCCCCCCCCGCCTCTGCCCCCGCCCGGTGGCCCCGACCTGTCTCCGCGATCTCACTCACTGCGATATTAATAAACTGTTTGAATCAAATGCAATTTTTGTTTGACAATCATTTTACTCTAGAAAAATTACATCAAAAACCTGTTTACAAATAAAAAAAAATGCTTGATACAGAATTATTGTAACACGTAAATATCATAGAATATTAAAATCAAAATGATGTTCTATATTATGCTTTATATTTTTTGATTCAACTTTCTTTCGTGGCTCGGGAACAGCGATAGTGTCACTGTCACCTTAATATACAAGATTTCGCGAAACCAATGCAGCTTACAAAAAGGTTATAATTCTCCAACCAAATCCCTGTGAATGAAATGTGATTCAGTGCAATACTTGCTAGTAAACACTCTCCTTCATCCGACATCAAGTTCGATAAGCGACAAGTAATTAGTACAAAGCCGATGTCCAAACAGGAAGAGGAAGCGAGGGCTCCCGCGTGAACGGCCGCCTCGAGGCGCGCAGGGGCGGCGGGGTTGATCTGTCACCCGGCAGCCCGCCAGCTCTGCGGCCAGGCAGCCCGGCAGTCCGGCAGCCCTCAGCCCCGCACTCGGCGACCACTTTCACAAATATCGCTTAATTGAAGGTAGCTTTTTTGTATGCTACAAGTTATATACTTTTGATGTATACATTGACACATTTTTAGTGACATAAACATCTTCTTTGTACAGGAATTTTATTAGAAGTTAGGACAGTAAAAAATACTGGTGGAACGAATTCTTTACTACTTTCACTTAGATTTGGAACAGATTTTCTCTACTTAACTAATGTATACCAGGACGTGTGCTGCTGAATTTATTGCTACTTTTTGACACCAAAACATATAGAGCGGGCTTTACTGGTAATACTATATATATTTTGTATATGTACATATGTATATGATAGATCGCAAACACATTCTCAATCCGCTCGTAACTTGCACCAACGGCAAAGAACAGGGGTGCACAACCCGAGGTGGCGAGTGTTGGTTCTGAAAACAACTTACTGACTCTTCCCCTCTCTACCCCGCGCCCCCCCCCCCGCGCGCATCGTAGGCTGCAGGGTGATATGAAGTCGCACTGAAACACGCCGCGCTGTGTCGCTCTGAGTAGGCCCTTTAACCCCACAAATGTTATCGCACCTCACAAAGTGAGGTTGAACTGTAAACAAGGGCGCTCCATTCCTATTTGACAAATAACTAAATATTACAATATTTCCCTTCCTTAAAGTATTGTATAATACTTACATTTATATTGTCAAAAGACATTTTAAAATGACGAGCTAAATATTTATTGAATTTGCGATACAACTTCGGAAATGACAGATATTCTGCTGGCAGTCTATCTTGTAGAAACAGCTGTTATGTAGATGAATTTATTTGGCCTACTTATTAATATATTATATAAGATAAAAGCACTTTGCGACAACCAAGGATGAAAATAATTGCAAAATTGCTAATAAACCTTTTTGTCGCTCCTTATAAAATAACATTGGTAAACTTACGTACTTTTTAACTATTTTAATGCATAAATATTATAAAGCTCAAGTTGATTTAACTGATTACGTATTTCATATAAACAACAAGAAGGGTAACAATCACATCGAGGAAAATATCTTATTTACGGAATGTTTGATACATCAGAAAAAATACATTTTTTTTTCATTTAAACAAATGTTCTCTTTTGTTCTATTATATTTTTATTGTTTATGCACCAATACTTTATACATGTTGTGTTTGTCTGTAAGTGAAATTATATGTTTCCTGAAACCTCTTGTTGAATTGTGCCTAAAATGTACATATATAAGAA
>NW_013530935.1:107729-111191 GCF_000836235.2 Papilio xuthus | reverse complement strand
TATCTTATTTTCGGAATGTTTGATACATCAGAAAAAATACATTTTTTTTTCATTTAAACAAATGTTCTCTTTTGTTCTATTTTTTATTGTTTATGCACCAATACTTTACACATATTGTGTTTTTCTGTAAGTGAAATTACATGTTGCCTGAACCCTCTTGTTGAATTGTGCCTAAAATGTGTATAAGAACACATGTACTTTTGTTGACGAACCAAATATTATAAATAAATAAATGTGTGGGATTAGAAAATTCTTTTTGTTTATTTTGTGTTTTTATATTAACATTTCCGTGTATGTGTGTGTGTGTGTGTGGGGTGTGTGTGTGGGGTGTGTGTGTGGGGTGGGGGTGTGTGCGAGGTGCGTGCGCGTCGTCGTAGTGATGGATGGCTCGGCGCCGATTAATCAACTTTGTTGTGCAACACCAAAATAATTATATTAACCATGTCTCGTTTAAGGGCTAAGTCTCGCACATTATTAGTTGTGTTTTTACTTTAACCAATTAACTTCAAAATGCCGATAATAATGATTAAAATAGTAGTTGTAACAATTACGTAGTATTTATTAATTTTCTATATTATTCTTAAGAAAACTTAACAACTGTTGAACGTTAGAGAAGTGGTGGTGGTGCATGATGGAAGTTATCGGACGTCTGGTCGCTCTTTGAGATCTCCGACACAGTAAAGCTCATATCAAATGTTTACTATTTTACCTACAAATACGTCACAATGTCATTCAGTTACTGCTGCCGTTGCTAAACTGTTGCTTGATTACACATAGACAACAAATAGGTAAAAATACTAACATAGTACAATCTCGTTTACGGATATATCCCATACAAAAGAACAAGTCTATGGTAAACAATCATGCCTATTTGTCAATACTAATAAAAACATCGTCATGTTCTCTTTGTAATAATGTTTAAAACATTATAAAAAAAAAACATTGCTACAGAAACAAGATAGAGTGACAGGCCGGGCTGTGCGGCGCGGCACAGGGCGCAGGGAATAGGCCTACGGAAAAACAACTCTTTATTTTTGAGTACAATTTTTATGACATCTAAAAGTACATTTTAATATAGACCAAACAAATATATTGTTATTGAAATACTATCGTTAGTTGTGAAATGAAACGTTCTAAAACTGTAACAAGATGTTTATATTTTGTATACTGGCAAAGTAGACTACAAAATGTCGTAAGCTTTTCCTAAAGTATTATGCTAGATATTGATCATTTCCACCTATGCGTTCCTCTTTGTAATTACTTTCACTCATACTTTATTTTAAACATATCGTCTCGTACTTAGCCGCCATATCTAACAAGTCAACAATAGCAGCTGCCAACACGATTTCAGCAACGAGTCAAAGTAAAAAGGTTTCTCGTGTATTATATTTATCAGACGACTCATCTACATTCACGTATGTATACACACAAACTGAACTAAACACGTCTGTCTGTCTGTCTGTCCGTCCGTTAGAGGCTCATTAGCTAACGATACACGCGTTAATTTATTTGACTTGCAATTAACATGTCGATCCACGGCTTTACTTTTTTGTTACCTTTGCCCACGCTATTTAAAAAAAAACTGAATCGATTGCGTTCGATTTTGACAGCTCGGCTCGCCGTTGACGTCTTCGATATTTTTATCTATTAAAAAAGCTTATAACGCTTAAGGCGATGAAAATAAAGCTCGTAATTGTTTGTTTTTATGGATGTAAAGTTACGAATCACGATTCCATATTATGATATTCAATCTGTAATCGGTTTGAGAAGAATATACAAACAATTTATATATTGATGCGAGCAACGATTAATTAGGCATTAACGTATGTAAACACAAACATTGCTTGCTTTTGTTAAAGTGATTGTAAGCAAAGGTTTGTAAGTTAAAAACATGAATATGATTTGAACAAGGATGTTTTGAAGTTACTATTACAATTGTCGAGTCAAACCTTTAATTGCGAGGGCATATTATTGATGACAACAAACACAGTCTTGTGGCAAGGAACAGTAATAGTTACTTCTAAGAAATGCCAACTAAATTATGTCCATGACCACGTTACAGTTATTTGCTAGGTTATGTACGCGGCTGAGAGGGGCGGGGGGACACACGGTGTCGCCATAAACAAAAATAAAGTAATTATTGAATTGTTCCAGCGGCCACTATAATTACAATGTTCTTGTAGCTGTGCATGTATGTGACATGACACTAATTGGCCGGTGGTATGCACTGTGGAAACAATATTCACTTTTATACTTCATTCCTTTTTATTTATTTACACATGGCGAACTCCAAAACGTATTCATTATAAGTATTTACTAAATATTTTCGTGACGGTACTTTCTTCTTGAGCGTCGGTGGCTCAGGGGTCAAGCACTTGTCTTGCAATCTGCAGGTCCTGGGTTTGAATCCCGACATGTACCGATGCGTTTTTCCATTTCCGATTTACATATGTACATTTATCCGACGTTGTTACGGTGAAGGAAAACATCGTGATGCAACCTGCACATATCTGAGAATAAATTCAAAGATATGTGTGAAGTCAACCAACCCGCACTTGGACAGCGTGGTTGACTATGGCCTAATCACTTTTAACTTAGGGTAGGCTCCGAGCTCTTCGGTGGGGACGTATAGCGAGCTGATGATAAACTTTCTTCATATAACTCTAAACACTATTAGAAGGATTTATGTTGTATATAAGTTTTTTAAATGGCTTTACTATGTATCTTGAGTTCCTAAACAAATGTTCTCCTGAAAGCCTCTAATTTGCTTCTGTAAATTAGTGTATTAAGTTGCTTTTTGTGCGTAGTCGAGGAGCGTCGCTAGTTCGCTATATAATTAATGTAACATTCCATTATTCCAGTACATGTGTAACTAACTGGAGTACAACTAATTATAATGACCAGCTTGTTACAACTCGACACAATTATACTTTCGCATTAATTCCCTCAGTTGTTCAACACAAGTGTACATTTAACAATGTTATCATTACACACACACACACACACACACACACACCTACTGATTTGCTTCATATAAATATATTCATACAAAAATATTTAAATTTACATTTGTTTTAACAACTTACATTTGCTTCATAACAACATTTGGAGGTTATTAATATGATGCGCGTATTTTTGCAGTTTGTTCCATATACATGTGAGTTGTGTGTGTTTTATTTTATGTTGATGTGTGCGTGTGTGATAATAAATGTTATTTCTATTTTTTTAAACTTAGTTTATCAGATATTGTAAATCTTTTGAATAATATTAAACAAAACTGTACACAATCTATTATGGGGCTCATAGTGCGAGATCTTTTCTCCATACTTCAAAGTAAACAGTCTCATGGTCATTTCTAATACCATGTGAAATGACATAACATGGAACATTATGTTATTAATTAGGTGCTATGTATTGAATGTCATGTATTAAAGTAGATGGTTAAAAGCTATCAGCAAGTCG
>NW_013530935.1:86339-107554 GCF_000836235.2 Papilio xuthus | reverse complement strand
CCCCCCGCTCCCGATACATTGATTAAGCAGTAAAAACAATGACCCAATTGTAAGTACTCTGTACACAGCCATTTGCGTACAAACACACGTAACCAACGCCGCCGCCTCGCCGCGGACTTTGCAAGCAAAAAACCGTAGCAAAAAATATGCTTAATCACAAATTAGACTAAATTATACCTTTATACAAAAAAAATGGTACAAAACAAGACGTTTCTATGTCGCAATCGACTTTGCAAATGTTCTGTTTGAAAGTTTTTAACATGTATTGAATATTAACTTGGCATGTTA
The DNA here is from genome assembly GCF_000836235.2 of Papilio xuthus. Classification (NCBI taxonomy): domain Eukaryota; kingdom Metazoa; phylum Arthropoda; class Insecta; order Lepidoptera; family Papilionidae; genus Papilio; species Papilio xuthus. The sequence goes on along the minus strand of NW_013530935.1, from coordinate 107,266 downwards.
AATTGTTTTAAAGTATCGAAGTTTTATATTTGTAATGTTTACACGGAAAGTTGTACTAGATATAAACAAAACTGTTGATGTGACATTATGTAAAGTGATTAGTAAAACAATAAGTCTTATACATTCTGAAGCTTGTCTGAGAACTGAAGATTATTAGTTTTACATTCATTATTGCATACTTAAGTATTCATACCATAAACATAATATTATATTTATTCTGTTCTAATGTAGGTTTACTTCTAATTCGAAGTACATATTATAGAACTTCGTACAACATCTAAGTAAACATAAATTTGCACGCCCTTGTTAGAAAACACAACTATTTTCATCAAATACTGTAAACTCTAAATATGTGTATACGCCTTATTCTAAATGAAGCAACTATTTCAGAATACAAGCTCAATATATACAATTCTAGTCACTATATACAATAATAATCCTTTTACACCCTTTCTATTTAGTTTTTCCGGCGCCAGATCAGTCTAACAATTTATCGAATAACTAGCTATCGTCCGCTTCTCTGTCCGCGCGTAATTAAAAAAAAAAACAAAATTAGGAGCCTATGTCTTCTTCCAGGCTATGTTCTACATCTATGCCTAATTTTAACAAGATCCAAGCAGCTGGAGATCACTACTAACAAACATCCATCTATCCATCAGTCACATTTATAATATTAATAAGATAATGTTGTCTGAACACTTTAATGTTAGAGCTTTTACAAGATACAATTATAGACAACTTTAGGTACATCTTATAAGTAATTGAAGTAAATGTCAAAGTTTGCACTAATGTCTGTCTCGTGTGAGATGACCACATACTTGTATTATACAAAAACTGTATTCACTAGAGTTGGCAATTACCAAAACATTATTCATGAGCTACTGGAAGATACGATGCGAACAAATTAGCGCCACAAATTGTACATATATGAACCACCACGATACTCGTAACAAAAACATGGAGTCACTTCGTGTTACGTGTTTTGATGTTGTTAAATAGTTATTGCTGTGAAATTGTTAAAACTTATTTAGTTCATTTTAAATGGTATGTACATCTGTACATCTTTGTACTTTAAATAACAATAAACAAAACTTCTATATTATTCCATTTGATATAATATGTTTACAAGCGAAACTTGCCAATTAATATTTCCAAATTGCAAAAACGAAATGTTTGAGACAGAGAGGACCTACTGAGAGCTAATTACCTTAAACGTATAAATTAAATTATAAGAAACTCTTTAATACAATCACTGGCGAGGTTGAGTTCTTAAGAGCCCAAAAAGTACGCTTCCTACACCCTGCACCCCTAACTCGACGTCCGCACCCTGCACCCCGCACTCACCGATGCCATCTAATACATATCTAAATATACTCTGAATTTTTGAAGTCTCTCTTAAAACTTTATCTCTTTTATCCCTATTATCTAATTGTTTTGACTTCAAGCACCTTCAAGTCTAAACTGTCTAAAGCTGTAAAATGTATAAATGTTGAAGTGAGCAATACTATTATAGTTAAAGCGCACATTATATTTTAAAAGTTATTGTAAACACATAACACTACGTATAAAGATAAATAATATATACAATATATATAAAGTTGTGTTAATTGCAGATATAAAATTAACTAGAAAACTAACTGCATACATACACTAAATTATTAATCCTTTTTTAAAGTGTATCAGTGAATCAGTGTAACTTATTGAAAAAGGTGTCTTTTGGCCTTAATTTTGTGATTAATTATATTGTATTTAGGCTGTACTTTCTTTTAATCGCCAACCTTATTTAAAAATACCAAAGTGTCTCAACCCTTTATATCTAACATAGAGATTGTGTTGGATTTATTTTTATTTATTTATTTAATAATGATCCGATATTCTTTGTAATGAGATCACGCAACGACTGCCTACCCCCCGCCTACCCCCCGCCTACCCCCCGCCTACCTGCCTACCTATTACATCGATAATTTTCAAATGTATAATATTTGTTGGACTTGGATTGTTCGTATTTTTGATTCTGGAGACTTGTGTTGTTCCTAGTTATCAGAATGTACATATATAAACAATATGATATTCTTGAGGAATGTGAGATGAAGTTAAATAATACAAGCGAAGTGTTTACGAATATAATTTTATTAACAATTTCACTTTGACGAGTCGAGTCGAGTGTAAGTCGATATTATAAATATTTACAATTTGCTTTATTTTATACATTTTTACAATTCTCTTGCGAGTACTAAGCCTAGCTGCTAAATCTAGACCATTTCTAGTTCATTTGTCATTGATTCTCAGAGGAAAATACAGAATAAACTTTGAAATGGATAAAATCACTGCGCACTGTTTGTGGCCATGTTGCGGCAAACTATGACCAAATGTTAGCCGCATGTGGCCACATACGGCCAAGTGCGGCCAAGTGCGGCCAAGTGCGGCATACTATATGTATCACAATCACATTTCAAATAAACATATAACGTACAAAACTCTCTTATATTTTATATCAAGTCTAAGAAGACAATTTATAATGAACGCTGCAATGTGGTGTACTTCATTATATTTATATAATTTTCTAGTAAAATCAACTTTTGTAGATATAAGAATGATTTTAATATATTATATCTATATGTAGCGGGAAAATAATATGTTTTTCTAAATACTGGTGCTTTGACAGTAAAAAGAGGTTACATTGAGTCGGCCGTTGTATGTATGTACCTGACAGTCAGACGGACCTGTCTGACAATTTTATGTGTGATCTTCAATAGAATGACACTTATGAAAATTAAACTATGTGAATGGTTTTGATACTTTTGTCTTAAGTTTATTATTATTTATTTTTTTATTTATAATTTGTCTTACTTAATTTACGTTGGTGTTGTTTTAAATCAAATTATATTATAAAATACGCTAAAATTGCGCAAACGTTTAAATTGAAAATGACATTTACTTTAGCTTACATATTATTTTTATTTTATAAATATTATAATAAAAATGTAAATGAATGTAATTTTGAGTTGACTAATGCTGCCTTTACAACTTTATTATATTTATCTATATTCATTATTTCTACTTATAACATATTCCTTGACTACACATTAAGCTAAGCTTTAATGGGTAATGTGTACACAATTGTTTACATTTCGCAAACCGTTAATTTATTATAAGCATTAATAATTTATAAACACCACATAAAACCCAATTTTTTTGTAAAAAAAAATAATTTCCATACAAGTTATGAAGTACTTAAAAATTGTTAAAGTTATTTCACTTTTTTGTTCTTAAAAAAATATTATTTTTAATGCCATCTAATTTAAAATAACCAATAAAATTGACAAAACTTTTAAGCAATAAATTTTTTAAACAAGAAAGTATTAATATAAATCCACCAGTGGAAAAGTTTGATTCGATTTGTTATTGTTTTAAATAGGCCTACAAATATACGGTAAGTTGTAAATTGTCGCGGATGTAACAGACCACATTGCAGCGCCCTCGATACACTTATATGTTTTATTGTAATAAATAACTAAGTGAAAACAGTCAACATCGCCCGGAACAAATAACTTAGGACAAGCGGCCGTCGTGCTCCGCTCTGCTCTGCTCAGATACGAGCCGACATGCCGACATGCCGACATGCCGCCGCACTGCCGGCCGCCGCCGCCGCGCAATATCCTATCTACACAGAACATACCTACGCAATGTACACAACTGAAAGCTGATATGATAAATAAATTCTTCATTTACTACTAAAATAGGATATATATAGCGGTTCCCGACCACACGAAAAATATTCTTAAACCTAAGTAGGCGTATTTAAATAGACAAATAAAAATTATACAGAAGGAATAGCCTAGCCTAGCCTAGCCTAGCCTAGCCTAGCGTCGGCCATACCCGCCGCGGTCGCGAGTCGAGTGTGCGAAGGGATATTTGGCTAGCCGGCACTCGACAGCGGCGAGCGTCGTCGGTCACTACATAGTGCACAGTACATACCTGGTGCGGAGATACGGCGATATCAACTTCACTAGCACTCATAAGATACCCTAATGCGAACTGATTCACCACGTCCGCACAACACTCGCGTCGCGACGGCCTAGTCCGTATTGCAACGTAACCACTGTGTCCCGCGCCATACGCCGCTACTCCTCGTCCACGTTGATTTCGGAGTCGGCTGAATCCTCGTCGTAGGTGGAGGAGGAGGCGAATCCGCGGCCGAGTAGCGCGGAGCGGTTCTTGGCGGCGGCGGCGCGGTCCCGCTGCCGTCGGTTCTTGAACCAGTTGCCGACCTGCGTGGGCGTTAGGCCCGTCGCCGCTGCCAGCTCGCGCTTCTTGGTGGGGTTCGGGTAGGGGTCCTGCAAGTACCATTCGCGCAGCAGCGACCGTGTGCGTTCCTTGAAGCAATGTGTCTTCTGCTCGCCGTCCCAGATGGTGCGCGGCAGCGGGAACTTCTTGCGCACGCGATACTTATCGACGGGCCCAAGCGGCCGACCGCGCAGTCGCTCCGCCTCCTGGTAGTGCGCCTCCAGCCATAGCGCCTGCAGCTTGGCATGGCTCGACCGCTGGAACCGGTGTCGCTCCAGGATCGAATACAGCTCACGATGCCTGCCCGCGTGAAATGCGACCACGGCGCGCGCGCGCAGTACTGCTTCGCAACGCTCCAGCTCGGCCACATTGGGGTGCGCCACCGGCAGCGACCACAGGAACCGTGCCAGCCGCTCCACGTCCCCGCTCTCCTCGAGCGTTTCGCACACGGTGGCCACCTGTGCCGCGCTGAACGACAGCGTAGGCAACGGCAGCAGCGGCGTCGGAGCCGCCAGGTCCAGCGCGGGCTCGCAGGCGGGCGCCTCGGCCGCGCCGGGCCCGCGCTGCGCCTCCAGGATGCGCGCGTGCAGCGCCGCCGTCGTGCACTCGTCCCAGCCGCGCATCGGAGCGAGTGTGCCGGCGCGCCGCGCTCGCCGCCCGTGCCATTGGCCCACGCGCGCCCCGCCAATCGCCGCACGCGCCCCGCCCGGCGTCCCGCCCCTCGCTGCTCGCCCCGCCCTGTATCACCCCGCGCCCCGCCGCGGCCGCGTTTAACGCGCGGCGCCCCGCTCCGCCATGATCCGTCACGCACACCCAGTCTCGCCTCGCCTGCAAACCTGCAATTAATAGCCGCCATATATTCATCCGGGTGGATTACATGCTTTTATTTGCGCGTGTGCAACCCGGCACGCCTAATTAACGCACACAGCGCGCTGCCCGCTGGTCCACGCTCAACATCGCCCACCTTCGCTTGCCGACGGCTTCGTTCGCTGGCTGCTGAAGCTGCGACAAACGAAGCTCAATCGACTGTCATACATTACGATACAAGCTGCTCTAAGCGACGTTTAAATAAAACATCTATGCAACGAATAGTTTCAGCTCGCCCAGAAATATCGATTGAGGCCATGATACAATAACGCAATATATAAAGTACGTATTATTAAAGCTAACATTTTTTTTCATATTTTCAAAGTATTAGTAGGTAATAACTTCATCGCAAACATTTTTATCAAACATTATAAATAAAGAAATAAATGTCAAAGAAAAGTCTAGGATCAGAATTGTTCGGTCGCGCTACACCGGGGCGAGATTTCAGCATGAAAGCCTTTCCAGAGTATTAAGTTATTGAACGGCAAACCACACCCAGGCGGCTGTAATGCTAGCCGGCCCCCGCCCCCGCCACGACTCCGCTCCCACCCCGCCGTGTGGAGGCAGATTACGTGTATTCATAGTAATATTCTGCTGTCACACAAAACGGCCATTTTCGTGACGTGTCATTAACGTCGCGGACGTGCTGCACGGCGCAGCGGCACCCACAGCGCACCATCACACCGTCTGTGTGTCTGTCTGTCTGTCTGTCTGTCCCTCAATGACATTACATTACATACAAACTAATTATATGTATATCAGTTGATTTTATAAATACAATGATGTATAATATTATATTATATGGAAACTTTCAAGGTGTTGAGAACAAGAGTAACTCATCTGTATAAATATTTTTGCGCCTTTCTTTATTTTTATAAATAGTCGTAAGAGCTAAGTGAAATGATATTGAATGACACCTGACTATTTGAGTAGCGAACTAGGAATTGTACATATACATAAATATATCCATCTCCTAATATACTCCTTCTAAACCTACATTAGTCTATATTAAAATATAATAATAATTGTGTATAAATATTGTAATTAAGTATTTTATATTGAAGTATAGATGCAGGTCTCTCTTGTATTGTTAAGCTGTTTGAGTATGTAATTAACAAAACTAAGTTTAAAGTCCTCACGCAAGTTACATGTTTAAGCTTAGAGACAATCGTCAAACTCTGCACTAAAATAGAATAAAAAATAAGTTTTTATTGTGATATCTAAGTTTGAATATTTAAAAAAATCTTCTAAAATGTAAGAAATTACTTATTCACATGTTCAAAAAAATCATTTTCCAATTATATTTTTATTTTGTGAAAAGCAATGTGTGCGCAAGCGCAGTGCAGCGGCCGATGTGACGGCGCGCCGCCGCCGCCGGCCGTCCAGCGTCTTAGTACTGGCGCCCTGCTTCGCTTTATTTACGTATTTAATGTACATAAGTCACGTCACTTACATGTGTATTTTACTTGTAGACAAATTTATATGTAACGATCTATCACTAGTTATTCAAAATGTTATCCCTCTCTAACACTGACAACACATGGATTTTTATGACACTTATACCTATTTTTTTTAACGTTTTATAATCAATTTCTTTAGTTGTCATGTCTGGTATACGATATGTAGCATTGAGACGGCTGTTATCAACTTAAATTAATTTAGTTTTCAATAACAACAATATTCCATTGACTCATTGAAACAATGCAGATTAGTGTTTAGGCAACTCACAGATCATTTGCATGTTGTGTGCAACGAGTACGTTTTGCTGCTAATTATTTCCTATTTGTACAAATTGTAGCTAATTACTAATTAGAAACTAACTAGTGAATAAACAAAGTTTAACTCCTGGTTGTTGAATAATGGATTAGAAACATTATGAACACGTCACAGTATGACAGACAATGACCGCATCCATTATCACTACTAAATCTTCGTCACCCCTTCTCTACAATCGTCTTAGTTCAATCTGTTAACATTATTTAAAAAAATATCTCAATAGAGAGTGTTGTGTTAGCTACACGTAATAGGTATGGGAGACATTGTCGCTGTCGCCTTGTTTCCCGGCCGTGCTCTATTTGCATTTTTCCCGGGCGGAGGTTCCGCGGGGTGCGCGGGGTGCGCGGTGTGCGGGGGCTGGGGGTTGCGGGCGGCTCGTCATCCGGCTTTCGACTTGATTACTCCATCTGCGAGCTAAATCTACTTACGGACTTTCGCCGAATTAATTCCCGCTTTGTTTCCCTGTTTTAAAACAACTTCATTCCAGTCTGTTAATATTTTCTTTTAAGGCTTTTAAAGAATATTCAAATTAAATAATAAATTATTCTTATAATATAAAAAAATATTTACAGCAATACAATGTACAAAAAAATCGCTTTGCCTACAATATTTTGAAATGGATAATCTTTATTGCAAAGTTAGTTTCTCCCGCCGCCGCCGGAGTGCGGAGGGTCTCAAGTCGGCGGCGAGCTGCTGCCGGTGGAATCTTCCCGCGGCTCACCGCTCTCTGCTTTCAAGTTCCTGCCATACAATATTAAACGGTCGACAAGCGCTGGGGCACGATAATCTATTTTTAATGACGCTACACATGTGAAAAAATACAATTATGAAGTGGATGAATATGTGAGACCATTTGTCGCCGCGTGGAAATTGAAAAAAAAAACAGTTTAAGAGTAATTATTGTTATGTTCCAATGCAAATAAAGAAAGTATTGTCGTGTGCTTGATACAAAGCAACAATTTCGTATACCTAAGTTACAGAAGCATTCGATTTGATGTCCGATGTGCACAATGTATGATCTCAATATATGTTGAACATTTATGTTACAGAATTATTATTTTACAGATGAATGTATGTATGTATGTATGTAGCGAGTGATATCCTGGCCGAACTATACATATTTCTAACATAGATTCTCATATTTCACAAAGTCATTCAGTGTACTTTGAAGAGCTTTGAATATTGCCAAGCTCAGTCCAAATGAAAAGCCAGGTGTAAGTAACTCGCTTAGGTAGTGGTGCTGGGAACCCCCCCCCTTCCTCCTCCCCCCGCTAAGTGGCGCACGTGGGCAGGCTCTGCTGCGGGTGTCATGCTCCTATCGCGCGATCACCCGCGAAGCCTTCTGTTCTCTATACCTCCCCGGGGGCGGGCGGGGGAGGGGGAGGCTGCCCCCGATCGATAGGGGGGGCTGACACGGGGAGGCAGCTCTATCTTTGTTTGGATCATATAAAATCTTCGGAGGGTGTGGTTACAGTTGGGGGGCAGGCTGCGTGTTACACTAACTTATGTTTCGGTAAAAACTTTTCGAGATTGTTTCATTGTTCTAGGGAAAAGAGAGAAGAAGATTTAATCGTATGTTTGTGTAGCGGCGACAGCCCTGCAACTACCTACACAACGCTTGTATCATCAGATTATGTTACTTGTTACCTTCCTCTGTTCTACTTCAAGTTATCTTTAATAACAACTAAGAAACATCTAATAAATTAAATTTCCTAGGTGAGATAAATACTTTGGCGCACAAGAAGCGTATATATTAGTTAACGTTCGCAAAAGACATCTCTCAAGTCCAAAGTATTCATTTGAAATAAATACATAGTTGTAAAGTTGCAATATTTAATAAAGTAGTACAATGATCCCTGGGAGCGGTTACGAGCTCTCGTCTGGACAATGGAGATGCAAGAGATGACGTCGCCGCGTGCCGCGCCGTGCCGGCCGGAGGTCGCGCTAACAGTCCGCCTTATGGCCGCCACAAATCACGCGCGCTAAGCGATGTGTCCCGCCGCCGAGTGACGTATGGCGCATTGTGCTCCTCTCCGCTACGACACTTACTATGTTGCCTCGCCTCGCCTCGTCTTGCTTTGCTTTGCCTTGCGACACGGTAGCATCGAAAATTTTACTTTCAAATTCACAAACGCTAAACGGCACATTGTATTCGCCGCGGTTGGCGGTCGCTTTCGCGGATTTTATTATTTTGCTCTTCGAGTTAGGGACGATTGAACTGTTCATTCTTCGCGCGCGTTGCGAGACTTTACGACGCAATAGGCCTTTGTTTGGATTGTCTATGGCGCGATGCGACTGCGGGATAATTCGGTGCTCGACCTCTATGACGGATTGTTGCGAAACATTCGCCTTGTCTATGCATCGTAGCCGGCAATTGCTGCCGCCGCTGAGAGCTCGCGCAGATTTACGATCTGATAAATTGATACTAACATTTTAAATCTACATGCTTTTAGCAGCAAGCTTACGCGTCATCTGCCTGTCCTACTCTACGTGGCGTTGGGACAAGTTTCCCTCTCTCAGATCATTATATAATTTTAATTTGTCTAGGATATGAGTTGTTACGAGCTACACAAGGTGCCCGTGGCGAGGGGTTTGCCATACTGGGCTGCCGGCACTGCCGCATTATTATGTGTCCAACAACAAAACAATGGGAGAAATCATAAAGGATTCATTAACATAACCCGCAATCATAGCGACGCTCGGACGGAGACGAATGCCAGCAATGATAGCGTCCAGAATTCTCCCCGATGATGACAGACTCCTGTAACCCTTGCGCCACGGTTAGTTAGCCGCGAATCGTGACCCGCGGCCTCAACCCCCGCCCCCGCCCTCGCCCTCGCCCCCGTCGGCGGAGTTAATCGCACATGAAATTACTCGACATCCACTAAAAACCATTACAAAGGGACATTACCGACATCAAAGATACGCGTAGCTGTGAGTACCGGACGGACTCGACTACATTAGTCATTTGTATTTCCAGTTGGGAATCAAACCGAACCTTCAAACTTGAGAATTGGAAAACTAAAGTACGTGGTACGTGAGCAGTAATATCGTGCTTGGTGGACACAAAAGGAATAACTTGATAAATTGTGAGGCACTTGCCTGTGGCGGTACTAGAAGCGGCAGGTCTGATTGTCCACAAGTCCCTGAACGTCGGCCAATAGAGGCACATTAATATATTGATATTCAGATCAGGCGGCTGTCGTCTGCGTTCCCCCAGCGCCCCCCGCGCTCCCCGCCCCCTAGACCAGGATACACGGACCAGAAGACCGCTCCCGCGACGGCCGACGACCGCCTCAGTTACGCGGTGTGCTTTCGCCGCCTCATGCCATGATATACCATGTTAATCCTAAAACACTATCATTCAGGCATTTTAATATTTTTGCTACTTTCTTTATTTCTAGCGATACAACCGGTGTCAGGTCGCCGCCGCTGCCGTCGCCGCCTGCCGCTCAACTCTTGCATTCGCATCGCCAAATCTTATGAATACTTATTTGTGGCTAACTGTTATTATGTTGCATTATAGTTTTCCAGTGGGCGGAGATCATCGCTTATAAAACAATTTTTTTATTCTCACTGTTTCAATAATTTTTTATGAATTTTCCGTTTACCTTTTTTGTATATTTTCAGAATTGTGTCAGATGAGTCGATTTGTTAGAGTTATCTTGCTTTGTTCCTTATTTACTTTTGCTATTATATGAGTTTCTGTAGTAGATGTGTCGTTGTGTAGAGATACATAGGCTCATCTCTTGTCAGTAAAACTGTATTGCGCTTGTCTTTACCAATTTCAATGAGAATAATATAATATAATATAATATATACACACATTATATACATATGTATCAATTAATATAACAAAGCTTTAACAAGCACAGTATTTTATAGTTTTGGGAATATTACAATCTGGTATGAGGTGAGTTACGAGTGTCCGCTCGCTTGTGGCACAAAGGGCCATCTGGTGGTGCGGTCACCAGCGTTGTCTCATACCTCACGACCTCATCACCGCACTGAAGGCTTTACTGCTGTCAGCCAGGCCGCTGACACCGTACACACTGCACACACGGATTGTATTACGTGTCGCTATTCTCATTCTTATCACACCACGACACTTTCTATTGCTATCATAATATAAGAAATATTAAATACATCTCAGATACCTTTACAAAATCCTGAAAATAATAATAATAAGTATGTTGTATTGTTTGTATTATAGTACCTAATAAAGTTACGACCACTAAATTATTATTAAAATAAGAAGATTTCATTCAATGTAGTTGATTAGGCAAACATAATATGAACATTAACATCACTGAAACAATAATCATAGTAAAACAGATTGTATTGTAACTGAGACACGTAATAGTGTCGCTATTGTAGGCGCGCGCTGAGGACCTAAGTAGTCGCGGCTTTGCATGAATCAAGTGTAACTGTGCGGTGAGCCAACGTGGAGCCGCCGCTGCCACCTTTACGACATGCCCTCATCAATATTTCACAACTATGTACATCATAAAATACGACGGACATAATTAAACTTTTCATTTATATACCACTTTCTAGCAATTTACACATACACATGCATATTGGATATCAGTGAAATTGTTACCATTTCAGCATGAAATATGACATCGGCTACTAAATGTAGTAAATCAAAAGCAAATTAAAATAAGCCTGGATCTAGAAGCTTACTTTGTATGTATATGTAGTCATGTAGTTGTAAGTAATTCCAACTCAGTTTCTAGGTAACTCTTGTCAACGTAAGGTGATGTATCGCAAAATTAGATAAGTTCTTTAACATGCAGCGGCTGCGAGCTATCGTGCGAAACCTTCAGTCTAAGGAAGTGCATCGTAAAGGTCGGAGTGTTGGGAGTGCGGCGCGGGTTGCGGCGGCTGCGGGGGAATATTACAGTGTTAATGTAGAGCTAAGCCGTGGCCGAGGGGTGTCGCTATCCCGACTCACTGACGCCGAGCCTGATTGACGTGTGACAGCCGCACCGATGACGAGGGGCCACGGTGGCAAGGGAGTACAAGGAATGCCGGTTACTTGTTTATTGAAAACATTACATTCCCATATCGAGGAGTGAATGTAGATCTCATCACCTTTTTCCTTACTTCCGTACCTTGTAGAAGTTTTCGTGGTAAAGGTAAGGAATAGCTAAGAAAATATTTATTTTGCTACAAACAAGTGTAACAAAAAACATAAGAGGGAACAAAGTTCAATGAATTCCGGCAACGATTGCGGTAATCTATTCTCGTTTCTTCAGTTAATTAGTGCAAAATAGGCGATTTGTATGAAAACTCTGTCATTTATTAACAAATTAATCAAGGAACAATGAGCGGGGTTCGTGTAAGCTAATGCATTACTAGCAGTCAGCAATAGCGCTTTTACATTTATCATAAACATTGCAACAACTTGCATGCCAAATTGAACTTTAAGCGACAATTGAGACTACAGTTTTAACTTAGAATTGCAACAATAACATGGATCATAGCGTAGTTGAAAAAGCGACCTTGTGTGAATGAACTACGAGTTCTATTGCAATACATTAAAGTTATTTAACTATTACATTACAAACTTAGATTTTGCCTTAAACAGGCAGCAGTCACCCTCCTTGTTACCATCACATAGAGTATGTTTCATACTAAATACATTGATTGAAAAATGACCGAACGTGTGGTATCGTTCAAAATAGGGTCGACATAATCGGTTGTGGGAGCTTTCGCGTTAAGCTCATCGGTTTACTAAAATAATGTTTATATTTACTTAAAGCTTATATTCGGCATAGGGCAGACATTAAAACCATAAACCTCTGGGGACGTGTACCGGACCCCGCGCACTTTGCTATCCCGCTAATCTGAATTAATACATCACTGTTACACAAGCAAACCAAAGATTCTTTTATTTTACAACATAAAGAAGGACATGGACATTGTGACAATATCTCGTCTTATAACTAAAGACTTCCGGCTGTTTTGTTTTAAGGTTAACTTTTTTGTATAGGTGCACGAGATATTCAATATTTATCTGTGATTAGAACCCGCAAGCGCCGACGGAGTGTGTCGACCACGAAGCCATGACCATCTCACAAAGCGATCCTATTATTCCCAGGTACTCATATCAAACACAAATCGAGACATGACAGGATTATAAGGCGTTACCGAGAAACCTTTCAAAATAATCCGGGTATAGATGTCGCGGCGGGCGTCGACGCGGATGATGCTCGCTGCCCGGCGATAGACTCATCCGACCGGCCATAATGAGCCTGTCACTTGTCATTGTGACACTGGCGGTAAGCCTCGCGACCTGTCACATGGAGCTGATCAGGCCCACATTGAGACACTGCTTTGTCGCGAACACTAGGTTAACCCTGGCACTGGCACAAGCTGCAGGAACAACTTTCAAGTAGATGCAATGTGCTAAAGTACCTACATAATTATAAAGAATAGAGTCTCCCTGATATATGAATTAAGTCGAATTAAAATAAAAATTAATAACACAAATTTTTCCGATAAACTAACTTTGTACGAATCGATTTAATCAAATTATATTTATTGAATTGATTAATTTAATGAAGGCAGTGAAAAGCGAGCGACGGCCGGCGGGCTCAGGTTACCATGTGGGCGCGGGCGCGGACGCGGACGCGGTTATTCCGGACAATTAGCCGCCGCCGCCGACATTACAAACGTAATTCCGGACGCCGCCGCACAAATCCGGATCCGATTACCGGACGCCTTATCGAAACATCACATTAATAAATAATATGCGAATTAAAAATTAATATAAACCAGTTTAATGAAAACAAATAGTAAATACTTTACGCGCTGTCGTGTAAATAATATATATAATACGTTATCATAATTACAATTACATCTGGAATTTCCAGTATTCTATTTATTAGTATTTTATTTTATTAAATATAAATAAATACAAATTAAAATTGTGTGTTCGTATCACGTATCATACATTCATCACATTTGAATTGCCTCAATTGTGCAACTTAAATTCATTATCTATTTAAAATAACAAACTTCTAACAAACAAACGCGACCTAAATAAAAATAAACTCAGCATTCAATCTAAAATAAATACAAATATAAAATCAGCAAATGACATAAGCGACAATCTCAATTACTGTAACGCGACCAACAATAGCTTCCAAAATATCTTGTCGAATTCACACCCCGGCCATTGTGTCGTCCCCTGCCCCGCCTGCTCCCCGGCTGCTCCCCGCCTTCGCCCTCGCCTTCGCCGTCGACATGAATACATTACATGGCTACATAATTACGACTCGCACAATGGGAGCCGGCACAATGGCCCGCTGTCGTCGTCGCAGAGACGTTGCTGTCGCGCCGCACCGTGCCGCACCACACAGAGCGTGACCTAGCGTGGGGCGCGCCATTTCCGGTACACCACTAAAATTTACGATTTTTTTCAACGGTTTATGTAATAGAATATAAATTAAATTTGGTAAATTATAGATGTAAAAGGTTTTAAAAATGATCAAAGCTAAAACGATTTAATTTTACTTTTAAATTTGTGAAGTAAAATATTATCATAAATAAACTGTAACAAAGAGTCAACATTAATTTGTAAAAAAATGACATATTTATCTGCTACATTGTAGGGTAAGCCCTTTTTAACACGGACAGCGGATCCCCTATGGGTGGGTAGGTATGGCGCTGTCCGGGGAGAAGTCACGTTACAATAACGACATCACACCGGGCAGCACCGCGGGGCTCTCTTCCCCCGGGGCCGCAGGGGACATATGCAACTGCTAATAAATTGAATTATCAAAATGGTCGTTCGCAATCCTTATGTATAATACAATGCACAGGGGCGCAGTGATGTGTTCTACTACGTTTGTATTCGAGCGATGTTACTGCCCTACACTCACATCTCACTCACATCTCACACAAATAAATACATATCGACTTATATAAAAGTTACAACAAGATAACCCCGAGCTTAACTTAATCGTCGCGGGGTTATGGGAGGATTACATATGTGCATTAAACTCAACGAACCTCTAAGAGATAGACAAAACCAGGTACGTCCAAGAGATTTTCTCAAAAAGACACATACAGATACTACTTCGGCTTACAACATAATTTCACTCATGTAGACCGTCGCTGTCACTCAATGTGCTAAAGTAAAAACGTACTCGTACTCGTGGAGCAAACACCATGGAGTAAAAAGAAGGGATGATAAAAATATATCATGAAGACTTGATACGAATTAGGTTTTAAAATTAAGGTTAATTTAATTTACACTTCGCTTTCATGTATATATATATAATAGTAATTCACTAATTATAATTACAATGATTAGTGGCAGAAGCTGCATTATGTAGTGACAGTTATAGTGTAGCGCAGTATGTCCAGCGCATCGTGCCCGCATCTCTCAGCAACATCCCTCTGCTGATCAATAAAACTAACGTATTACATATTTTGAAATCAACTTAACAATGATAAATCTTCATAGATCTAATTGTACGTTTCTCGCAGTAAGCAAATGCATTGTAACATTTACAACACATTTTAAACTGATTGTATCTAAAAGCACCGAAGGGATCTCCAGACACGATTAAAACAATTATATGAATACACATAAAACATTGTTCCCACATTGTTCGGCCGGAGCATTATCATTATAATGCTTCGGCAATCTGAGATCAGCGGCCACTCAACGTGTCCGCGATTAACATCTGCGGTGTCGCAGCAAATCCTCGCGACGCGTTCAGCCGTTAGCGCTCGCTTCGACGACTCCTGCTCTATCGCACTCTGCCAAACGATCACCAAAACCCACTGACGCGAGTGAGCATCATTCAGCATTACAGCGAAGTGTCTAAAGGACGTTGTAAAGCTTTACAGAGAGACGCAGCGAGCAGCCTTCCTTATACCAAAACATCACACCTTTAAGTTATTGTTCGCAGCCCACTGGTGCAATCAAAACATCGTGAACTAATCTCCTTTGTGCATTATAGCTGGCGCGACGCGACGCGGCGGCCTGACAAATGACGTGGCAGCCATTTTGTACTCGGTGCGCAGCGCATTGTTGATCGTCAACAGATCTATATCTCCCAACTCCCAACACCAGACCCACACTTTACGACAACTGTCTCCACTTCCCAAGTGACTCTTGGATTTTGAAAATGCTAGTTTATTATTTTAATAACTCAATCAGCAATAAGTAGCTTTCGCAATATTAAAAAAAAAACGGTTTTTATTCAAATAAACAAATAAAAAAACAAATTATAAGTGGTCCTTCTATTTATTAAGAACTTTGGAATATCAGAACTAAAGTTTTTGGACCTATTAAGTCTGACATTATCAAGTTTTCATCGATCAAATGAAACAAAATAACAAATACGAAAAGATAACCTAGACAAATAATACATTTTTAAATTATCCTAAAAAAATATGTGTTCTTGGTGATCCTACACTAAAGAGATCAGTATTAATTCTGACAACTGTGAAGTTCAAAAAAATATAACATTATTTATTATCTGTGTATTATACATTGTAAATAAATAAAGAGCGGGAAGCTGCGGCCGGCCATTGTGTCGGCGTATTGTCGTCGTGGAGCATTACACGCGGCCGCGGCTGTGATAATACACACTCCTAGTGATGCGATCACCCAGACCTGTGACGCTCATACATCCTGTCTACAACCAACCACTAACTGACACTCAGTTATATAATATATGTACATAGTTCAGTAGGTTTACTATATTTTAATAATTTGATTCATCTTGCATTAGATTAGTAACATTAGCGAAATGCTGACCGAACTCACTCGAGTACTGTGCTACTGCAGGTAGACATGATCAAATATCAACAATCAAATCCCTTTTCCTGAGAATCGACCCATATGACCGTAATCTAAATGTCAGCAACTAATCGGTATCACTATAAGTACCTACACATAATGAGCCATTCAAAAATATTAATTGTATACGAACAAAAAACAAAGTAGCTTATCCCCAATGTTATCTGACACAGATAACAATTGACGACAAGAGATAAGTATGCAAATGTACTTCATGCAATGAAAGCAGCGAGCCAAGCACCTTGGCCGGTGACAATGCGAGCAGGGCTGCCGGAGTACTGGGCTGCCGGACTAGCGGGCTGGCGGGCTGCGTGGCCTAGTGGCTGATTCACAGCGCTCGTCTGCGTCTTATCCTCATTAGGCCACTAATCCTTTGCCCAAAAAAACATTGAATACAGATAATAACCTTAAATCCGACCAACGATTCTCTTGTATTCAATGAAAGCGTTCGGGAGCTCTTACAGTTGCAACAAAACATTTGTCAGTTCAGAACGACCTTTTGTTCAAATTTACTCTTTACTGAACTAAAAATAAGGGTCAATGCATCATATTGTAAAAGTAAATATATTAGCGCCAACCAATAGGACATTTCCACGAAAGATGTATTGTAAAATATGGGTTAATGGCAGTTTAAGATGAGGATTAACGCTGGACACGTCCGGTATTGATTACTTGCGTATTTTGTCACTTTATTATCTTTTTGCACAGTTTTAAAGTTAACCAAAACAAAGCTTTTGTTGCGACCCGGAAGGAATTACGATTGCATACATTGTTAAAACCTTTCATGGGACAATTCTTTCTAAGTATACGTATACTGAAACATAACTAGTTAAAAACATGTCAGCCAGTAATAAAATACATGTTTACAATATATGTACATCTATATGTAAGGTATGTTAAACAAGGTAAAAAACGATATGTAGGACATCTGTAAAAATGTATCCTCGTCTACATTTCCAAAGTAAAGTAACCTAGCTCTGGTTATGTTTGTGACGTTACTTTATAGTAACTTTATAGTAGCCTTTACGTAACTTTAAGATTCCTTGTACTTACTTCCCAAAACAATCCTACTGGGAAAATCGTAACCAATGTCGTCAAAGTGAGCTCGGCTCTATCATTATTGTAGCGATCTATCAAAATGACAAGGCGCCATTCCGCGCCGACACTGTACACCTTAATGACGGCATACACGGGTACAGTTTCACAGGTGGCATGAGAGTAATTAGGAAGCTTTGAGAGGCGAGCTGGGAGCCGGGCGCCGGGCGCCGGGAGTCGCGACTAAACACAGCTCTGCCTCGCCAGAGTTTCTGTGTGCCATTAATTTGAGGGCGGCACGACACCAGCTTGTTAATGTAATTTGATGACGCTGTCACTCGCAGCGCAGCGTTTGTTTATAAGTTGCACGTTCAATTAATTCGAAATCTAGTCGCTGTTTTTGCAACATATTACACGAGTTTTGCCTTAATATAGTGCTTTAATTTGAAATTAATTTACACAGTAGATGTGTGTGTATTTTGTTTTAAGATAATCAAATCTACTCGATGCCATCTTACTTATTTTTACATGAGTTTTTATTTCATTAATAGCTACGGATAATTCACCATAGCAATAATAAAGAAAATGTATTGTTACTATTACTTGAAACATTTAATCAACAACTCAGTGAAGATCCTCTCAGTAAGCAAACACCTAGACCACACTTTAGCTAAAAAGATGTTCCTTTGTTAAATGCAATAGGGTAAAGTTTGGTTTCGATTCCCGCTTCGAGATTCGAGCTTTGCATTCACACGGCCGAACTGATAATATATTTGCCGCAGAATTTTTCACAGGCGCTCACAGTCTTCAAAGACTCTATTTTACAATACTAAACAGCGTATACTGTACATTAATTTATGTATATATTACTGCAGTAAAACTTTGCAACGAATTTTTTTCATCAAAATATATAATAACACAATTTGAGGACCAAATACTAATGCGTGAAATGAAATTTTATAAACTGTCATTAAAGTTGGCAGTTGACAGGATGACAGATTTGACATAGAGCTTGTCAAATCCATTTGTTGACTTCCATTGGATACTGATTATTTATTATTTGAATTGATGATTTAAAGTTGATTTTGCAGCCTGAATTCATATTTCTGTCTTTTGGTAAAAGTAACAATTAAAATATAAATATGATTGGTGTAAGGTCGAACACTTTCAATGATAATTCTGGAGAACCAGAACAAGATGCTAATTCTGCATTAACGGAATTGGATAAAGGTTTGGTATAAGTGTTTAATAACAGTGCATAAACAATATTATGTAGGATATATGCATATTAATCAATGATTTTACAGGTCTGAGATCTGGAAAGGTAGGAGAACAATGTGAAGCCATTGTTAGGTTTCCTCGTTTATTTGAGAAATATCCATTCCCCATACTTATCAACTCTTCGTTCTTAAAGTTAGCCGATGTGTTTCGTATGGGTAATAATTTCTTGAGGCTGTGGGTACTGCGTGTATGTCAACAAAGTGAGAAGCATTTAGACAAGATTCTAAATATAGATGAATTTTTGCGACGGGTGTTCAGTGTACTTCATTCAAATGACCCCGTGGCGCGGGCATTGGCACTGCGCACGCTTGGCGCAGTGGCGGGCATTATTCCGGAGAGACAGAATGTGCACCATGCCATCAGGCGGGGACTCGAGAGCCATGACAATGTGGAGGTTGATGCTGCTATATATGCAACAACTAGATTTGCTGCACACTCTAAGTAAGTAAAGCTGAACCATTGAGGTCTTGGAAGCAATAACAATGGTAAATTTGAATGAGAAAGTAATTTTAAAATGTATTGTATCTGTTTAAATAATCCTCTGTATAGTGCATTTGCAGTAGCGATGTGCAACAAGTTATCAGACATGGTGGAGTGTGAGAGCACGGCCGCAGACAGGAGAGCAAAGCTGGTTCGCGCCCTTAGAACTGTCCATGGTGGAGGTAACACCATACTGACATTTATTTATTAAGTTTTGTTACCAGGAGGGCAATTGTGAAAGTATTGTGTGTGAATGCATCACAGCGGTGCGGGCGCAGGGTGTGCTCAAGCTGTTGCACTCCCTGCTGGAGCGCTTCCCCTCCAGCAGCTCAGTTCGCGCCGCCATCTCTGCGCTTACCGCCATTGCCGCAGACACCGTCGTACACGTGCCCGATCAGGTCACCTCCTCCTCATTGTTTATTTGTGATTTTTTTTTATATTATAAGATGGCAAACGAGCGAGCGGCCACCTGAAATCGCTGAAATAGCGAAGTGACCGTTGCCCATAGACATACGCAATTGCATATGCGTTGCCTACCTTTAATCGTCGGAGGAGAGGATGCACAGAATGAAAACATTTTCCCCTTCCATGCATCCTCTCATCCGGAAAGTCCACTTCCACTTCCCATCCTTTCCTTATGAGAAAAAGGGTGGGAACGGAAAGTGGACTAAATTTGGCCTTCGGGACGCACACTCATCAGACGAAACGTGGAATTGCTTCCACTTGACGCCTGTCTTCTGTGTGGTCGTGGTAGTTCACCGGGCGAGCCGGGTCGATTCGTGCGAAGATGTTAAAGCGGGCTCTACCACTGTTAAATGTAAATTCAGAAACACATTATTACCATGCAAAGTGTAAGTTTGCTGCATCATTATCTATAAGTATGTAATGCATATATCAACAATTAGCATTTGTACCAGGTGGAACTCCTGCTAGGTATCACAGCAAAGGAGGCGCGCAGTGCGGTGCGGCGCGCGGCGCTGGCGGGGCTGCAGCGGCTGGCGGAGCACGCGGCGCTGTGGCCGGCGCACTGCCTGCAGCGGCTGGCCGGCGCCGCCGCCGACTGCCGCGACCCCCGCGACGCCATGCTCTGCCTGCGCGTCATGCAGGTGCCGCCTCGCACGCAGCACGCAGCACGCAGCATCGGCTCGCAGCACGCAGCGTCATCATCTTCGTATGTGCAGACCCTGGTGCGGTGCCCGGCGGTGTGCGCGGCGGCGGGCTGGGGCTGCGGCGCGGGCGCGGGCGGCGGCGCGCTCAGGCACTACTGCTTCGAGGCCACGCTCAGCGCCGACCTGCGCCGCGCCGCCACCGCCGCCTTGGTGCTCACGCGTCTCGTCGTGCACTGGTAACTCCTCGCACCCACCCTCACCCTCAC
>NW_013530935.1:84748-86289 GCF_000836235.2 Papilio xuthus | reverse complement strand
CCCGCCTTCACCCTCACTGCAACCACTCGTATTACAGCTACGAGGAGAGTCTGCCGGTGGAGGGGTCCGACCTGATGCTGGCGCTGGAGTCGCTGGTCATCGCCACCGGACAGCAGCCCGGACACATCAAACCCTTGAGGATCGCCTTGCGTTGCCTTGTAAGTTTTTCTTCAGTCGCTCGTTCCGGCTCATTGTTAATAATTTACCATCGTGTCTGCTGTTATATTCTCCGTGTAAACTTGCACAGGTGCAGCTGAGCATCGCGGAGCCGAGCCTGTACGCGGAGCGCACCGCCGCCACGCTGGCCGGCCAGCTGGACGCGCCGGGTGCGGGCGGCGAGGGTCGCGGGCGCGCGCTGGCGCTGGTGGAGGCGCTGGCGGCGCTAGGCGGGGCGGCGCGCTGCACCCACCACCTGGCGCCCGCGCTGCCAGCACTGCTGCGCGCCTTCAACAGGGAGAGGTACGCGCGCCCTCTCTGAACGCGGCGCTTCTTTCTTCCGAAACGTTAATTATATATTTGTCGTCAGCGCTGCGAGGTGCGAGGAGGACGAGGACGAAGACGACGGCACGATGCTGGTGCTCGTGTGCACGGTGATGTTCCAGGAGCGCGCCGCCGCACGACTGCGCGCGCGCCTCAGCACCGGCTGGGAGCGCCGCGTGCTGCACGCCGCCCACCCCCGCGACGGCTGGACGCGCTACCGCCTCGCCCGCGCCGCGCTCAGGTACGGGCACCAGGCGGTGGCCGCGGAGCTGCTGCGCCGGCTGAGCGGCGAGGCGGCCAGCGAGGCGGCGCAGCGCTGGCTGAGCGCGCTGCACCGCGCCGCCGACGCCGACGCGCGCCTGCTTCGGGAAGGTACGCTCGGGACGCGCGACCCTTGCGGCACGTCACATGCCACTCCTCCGAACTCGATCCTCGCACCGCAGGCATCTCCGGGCTGGAGGCGTGCAGCGGGCTGTGGGAGGCGTGCGGGGACGCGGGCGGCGCGGGCGGGGGCGCGGGCGCGGCGTGCGCGGCGGGGTGCGCGGGGTGCAGCGCGTGCACGCCGCTCGCCGCCGCGTGGATGAGCGCGCGCGCCGCCGCCCTGGCCGCGCTGGGTGCCGCCGCCGCCGCCGCGCGCGCGCTGTGCACGCAGCCGCCGCCCGCGGTGGCGCAGGCGGCGCGCGAGGCGAGCGGGCGCGCGGGCGCGGCGGCGGGGGCGCTGCGGCGGGCGGCGCGGCAGGCGGGCGCGGCGGCGCAGCGCTACGCGCACATCGCGCGCACCGCCTTCCACGCCGACGACTCCACGCTCGACCACCTCCACATGTATCCTTTGCGCATGTCGCACTCCGCACACTCTTCCCTATTACGCCGGTCGCTTGTAACTTAGAAGCGAGTCTCGTTTCGATTCGATGTAACGTTCCTTGACTCCGAGTGCGTGCGGCGCGCAGCTCGCAGCACACGTTCGCTCAGCTGGCGCAGTTCCTGGAGCGCGCGGGGGGCGGCGCGGCGGGCGAGGGCGAGGCGGGCGCGGCGCCCCCTGCACCCCGCACGCTGGAGGAGCT
>NW_013530935.1:73569-83978 GCF_000836235.2 Papilio xuthus | reverse complement strand
ATGTGTGGCTGGGGGCGGGGGCGGGGGCGGGGTGGTGCTGCGCGCGGTGCAGACGGTGACGCCGGTGCGCGACTTCTTCTCCGCGCAGCAGCTGGTGAGCGTGCCCGCCGCCGGTCTGTACACTGTGGCCGTCGACGCCGCCTTCGTAGACGACAAGGGTCAGCTTTGGCTCACTGGACCCCGCACCACCATACTCGTCAAGGTAACGCCGGCGCACCGCACACACCATACACACACCACACCACTCTCGCCTTTAACGGTGATTATACAATGTTTGCACACAAATAAGTTTATAGAGAGCTTGTGTTTTGGGCGATGTCCACAGGCGCACGACGACCCCGCCAGCAAGGGAGCGGCGCAACCCCCGCGCACCAGGTTCTAGTGCCACCGCGACAACCCTCTTACTTTGTATCAATTATAACTTCTCCAATAAAATGCATTTGATTACACGTTTATATTTTTTTTAATTTTAACCCTTCCGAATGTCGATACTTGCTACATATGTACGACCAGCGTGTGCCACTGTGCGCCACGACTACACACAGCCCATTACCATCACTGGGATCACACAGTGAGACAATGAGTCTCCGCGCCGACCCTACCACAAATGTATCTCGAGCATCATTCATTTGCATCACGTCGTCAAATATCATATTTATATTTGATAAACTAATTATAAGCTACATTTTTCTGTTACATTACTTTTATTTTACCAATTTATCGATTATGTTCGTAACATATTTTACAATGTCTAGTTGTAATTTTTAGGTTTGACATAATCGTATGTATATATCATATTCATTTTTGAACGAAATGTTTACGAGCTACCTTCGTTACGAAGTTATTAAATAAAGTCGAGTTTAAAATGAGTTTGATGTGTTGAACGACTGCGCTGTCGATGCGCGCCTCCCCGCACCTCGCACTATCTCACCTACTTACGGCCTCGTCTATAGGTAAACAATGAGAAATGACCAGCAATCAAATATCTAAGATAAGGCCACCGCTGATAAGGTGGTAGCTGCGCCGCGAGCCGCACTATCAGTGTTGTGTGCGTCTAGTTGCGGACAGGATGCGGCGCGCGCTCGTTTTTCTCGCGCTGGCCGCCGCCTGCTGCGCGACGCGCGGCTGGACCTTCTGCGACGCACCCGGTGAGTGCGTGTGCAGGTACCACGAACGCGCCGAGGAGGACCTCATGCGGCAGCACATCGACTGCTCCTACGGGAGGGGCGCCCACGCCGCCAATCGCACGCTGCCCCCCCGGGCCCATTCTCTCGACCTCTCCTCGAGCGGCTTGAAGATAATACGATCGGGACCTTTCCTTCGGTCCAAATCCTTACAGGAGTTGGGGCTTAAAAATAACGACATTACATACATCGAGCCGGACGGCCTCGCGCTCCCCGATCTGCGCCGCCTCGACCTCAGCTACAACCGACTGGAGCGACTGGACGCCGCCGTCTTCCGCTCTATTACGAAGCTAGAGTTCTTAAATTTGGCGAATAATAATTTTGTGTCGTTCGCAAAACTCACTTTCCATCCGCTGCGGGAGCTGCGCGAGGTCATCCTGAACAACAACAACATCGGGCCCGCCCTCCGGGACACTGACCTGTTCGACAGAGACGGGTTCGGCCTGACGAACAAGATCCAGAAGGTATCCATCGGTGGTATCGGTCTGGGCCGCGTGCACTCCAACTTCTTTGTGGACGCCTACGATATACGGGAGCTGGTCATCACCAACAACGAATTGAGGGAGCTGTTCGAGATCCCGTTCACCTTGGAGTACCTGGACGTATCTGACAACCCTATCCGAGAGATATCGGGCGAGGATTTTACCGACTTGACGGCGCTGAAGGTGCTCAAGATGAACAACCTCGGCATCGGGTCGGTGCCGGCGTACGCGCTGGAACCGCTGCGAGCGCTCGTGAGGCTCGACCTTGAGAGAAATCTTAACTTGTCGGAGTTCAGCGCGCTGGCGTTCGGACAAGAAGTGCTGGAGGACGCGGACGACTTCACACTGGAGGAGCTATCGCTTAAGTCGTCCCGGTTGCAGACCCTGGACCGGCGGCTTCAGGTGCCCCTGGGGCGGCTCTCTCGCCTCGACCTGCAAGGCAACCGCTGGCACTGCGATTGCCGGCTGGCCTGGATCAAGCAGTTTCAAATGAAAGCAAACGATTACGAGCACCTGAGGTGAGTACACAAACGTCGCCTACGTTGAGAGAATAATAGTTTCTGTTGAGTATCTATGCTTTGATAATAATTATAACTATCAAATCTTAGTAACAGTCGCGTTCCTTTTAATATTAAGAAGAAATAACAAAATTCTAGACCTATTTTTTGAAGGTTATCAATCAGCGAACATTATCAGTGTCGGCTTTAATCCGCAACAAGTGACTTATCGTATTCATGTGACGTACACCTCTTTGTTCACCGATTTCTGAATGTTCGAATAGTATGAGTCATATTCGTGGACAGTTTTCTACAAATATAATAATTAATTGCAGAACCCACAACAACATAGTAACGGGAAAAGTGCGACCTGTTTCAGATGCTACACCCCGAAGTCGCTTTTTAACAGCAAAATATTCGAGTTGAAGGAGAAGTACTTTCGATGCCCCCGGGAGCGAGGCGGCGGCGGCGTCGGCTCGGGCATGGCCGTCGGCCTCATCGCGTTTTGCATGTTCTCGTCGGCGGCGGCGCTGTGGCTGTTCTGGTACTTGCCGGGCTGCCCGCCGCGGGGCCGCGCGCTGCCCACAGCCGCCTACTCCGCGCTGCCGCTGCACGCGCCCACCGCAACTATAGCACCCACCGCCCTCTAACTAGTGTAAGCATACACCCTTGTACAATGTTTTCGACGGTATCTGATATTAGGGAAGCTTCTGTGATACTATTTATAGTTTGGCAGCATTCATGTAAATAATCCCTTCGTTGTTGACTTATGACTTATGTCCTAGTTATTTTTCCATTTCGTTCGCATCTTCTGAACCGTTTTCTTATTCTGTTAAATACATCTTATTTGTTTATTCAAGATCATATTCACCTGTATATCGTATAAGCAATATATTCTCAGTTCTATATTGCGTGTTGTTCGACACCATTATAAATTCATTAACAATGATAACTTTATTACTTTTAAATTAGAGTAAGAGTACTAGTGCTAGTTTACATACAAACACCATTTTAATGATGAGTGAATCGGCGCCGGCGTGAAACTGCGACAACGACATAGAAAAATAATACAAATTTATGCTCGAAAATTATTTATAATTTGAGAAGATTTTCTTCATTTCGTAGATTAGACGAAAATGTTACCCAAATGAGGAGCACACAGTCACAGTCAACATGACTGCAATAGAATACATTTGTTGGTCCTCTTGAAAACTATGTTGTTGTCGCTCCCGATAAGTTAGGTTATGTAAATAATAGTATACATTCAAAGTTCACTTTATATATTTGTAAAATACAAAAGATATACAAAATGTGTTCGTGTTCGTGTTCGCGTACAAACAAGCGTGCGCGCCGCTCTCCGGCAAACTTTGTGCGCTTTATTAATATACATTTTTTGTGAACAATAAAATTGAACCTCATAAGACGGAAACTAATACAAATGTTTACCTTTAAGATGTATAGTTATTAATAAATAAACTTCTATAAATATAATATTGTTTCTTTATCATTTTGTAGAAGTAATAAAGGTTTATATAAATGTATTTATGATGATATGATGAAGTGGAATAATGTCATAATGTGGTTATTGAGAATGTTCACGTGCGACATGTTTCTTCTTCTCTCACATCTACATATACAATAAGTCCCCAACAGTCACAAGCTAAGCTAAGCACCAAACTTTCGATCAACATGTTATTAAATATAAATGTTATGTTTACTTAGGACAAGCAAATCAGAAATCATTAATTATGTCCAAGTGTTTCAAGCATGTACCATACAAATTGTTTTTTTTTCAAAGCTTTTAAAAACCTATCATTAGATTGCAAACCATCCCCATATACAATTCGTAACCTTTAAAAACTAGAGCTACGTTTTTCTCAAAAAAACACTTGTAATTGTACGTAAACATACATCCTTTCAGTCTTGAAGTGGCAGAATACTTTTCTTATTATAATATTGTGTTAATCTCAAAGTGAATATGTTGCTGTTACTGTTGCTGCTGCTGTACATCAGTCTGT
Source organism: Papilio xuthus (assembly GCF_000836235.2). Lineage (NCBI taxonomy): Eukaryota > Metazoa > Arthropoda > Insecta > Lepidoptera > Papilionidae > Papilio > Papilio xuthus. The sequence continues at coordinate 79,797 of NW_013530935.1, read as the reverse complement.
GGCCATCATACATACACGCGGCCATACATGCTCACACACACATACACCATTTGTCCTCATTTTTAATTAAATGTAAACATTGCAATGAGATTCATTCATTAAAGCATTCACAATTCTATACATTTATAAGTTCAGTACATTTACTATATTTATAAAGATATTATACTTTGTATTCTATTTATTAATACTTGTTGTTAATTATTAAAAAGATAGTATAATATGTTCTCGGGATGTACAATATGATCAGCAATCACTACTATAAGGCCCACGGATTTAATTTAATCACTTAATTATTCTATAAATAAATATTAAACCTATGATATGATACGAGTACTGAAATGCATTTAAAATTGTTCAGCTGCGCTGCTTGTGCAATGTTGACGTGAGCGCTACACTACATAATTGCCTTTACAATTTATACCTCATATTAAAAGTAATAGAACACAATAATGCTGTTCCTGCATACCTGACCTAACCTAACCTAACTGCGCATCAAAAAAAATTTGGATAAGAAATATATCCACATTATCTTAAGTAACATCTACATTTATCATGAAATCTAGTGTTGATTGTCATGTCACTTTGATATTTTATTATAAAATTAGTGTGACTCTTTACTTACTAACAAAGTATGACACATTCTCACAACTCTTCTCTCAGTTACATATCCAAGTTAAATGCAAAAAATATTTCCACAATATATATGAGATTCCCGATACAATTGAAGACATGTCACATTTCCTGATTAAACACATCTTCTTTACCTGACTTTTCACTAAATTGTTCTAACTGTGCACACAGACACACACACACTTGCCGCAGCTCACTGAATTCACTTCTCAACAATGAACATGCTTGCACCTTTCAGTTGAAAATCAAAGCAAGTATAGTGTGAAGTCACAGCACACCAAGTGCTGAGATGTGGGCGCCCCCGAGCCGGGCCGGCGCCGGGTCACACGAGGCGCAGATCGCTGCGCGCAGAGTACTCCTCCTGTCAGACGGACGTCTCCGAGTTCAGCCGCAACACGAAGCGGTTGCTCTTAGGGTCGACCACCTCCTCCGTCAGGCTGAACTTGGGCAGGCGCCGCACGCAGCACAGCAACGATACGTCGCCCTGCCGCAGCTGGAAGTCCACGCCCTCCGCCAGCGGCCGCGCCAGCAGCTCGTCCGACACCAGCGCCCACCGCTGCAGCGGCCGCACCTCTTGCTCCGCCGACAGCACCGGACCCTCCATAAGGAACGGCTCCAGGAAGGCGCGCGGCGACGCGTCCTGCGACAGGCAGCGCGCGAGGTGCGCCAGCACCTGCAACACAGCACGGGACACCCCGCCATTACTTGATGGCCATTCCACAAGAGAGCCTGTGTTGTAGAGAGCAGTGGAGGCAACTTACGGAGTCTGCCGAGTGTCGCGGCTGTTGGCGCGTGGCGCGCAGGTACTTCTGCAGCGCGCGCGCCAGCGACGGAAACACCGCCTGCGCCGCCTCGCGAGGCCCCAGCGAGCCCCCTGCACACATGCACACACTAAAAATTATGACACATAGCCCAAACTCTAGATATGATAAAACTATAATTAGCTATGAATTTAAATGTATTGTAGGAATGTGCCAGTGCCAGTGCCAGTGCCACTGACCAAGTCCGGCGGAGACGCGCACGCGGCGCACGTGTGCGAAGGCGTCCTCTGCGGCGGTGAGCAGGCGCGCCCGACGCTTGCGAACGCGCCGCGCGCGCTCCGCCTCCTCGTAGTAGCGCTCGTTGTGCGCGGAGGCCGAGTCGCGCCGCCGGCCGCCGCTGCCCGTACACGAGCCGGTCGTCGAACTGTTGTGTTGACAAATAACATCAATTATTACTTTATTATAATTATAGTGAATGAACACTTAAATATCGAGCCCTCACCGCGCCTGTCCCGATGGAGTGTTTGCCGTGGAGCCGTCCACTTCATAGAATTTGATACTGGACTGTGCTTTTCTTTGAGACTTTGATATTGGAATCTTCTCCAAATATGGATTATATATAGGGAACTCTGTATAATACTTTTGCAGAACCCACACGGCGGCTCTCTGTATGCTCAGCTGTCCTATAGAATAGGACCGGCTCTCCCCGTCAGGGCTACGAACTATCTTAATGTAGTAGACGGGCTCCAGATGTCGTATCTCTATTAAAATTACTGCTATGTAATGTATGAATAGCAATGTATCGGCAAAACTTGATACATAAGAAACTAATGCATTGTAATCTACAGCTTCCTCCCCGAGGGCTAATGCCTTTGTGGCTTCAGTGATCTGCACAATGTAGAACAGCCAGTAGGAGAATGTGCACACGGCCAGGATCACAAGCGTCATGGCTCTAAATACAAATATCCTCGGTAAAACTGCATTGCGTGGCCTTAGGAACACAGCCCATGCTCCTATTGCTAATAAAACTAATTTAAATGCTAAGGAAAGCAGAATTCCTTTACATTCAGCTGTACAAGATAACAATTGTATCCTTTGGCTAGGTTGGATGGCTATATTGTCAGTCAGTCCGGGGAAAAACCCAATTTTTGGAAGCACAACCATCGCCAAAGGACTAACAAATGATACAAAAGATAATCCTAAAGCTATTGCTGTCCCAAAATATCTGGAACAAACAAATCCTATCCCACTGTCAGACTCCATGGGCCAGTTGCTTATATCCTCCATGGACTGAGACCCTTCTGATGTGTTCCCAGTTACAGCTGTTGTATTCTCGCCCCAGTTTTCATCCTGGGGCAAGATTTGAACTTCAATGACTTCTTGTCCCTCTCGGCAGATCTCTGGGTTAATGTTGACACTGGTTTGAAATGGGGCCATTGTATTGTCTCCACACTCTTTTCTTTGAGATTTGGTACTTCTGCAAGGAAAAATAATAAACAATCAATTTTTGTCAATAATTGTCTATAGTTTTGAAATACAAATGTATTGAAATCATGATATGGTGAGCTTGAGCTTGTGATGGTGAATAAAACTTATTAATAGCATTTATTTAAGTTAAAGGAAACTCTTGTATAGGTTATTATTTCATCTCCATTAGTTATTTATAGCAATTACTTTATTAGTTATCACTTTCTAAACAGATGACCATTAAGTTTAAGCAGAAGATATAAAAGTAACCTTGTGCTCCTGTGCGTGTGCTGGCGGTGCCGGGAGCTGCGCCGCGAACGACTGCTCAGCTCCGATCTCACGGATTCCGTCTCCATAGCTAACTTCTTGTACAGTTATTGTCGGCTCCCGGTCCTTACCCATGGGCAATTACACGCCTCGGCCTAAAATAATCCACCATGAAATCAAACCACCGAACCAGAGCAATTAAAATGCTTGGGCTCGACGGAAGTATGCACATAGCAAATCATAATTTCTTGAAAGAACACTAACAAAAAGGGCATTAGACTGTATTGATCACTTTAAGAATCCGTTGTCTTAGTAACGAAAATGGAATTTACCATTGCATTATTAATATTTTAAGATATTTTCTAATAGGTGCGTCTTTTACACATATCGGTCAAACGAAATTAGACAGAATAAACTTTGAACCTATACAACATAGGAAGATATAACTTTACTTTTGTTGAGTATTGTCGGTCTATCTCTGTCTGTTTACGCATACCGTAATAAAACTATCTCTTTCTTTGTTTCGACCGCTTTGACATTTTCACATGGTCGTACAATATTCGTCGATCGTTCAGGAGTTGAAAATGTTAAAAAAGAAGTTTTTTTTATTTATGTAATAAAACAAAAAAAAGTACGAATATAATTAACTATTCCATCTTGAAGGATTTGTAAAACTGTCGGCTTTCAACGCTAACTTTCACTAATCACTATATTGGCGCTAATTTTAAAAAATCTAGAGCGTAGATTACTCGACACGATAGTGATAAGATAAAACATTCTCTGGTATAGATAACTCATTGAACACCTCATTTTCGACATGAATTTACATTTGTTTCTGTTTATCGTGTAAAACATGGAAACACAAGCCAACGCAAACGTTAACAGAACGGAAAGGGGCGATCGGGTTGAAGATCTGCATTTAGACAGAATTGTCGCGTCTCAACCTGAGATTGGGCCGACACCCCCCGACGGTGGATATGGCTGGCTCATTGTCTTTTCCGCAGCAGTGTATCATGTAACTGTACCTACTCTTTTAAGTTTATACGGATTCATCATTTTGAAAGCAATCAGGGAAGAAGACCACGAGGAAGGGGAATTAATGAAAATCTGGGACGTGGACATAGCCTTGGTGCCTGTGATTATGGTCATAATAAGACTTCTGTTAGAATCTTGGTGTAGGGCTATGGTTAAGATTTTTAATATGCCGAGGGTGATCGCTCTTTCTGGACTTTGTTTGACCGTGGCCGGCGTGTTACTGTCTAGTTACTCAACAAACGCGGAAAGTAATGACCATATTGTAAATATTTTTTCAGGTATTTTTGCAGGTAAGTTTTATTTAACATTTTATGATAAATGTATAAGTATAACACTAGTTTAACCAGCAGGTACGATGGCACAATGTACAGTTTAATTTGTTCGCGGTATTCCAGTTACAGAAAAAGTGCCTTGCACTTGCACCTCATAAACGACTTAAACTCAAACTCTGTTTACAAATAATTAGTCGAAGAACATTTTTTTTTTAATTTAAACTGAGAATGTACTTGAACTTGTACTTTATCTATTACATAAACATTTGTGATCTTTCTTTCTTTTCAAGGGACTATTGTTACGAGGCAACTTATTGTTTTCAGGTATGGGTTGCGCTCTGACCGGCCAGCAGACAGATATAATTATAACGCACTACTTCAGAGAGAAGTTGAGGACTGCGCAGCGCATCGTGCTAGTGGCGCCCTTCCTCGGCAGCTGCCTGGTGCCGCTACTGGCGGGACACCTCTGCTCCCTCTACACGGCCGACGTCGTCGTTATGATATATGGAGCGGTCATCATGCAGAACTGTCTCTTCCTGGCCGCCTACTCTCGCCCCATATACATCGAGAAGGTGATCAGGACCACCTACAACATGCTACGCGACGCCGCCGAGGACGAGGACGAGGTTATCTTCTCCAACCAGCGACGGAACGAAACCCGTGCGGCGGCCGCCAGCGGCGTCGCCCCCACCGCGTCCCTGGGCAACACCAACCTCGCACAGGACGACGATGGCACCGACGTAGTAGTTTTTAATTCGAGGGAAAACGCAAGAGAAATTCTAGACCCATCCGTCGAGCTCCGGGAGAACGGACCTTCGAAGGAACAAAGGTTCTCCTCGGATTTCAGCGCAATGTTCGCCGAGGCGGCGGGTTCCGACCGTTTCTCCTCAGATTTCGGCTCGTTGGACGTGGCTAGCTATAGCCGCATCAGTGGCTATCGGGAGCTGAGGAGCATGGAGAGCGAGACGCAGCAGCCTCAGCCGCTGTACCGCGAGACCACGGTGGACGCGCCGCAGGCCGGTCTAGTGTTCGCGGCGGAGGTAACGCCGGGCACCGCCAGGAGGACGGCCTCTCTCAAGAAGAATTTCATAGCGATAAAGAAGATGCTGGTGGACATAAACTTCTACCTGCACGCGTTGCTGCACCTCTGCACCACATTCTCCGTCCTGGTGCTGGGCGTGGTGCTGCCGCCGTTCGTGTGGGAGCTGAATCCTTCCATGAACATCTGGTCGGTCAGTAAAACGTTACACTAATAACCCTCGTATTTATTGTAATCTCCGATTAACGAGCTTACATTGTTTAAAACACGCGATTTGAAAGTTATCATCAAATTTTGGTGACATTTGTAGTATTTTTCAGAACTCATCACGCTATTGATTGTATGATAATTGCTAACTAAAGATTCAACAAGTTTGCGGCGTTCACTTGGAGATCTTCGCAAGCGATCGATCCAAACCGGGAGGACCGCTATTAAGTACAAGTTATGGTGTCGGTTTCAGGTGTCTCAGGTGGTCGGTCTGGGGCACGGTGCGGCGCTGTGCCTGGCCGCGCCCTGCCTGCTGCTGCCCGCCGCGCTGCGACACCGGGCGCGACTGTGCGCCGCGCTCTGCGCGTGCGGCGCCCTCGGCTTCTACGGTACGCCACTAAAAGCTTAAACTATTTATAGTCGCAACTCGCACGGATGTAGGTGTCCGAGCGCTATGGAATACAATCGATCGTACTGTCAGGTATGTCGGCGGGCGGCGGCGGCGGGTGGATGGTGGCGTGGTGCGCGCTGGGGGCGCTGGGTCCGGCGG
>NW_013530935.1:71535-73522 GCF_000836235.2 Papilio xuthus | reverse complement strand
GAGGGCGCGGCGACGGCGACGGCGGCGGAGGTGGTGTCGGGGGGGGCGCTGGGCGCGTGGGCGCTGCTGCACAACTACGAGTACCGCACGTGCCTGCTGTCGGCGGCGGTGTTGCAGACCGCCAGCGCCGCCGCCTTCCTCCTCGCCTCCTTCCTCGCACGCGCGCACTAGCTGCGTGTTCACCTCGAGCACGTCATTGTGCACGTTTGTGTTGTGTACCGATTGTTAACTTAAAAATAATATGAGCAACGGCGGCAGAGTGTTACAGGATGAGCGTTTCCGCTACCAGGATATTTTGAGGAAAGGAGCCGAGCTGACAAGTCGCGAGACGTACGTTATAGTTGACAACAATTGAAGGCTTCTCTTTTTTTCAGAAATAAAGCAGATATTTAAAATGTAGTTTGTATGAAAGAATATGTACACGTGAGGAAATATCATCGTCAACATTAGTTGTGTTACAAATGAGACGTATAAATAAAACAAACGCAGGTTTTATGATATTTTCTATTTTCTATAATATAATAAGAGATCATTACATTTACAATTAGAATACAATGAATATTTATATAACAGTGTAGTTGTGTTGTGCACTCGGCGCACTCGGCGCACTCGGCGCACTCGGCGCACTCGGCGCACTCGGCGCACTCGGCGCACTCGGCGCACTCGGCGCACTCGGCGCACTCGGCGCGCTGCAGACATACAAACTATACAACTATAGGTGATGAGACAGGACACAGACACAGACAAACGCGGCGCATCACTTCTTCTAACATATTTTAAGATAATCAGATAAAAAGAGTGAGAATGTGCAAGCGTTCAGTAACGTAGTCCCTCAGTGCGCATTTAATGAGCGAGTGTGAGTGTGAGTGTGAGTGCGTCGGTTAATGTACATTTGATCAGTGTATTTAGTATTTACAATGGTATATGAATAATCTGAGATATGCAAGAGTTACAGAAGTGTTACAGTTACAGTGCGTGTTCAGTGAACGCAAACAAGCGAACTGAGACACCACAAATACAAACAAACAAACAAACAAACATAGAAGCTCTTTATGTTTCGTTTAAGCTAATTTATGTTGTGTTTTATATCTACTTATAATTTATTCAATATACATTTGTATTTTATATTAAAACCTTATATTATAAAGTATTTTATATGATTTCAAATTATATAAATAAAATTTGTTGGACAAAAACAATAGTTTTAATGAGTTCCTCGCGCCATGTTGCACTACAATAGGAATGTATTATGTTACATCAAAACCGAACAAAGTTTTCCAGTGTGGAACACTCGCATTGGAAGTTTGACTTACTTACGTACTCCTTCGTGTGAACAATACGAGCAAACCGGTGCAATGTAACATGTATACACATACATACAGGAGTCACTGACATCACAACAGACAACGTACTTCAAACATTACCCTGACCCAGACCCTGACACCGCCATCGCCACCGCTCTAGCTCAGCAAGTCCAGCATCTCGCTGCTGCTGCCCGCCTTGACGTTGTTCTTGTTGGTGTCGTGCTGACTGTCGGGCTGGTGAGGGGCGGGCAGTAGGGACTCGAAGGCGGACCAGTCCTGCTTGACGCCGGTCTGCCGGCCCTGGCTGCCGGACCACTTGTTGTTGAAGTTGGCGCCGTCCTGCCCGAGCGGCACGCGGCTGGCGGGCATGTAGCCGGGCGCGGGGCGGGGCGACTGAGAGAGCTGCGTGAGGTTGGCCTGCAGCAGCGAGGCGGTGAGGTCCAGGGGGCGGGGGCGGTGCGCCGGGGGGGGCTGGCGGGTGAAGCTGCGCGCCGTGGCCTGCTGCTGAGCCAGCCTGGTGATCATGAGGTGCATCAGTTAAACTTGCGCCGGCTACAGTACTATAATCGAGCTGAATATAAAACCCTCGCTGTCTGTATTATGTTCCAGTAGTACTGACCTCTGTTTTTCTTCTATAGTAAGGGACGAGGCAGTAGTAGCGGGGGCGGGGGCGGGGGCGGGGG